>NC_140498.1:37956956-38139456 GCF_964271855.1 Acomys minous | reverse complement strand
TAGGAGATTTGACCCCTGGGAGGCCCAGCAGGGAGGAAAGAGATTGTGTCAATTTCCCTACCAGGCAGCCTTCAACACCCCACATCCAGCTCCGCTTTCTGGGATCTGATGACTGCCCCTTCCACTTGCTTGCCTCTTCAAAGCCAGGGCCAGCCCTGGCTTTCACTTGGGGCCAGAACCAGAGTCTCACAGGCCCCTTACTGCTCTGGAAACTCTGGCTCCACCTTTTAAGCAGATCTTTATTAAATTCCTCAAAGCAGCCATTCCCAGTGTCCTGTTTCCCATCAGGACCCAAATAGATGCTCAAGATTAATTTCAGCCAGGAAAAACAAACACACAAACTTTCTACAAAAGAAAATACATCTAATATGTAAATGCCGTGGAGATGGCTGCCATGCAGGAGCGCTTAGGCAATAAGGACGAAGAGGAAGTTCATACATGCTTGGTATGTTTAGGAAATATTTTCCATCTGAGCTTGGTGGAATGTGCGGGGTGTGGGATCTGTGGAATGGAGGGGCTACCAGCTGCAGCTCTCATCCTGGTGTGACTGAGTTCAAGTGGCAGGAGACCAACCGTGACTATAGAGCAAGGTCAGAGAGCAGCTCCCTGAGAGTTGCAACAGCTGCCCAGGGTGCCAAGCGGCAAGCAGGACCTAATGACTAGACGGTCCTCCTCCGTCCTCCCGGACCCAGGTCGTGCCCAGGGCTGCTGCGCACTCCTTTCCTTTAGAGCTCAGATCCAATGTGAGCCTGGGTCGTGCTGCTTTCCAGGAAGGAGTCACTAGGAAGCATTTTCCACACTGCACGTTCACCTACATCCCTTTCCTTGAGAGCGGCCTTGTTCTCCTCAAAAGAAATCTAAGGAGAGCCACAGTTGGTAGCCCCTCTACTCCACAGATCCCACATGGGGTGCGGGGGACACTCCATCAAGCTCAGAGGGAAAACATGTTTCGAACATACCAAATGTGTACGGACTTTCTTTGGTATCCTTAAAGCCTGTGGCAAACTACTGACATTGTGTCACCAATCACTCGACACTGTATGTAAGCCTAGAGATGGCCAAGTCTGCAGGAAGGTGTGTAGGAGTTACCTGCAAATAGGGTGCCATTTTACATAAAACACTTGAGTGAGCATGAATTTCACTATCTGGCAATCTCCCAAGAATCCTGACACAGTTGACTAGAATTTTAAAAGTCCGGCAGCCATGCTTAAAACCTTTCCTTGTCTACGGCCGTTGTGCCTAGCACCGAGTTACAAGAGGGCACACTTACAGAGTGTGTACAACATATGCTCGCTCACACTGCCCCAGCCACACCCTTCTATACTCTCCTTTTTTATTCTTCCCCTTCTTCTTCGTTTCCCTAGACAGTTTCAAGTCTATATACACACCATATGTACAAACACGGTGTTATGTATCTATAAAAAAAAAAATCCAGGAAGCAAACGAGAGAACAAACACAATATTAGGCTTTCTGAGATGGGCTCAACTCTGTTGATGTGATGATCTCTGGTTGCACCCATTTTCCTGCAAATGACGGAATTTCGATGCTTGGACAGGGAGGATGGCTCCATAAGTGATCTGTTGTGAATTGTGCTGCAGTAACCATTGACCATTAACACAGGAGCTTCTGTCTCAGGGATGTGTTTCCTTTGGGGATATGTGTGTGTGTGTGTGTGTGTGTGTGTGTGTGTGTGTGTGTGTATCTACTTGGGAGTATGTATATACACCTGGGTCATGCTAGGTCTATTGTTTGTTTGTTTGTTTGATTTGGAGGAACTGCCATAATGATTCTGTAAGGGCTTAAGTAGCTTACAGGCACACCAGCAGTGGATAAGGGCTCTCTTTTGGCCACATCCCTGCCGGCATTTGTTGTTGTTTGTTTTGTTAAAGCAGACATACTGACTTGGAGTGCGATAGAATATCAGTGCAATTTAATTTATATTTTTGATGGCCTAGCAAGGTTGAACTTTTTTTTTCATATGCTTTCTCTACCTTCGTATTCTTCTTTTGAGAATTATCTGTTTCGTCCCCCCACTTGGTGACTGCACTGTTTGCACTCCTCTTTAAGTTCCTTGCATGTTCTAGCTACTACTCCTCTGTCAGGTGTGTCGCTGGCAGAGGCTTCCTTCCATTCTGTGAGGTGCCTCTTCATTTGACCGTTTCCTTCGCTGTACAAAACCTGTTTAATTTCCCGAGCTCCCAGTTGTTTATGGTCTTATTAGAAAGTGCTTGCTTGTGCCTACAGCTTGAAGTGATTTTTCTACTTTTTCTTTTGAAACATTCATAGTTCTGGGTCTTTGATCCACTTGGCACTGACTCTTGTTCAGGGTGAAAGGCAGGGCCTTAGTTTCCTTCTTTTCCCCGGGTGGATGAGGGTTCCAAGCTCCACTTGCTGGAAGAAGCTCTCTTCTCAACGCACTTTTGGCATCTTTGTCAAAACCATGTGGCTGCACCTGTGTGGGTTTATGTCTGGGACCTCTGTTCTGTTCCTTGGATCCACATGGCTGTTTCTTTGACAACAGTACCATGCTGTTATTGTCATGGTGGCTTTATCGGAGACTTGATTTTTTTTCCAGGAGTGGGGGCAGGGGGAGGGACTGCTTTGGGTACATAGCTCTTCTGTGCATCCATATGAATTTTAAGGTTGCTTACCTTATCCCAATGGCTGGCATTGGGATATTGGTGAGGAGTGAATCTGCACACGACTTGCAGTAGGATAGATGCTCTTGCAGTATTAATTCATCCAGCTCACACGTGTGGAAGGTTTCTCGTCTTCTGATTGAAGGTCTTCAATCTCTTCCCTCAGTCTTGACGAGTTTCCGTTGTACAGGTCTTTCACTCACTCCATTAGGTTTATTTAAGATAAAGTTTAGGGAACTGTGAATGAGATTGTTTCCCTGATTTCTTTCTCGGCATGCTTGTTATTGGTATGTAACACAGCTATGGGTTTTTTAAAAGTTAATTTTGTATCCTGCCACTTTGCTCAAGGCACTTGAGCACTCAAGGCACAAATCTAAGAATTTTCTGGGATGGGCTAAAGAGACGGATCAGTTGATAAAACATTTCTTGCAAGCATGGGAACTTGAGTTTGGTCTCCAGAATCTATGTTCAAAAAGGCAGGGTGGGCATGGTGACACACCCTTGTTATCCTGGCATTGGTAAGATAGAGACAAGCGGATCCCTGGGGACTCCTGGCCAACCAGGCCACCCTAATTGGTAAATTAAGGCCAATGACTGATTCTGTTTCAGCTCAAGGCTGTTCTCTGTGCACCACATCCACAAGTGTGTATTCTCCTTTCCTATTTATGCCTCTTTTATTTTCTTATCTTATTACTCTAGCTAAGATTGCAAACACTATAGTGAGGGAGAGTGGAGAAAGTAGCTACTTTATCTTCTTCTTGACATTACTAGAAATTCTTTGAGTATTTCTATTTAGTTTGATGTTGACTGCAGGTTTGTCCTATATAGACCTTATTACTTTTATTCCTAGTATCTTCGGGGCTTTTTGTTCCTGACACAGGGTTTTTCTGTGTACTAGCCCTGGCTATCCTTGGCTTGTTTTGTAGCCCAGGCTGGCCTCAGACTTACAGAGACCAGCCTGCCTCTGTCTTCTGAGTGCTGAGAATAAAGGCATGTGCCACCACGCTTGGCCTCTTCAGGGCCTTTTATTGTAAATGGTGTTGGATTTTGTCAAGAGTCTCTTGGCAGCTACTGAAATGATCATATGGTTCTACTCCTGATTTAGTTTATATGATGAATTATACTTTTTGACTTGCATATTTTTGAACCATCCCTTCATTTTAGAATGAAGATAATTTGATCCAGTAAATGATCTTGTTGACATGTCCTTGAATTTGGCTTCCAAGTATTTTATTGAGAAAATTTACATCTATGATCATCTAGGATAATGATCCATAATTTCTTTGTTCTGTTCTCATCCATCTAGTTTTAGTTGCAAAATAATTCTAATGATTTCTGAATTTCACTGATATCTGTTGTGATGGCTCCTTTTAAGCCTCTGATTTTATTCATTTGTGTCTTATCTTTCTTTTGGGCCATTTCACTAAAGTTTTGTTAATCTTGCTTATTGTTTCAGAAAAACCAACTCTGTTTTACTGATTCCTTGTACTGCTCTATGTTTTATTGCATTAATTCCTGCCCTGCATTGTTTCTTTCTACTTGCTAATTTATAGTTTGGCTGAAGACTCCACGGTGCATTGTTAAGTTAGTCATTCAACTTCTTTCTGATTGTTCTAATAATGTGGCTATAAAATTATCTTTTAGGACTGCTTTCATTGCATGGCACATCATCTGTTTTGTCTTTGTGGCACTTGTGATTGAACCTAGGGCTTCAAGCAAGTAGGGCAACCATTCTACCACTAGGCTATGATTCCAGCCCTTAGCCATATTTTTAAATAGAAAGAACCAGGTGCGCTGGTATTCTCAGAGCCTGGGGTTGGTTTCTAGTACCGCAAAAAATAGGCATAGTGGCTCGGACCCTCACAGTGATTCCTAGCTATAGCCTAGGCTACAGGAGACCCTATGTCAATAAACAAAACAAACAAAAAAAGAGAAAGGAGAAGAAGGAGGGAGAGAAGAAAGAATAGGAAAAATAAGTAAGAAAGATTAAGCTTGGTGATGTATTTATTTAACCAAGTACATTAAAATAGTTTCCATTCAACACAATCAGTATAAAATGAAAAGTGAGGACTAAAACTAAGGCTCTAACATCTGACATGCTTTCTCTACTTTCAGTACCTTTACCTCTGACGCCTCGCAAGCTCTCAGTGGCTTTCCAGGGTCACCACCTTGGGCAGCATAACCCTAGAGTACCATGTAGTCCTGGGTACCATGCACAAAGTGACCCTGACCTAAAGAAGACCCCTGGCCAGGAGTTCCCCCATATACGACCTACCAAAAGGTCGTGAAAGTTGATATCCCAGAACCTGTGTGAAGGAGCTGAGGGAAGATGTGAATTCATTCAAGAGTGTGTGGAGATGTTTGTCTCCAACGGAATCCTGTGTCACACAACGGAATTCCGTCAACAATCTACCCACACAACAGTGTATGCTATGTAGCCTGGGCATGGTGTCTGCTGTAGGCTGGACCACTTAACTGTGTATAAGCATGCAACGTGACATTAATTTTTCTGTTTAGGAGATTGGCCTCTTCCCTCCACCATAATATATATATGTTTTGTTTTTCTCTGTGAAGTCTTGGCTGCCCTGGACTCACTTTGTAGACCAGGCTGGCCTCGAACTCACAGAGATCTGTTTCTCTCTGCCTCCCTAGTGCTGCAATCACAGGCATGGAACACCACACCCAGCTCCCACTTATAAACATATTAATTATTTATTCACACCAGTGTGTGCCTGTGGATACCTCTTCCGTATTCTGATCTGTACAGCGTGGAATGTCTTTGTTTTGTTGTGCCGACGATTTCAGCTTTAACCGTAGAAAGCTCTTCCATTTATTCAGTAATACTTGATGCAGGTACCTGACTACTCAGAGAAAGCAAAAAAGATGGTCCATCCGAGAAGCCTGTGTCTGGCTTCGGGGTTTCACCTGAACTTGTACCCCTTGGTTTTGTTCGAGTTAAGTCTGGGAAGAGCAGCTAAGGTCAGTCACCCTGTCACTTTTCCTGGAACGAGACAGGACATCTAAATGCCTGAGATACTCATGTGTGAACTCCCTTGTGTTCTGGAACCTCAAAGCCAAGGGCAGGCTAATTACATACCTGAATGGTGCTGCCTCATAATGAGGGGGTTCAAGACTCCATAAATAGTGCTCCCCTAGTCCTCGACTACCTTGGGTTAGAACTTACCTATGTCACTAGACATGAACTCATTGCCCTGCCTCACCCTGTTGCCCACAGACCATCACCAGAAGTCCGTGGAAGAGCCTGCGATCAGGCTCTGTGAATACTCACGTGACCCCCAGGAACAAGACCGTGTGTGAAGGGCCACTCTTTGAGACACGGAGCTGTTCTAGAACCTAGGAAACAATCAAACACGTTTTATTTGGCTATGGCTCTCAAAGGAGAGTCAGCCTGTGGGCAGCCCCTACACAAACACTTTTCCCTCAGGGGGACAATCTTCAGAAAGGAAGGAAGGAATAAGAAGTCAGTGTCCTGAAACTCTGCCCTGGGTCTAACACTTCATCTTCCAGAATGCTTTGGCAGGCAGCTGGGCTTCACACATAGCAATATGGCCAAGGTTTAAATATGTAAGCTCCCTATGGGGTGGAGGGGGGTGCATTTTCAACTTTTATCTCGGTGTGTACTCAGTCAGTCACTCAAATTGAGGGCATATAGCTCCCTGTGGCTAGCAAAGACTTACAGGACACCACATTCTTTTAAAATTCAACCTCTTTCTCCCTGACCCCCAGCATTTTCAAAGTAAAGCTTTTTGATAAGATATTTCAAACTTACAAACGCACATGCCTGGCAACCTCCCTAGTGCCTGCCCGTTATGGCAGACTCCCCACATATAAAACATCCCAGAGTCCCTTGAAGCCTCTGGATACAGAGGAGCTACTTTTCTCAAGGTGACAAGACAGAAACAACAGAAGGGAGGACAAGGATATTTGGGCTTACAGTTTCAGAAAGCTTTTGCCCACCATAGTGGAAACTGCAGCGCCGACGTGGTCGGCTGCTGGTGGCAGGGGCGCCTAGCAGAGGCTCACTAATAAGCCAGAACAAACAAGCCTGTAAACGGATCTGACCATCTAGCGACACTCCTCCGTCAAACAGGCCTCCTCTTTTCAAGGCTCCCAGGGTCTTTAAAAGCTGAGAGCAAAGCATTCAAAGCGTCAACGCGGAGTCGTTGCGGGTCCGAGTCCTAACAGCATACATCTCATGCTTTGTCCGCACTGCCCCACTCTCCCTCAGCCAACGCTTTTCATGTGTGAATTCCCACGGTCTCTTTCCCCCTTCATACCCGACTCTGTGTCTGCTTAACCTAGGCGGTTAGCATGGGGAACCACCCTGGGGAGCATGTGGGAGAAGCCCAGCTCCGGAGGAGGCTGCTTGGCAGAGCTGTTGGAAGGAAGAGTGGCCCCTGGGACAGACAAAGACAGAGGAAGGAGCAGAGACCCCCGGGCTGATCTGGAGAGATAAATTTCAGCCTTCAGAAGACCACAGCAGTGCGTCCACCAGAGAAATGAAGAATTTTATCTCAACTTCCCTTTATTTTCCCTAAGCCTGTTCCTTGTGGCAAAACGGTCAAATCTTAGGACTCTTCTCCTTGGGGACTGAGAAGCTGGGGTGGGGCCCAGAACTGATGGCACGGCACCGGGAAGCCCCATGATGCGGCTGCCCACTGCCACTACGGGCCAGTGCCGAATCACGTGGTACCGAGCACATAGAAAACGTGATAAGTTCCAGAAACGTCTTGGCAGGCATCTGGGGTTCAGAATTTTATTTTTTGAGACCTCTATAGATGTCTCAACTAGACCTGTGTAGATGATTGCTTGGAACAACATCAATTGAACCAAGCTATAAACAAACAAACAAAAAACCCTAAGACCCCAAACCCAGATTATTTGCTAAATTTACATCTGAACTAAATCTAACCTTTTTCCAGAACCCTGATTGAACTCAGCCAAAGAGGTTTCGCGACACCAACCCTAACACATCAGGTAGCTGCTGTCTCCAGGAGAAGGTCAGGGACTCTGTGCCAGGTGGGGTGGTGAGTGGTGAGTTACCATTGCACATTCACTCCTCATAGACTCTTCTGAAGGACAGCATTAGCTCCATCCAGTGCAGAAAGGTGCTGTGCATTCTGTCCAGGGTAGTAGAGGCAGGAAGCGTTTTATGTGGGCTGCCTTTTGGGTTAAATGTAACAGTCAGCAAATGTATTTTCTTGCCGCGGTCTCGGTTGTGGTTGCCTATTGGAAGGGCTGTTTCAGACACCAGGCTACTTCGGGGACTCCAGAGGAAGTGGAGGAGGTTAGGAAGCACACTGAAGCACAGGCTCCAGACTCAAGCTTCTGGCAGAATCTGTCAGTATTTCTAGGGATGCAGGCTCCCAGAGTAGCAATGCACCTGGCTTGCCGGCTTGTGGCACCATTCTGGAGACGGTGGGATCTTTGGGAGGTGGGGACTGATTGGCAGAAGAAACTCACTTGGGGCTAGCCTTCGGCCTGCGTGCTCACTCACCTCTGGTTCTGGCCTGTGGTCCCTGCTTCCTGGTCTGTGTCATGTGACCAAGCTGATACCAACAGGCTCCCCTCCACCCACTTAACCAAAGAAAGGGCCACTCCCACCAGTCTGCCTTCCTGCTATGCTGGACCAAAATCCTCTGGAAACCATGAGCTCAGACAAGTCAACCCCTTGTAAGTCACTTTCATCAGGTATTTTTAATCACAGTGAAATGAAAGACGTGAATACATGAAAGAGTGGCAAAAATCCCTCCAGTGAGGTGGGGTATTGTGGTAAGGTGGTTTCTTAAGTGCCATTGTGTATGACCAGGGGGAAAGATCATGCAACCCAGAAGGAAAAAAAAAACAGTTCAGAAAGAAGGGTAGGCAGTTGTATCTGAGTGCCTCTGCGCCCTTTCCCGTGGTTGCCAGGAGGCTTCAAACACCACACGTTTCTCCTTCCACACAGGCTGCCAACACCATCCCCAAGACAGAGTCCCAGCCACCTCAGCTTGCCCGTCCTGAAGATACCCTCACGCAATCTCTACGGACCTTGCCCTGCCAGTACATGAGCTAACTGAAGAAACCCAAGGCCCATGCAGAGGCCTCCTTCCTCCCCTCTCAGTCACATCAGAAGATCCAGTCTAGTCTTGTTCCCCAGATCTCTGGTTTGGTTCTCAGTGCTATTTAAAAAAAAAAAAGCATTGTTTTGAGGTGGAGCAAACTGGTGCAGCTTGTTCTGCTTTTTTTTTTTTTTTGGTTCAAGGTTCAGGCCAAGTTCCTGCTCCAGACAGAAAGAATGTCCCCGGAATGCTTCTTCCAACTAGGGCTCTCAGCAGCTGACAGGGCTGGTGTTCAGATGGAGGCCACCTGCCCTGCAGACACCCAGAGACTTTCCTGCAGCTCTGGCGCAGGCTGCTGAGGCAGGGACAGAGCTGGGCTGCCCACGTGGCCCCATTCTCGGAGCCATGCCACCTCCTGTGGATAGAAGCAGAGACGGCCATGCATTAGGCAGCAATGGAGCTGCATGCCTTTAGCCAAGAGGACCCCAAAAGGCTGGGGCATCCCTAAGTAATCAATGTCACCTGCTAGGGTATCCACAAGTGAACACAGCCCCTAGGATAGGAAAGGGGCTGTCCACAGTCCTGGCATGTTGGAAGGAGACCCTTAACCACTACCAGCATTACTTGGTGACACAGGAGACACAGGGCATGTGAAAAGCTGTAGGAATGACCCGAGGGATCTGAGTCAAGTCAGTCTGCAGCCAACAGTTCCAGCGGCAGCTGGTTGGAGGGGCCCAGCGGTGCACATACCCAGGATTCCTTTGGTCATCCCAGGTTCATATCTTGCTGGGAGCCACTCAGCAATTTCCATTCCCCAGCCAGAAAAGTCGCAGAGCACCAAGGACCAAACATCAGGGGGGGCTCATCCCCAGGGATGTCTCCAGTAGACAGAGCAGCTGGATAGCCATGCTATGAATCACCAAACAGGAATTCTGAAAGGAAGAGGTGCCCCCCTCCTCCTCCTGCCTCACATGGGAATCTGCATGTCAAGGGATGTGCAAGACCAAGCAGGAGGGGCTGCCCACCTCCGGCCAACTGGAGCTGACACACACACAACACAAACAGGGAATAGACACAAGCTGAAGTCGAGAGCTCCCGCCCAAACACCTCTCTTTCTCAGGGTTATTTCCCCTCCCCCCTCCCCAACTCTGCCTGCCCTTTAGTCAACCCAACAACTGCTTTATCAAAGGCAGTCTTGGAGCCCTGACAACCCAGTGCCTCTACCCAGGAAAAAAAAAAAAAGGCCATTCTTGTTCTGTTTTGGCCATGTGGACAGGACGGGCTGCCTGAGACACAACCCAGAAATATTTCCTTGTGCTGGCTGTCCAGGAGGGTGGGGAAGCCAACACGTGGGATTTCAGCTGGCTGTGCTCTGTGCTCACGCCGTGCTGGATTCAATTAGAGGTTCCACACACTTGTCTCTTCATCAGTTCTCCACTGCAGAGTGCAGGGGCGGCTGTCAGCTCTAGGAACATGTGCTGATTCCCCCCAAGGATTCAACATTGCCCAGTCCTGTTGGGGCAGGGGGAGGGGGATGGGATTAGGGCAGGGGGAGGGAGGGGGGGAAGGAAGAGAACATTCTTGGACCAAGCATGTGTTGTTAATGGGTATGGCATTGATTCACACTTCCCCAGCTCTAGTTATATAAAACTAATTACTGCAACCTACCATAATTGCTTCCACATCTAATATTCACAGGAGAGAGAGAGAGAGAGAGAGAGAGAGAGAGAGAGAGAGAGAGAGGAAGGTGAGAGAGAAATTAAAAGCAGAAGATACAAGATCACTTCAACTCCCCATGCATACTCCCTAAAAATATCTTCCTCTGTGATTTTTCAAAATCTCATAATAAATCAAGGAAAAGAGAGAGGCTGAAAGATGGGACCCAGGCAGGTCTAGGCATTCGGGGCGGAGAACAGATGACTGGCCACACTGGTCATGGACGAAGGCCCATAGACACTCCAGAGACCCAAAGCCAGCCAGTTAGCAGCACACAACAGCCTGCTCCTTTACAGGGGCAGAGCTGGCCCGGGCCCTGTCCATGAAGTTTTATAACCTATTAATGGTTTTTGAGGCCACAGTCCCCATTGTATCTGCAAGTGTGTCTCTGAGGGCGGGAAGGTATGCGGTGAAGGACAGAGCTCAGAGCATCCTGATTTAGTTGCTTAGACCATGCCAGAGAGGACAGGGATGCAAAGAAAGTCTACAGATCTTCAGGGATGGTTATGGGAGAAAGGAAGATGCTGAGAATTGGAAGATGAGAAGAAAAGGCAGGGCCTGTCCCAGGGGATGGAACAGTGTGGACCAACTCACAGATTGAGTTTGTGGAGATTGACCCTGCTCTGTTGCACGCCCGGTTGAACCCAAGATCCTTTGCAGCTCTCTCTTGTCTTCTATAGAACGACCTTCCCATCCTGGCTTTGTTTTACAGGCAAACGTGAAGCCTGTCCTGTGTGTCTCACTGAGACCCTTCAAGGAAAGCCACCTGTCCCAACCCCATGAAGAGATGCTGGAGCTGTGTGTGGTGACATGCACCTATGAACCCAGCCTCCAGGAGGCTATGAAAGGAGGACCATAAAGTCAGGTCTAGCCTAGCCTAGAGTTCTCATCTCACAAAACAAACAAACAAAATATTTTAAGGAGTCTTTGCCCACACTTCCTGCCCGGCCATCTATTACACAGCTCCCCATGTCCATGGAAGAATAAGACTGATTCTGGGGCTACACAAGGAGACCAGCTAAACGTCCAGCGGCGGCTGCTGTCTCTCTTGTACGGGTTCACAGAAAGTTAGGAAACATAGTGTGCATAGGATTGACTTGGTAGCTGGCCCCTGTATGGTTGTGTGGCCACTGGCTTGGCCCCTGTTGCACCCGTACCAGAGAAATTGGGGATTTCTCTTTGTGCTGTCTCTGGCTTCATAGCCTGTCATATTCTGTCTACGCCTCCTCCCCACCCTGGGCTCAGTCATCAGTCAGTTTCCCGGAGTGTGTCCAGCCTTGGCAGAATCCTCAGGGCTGTTTCTCTGTTCCATAATCCACCAGTTTCTCCATCAAGAGGTTCAGCCCAAGGACATGCAATTAAAAATAATAATAAAAATAAAAAGGACAAAAAAATTAAACATTTGAAATAAGTAGCCGGATACCCCACTACCTCTTCCTTGGGTACATCTTGTCATGTAAGAAAAAGTGATGTGGGGGTGTGGGGTGCTCTGTGGGCAGGAAGGACAGGGATTCAAACAGCTGTAGGTGGAAGAGCCCATCAGTGTTGGGTGTGGAGCTGGAGGCTGACCTGGGCGACCTTGGTGCAACACGCAGGGTTCTCCCAGAGGAGAGGGGCAGGCTGGCACGTCACCTTTGCCACCGACTGGCAGCAGTTATGGTTTGAAGGGGGTTTGCTCCCAGTTTGAAAATACACAGGCTCGCAGGACGGGCAGCTGACTTTAGCCCGTGGTCTGCTGGCAGAGAGGCAGTTGCTCAACTGCAGAATTGTCAAGGTGTCTGACAGCGCTGTACAGGACACCGAAAGGACATTTAAAGACAGATGCTCATTCCGTTTTTTTCTCTCTTAAAGCTACAGAGGCTTTGGTCTGGACAGTAAAGGCTGTGGGTGCCCACCAAAGCTGTGGGGAAGTGGGGGAGGATACAGAAACCTCACCTCACCACTGCTCTGTGCTGCTTGAGAGCAAATCAGCCCACAGAGATAGGCAGACATAATTGTGTTCATTCAAAACTAGTTTTCTAGATGCCATTTCGAGCACCTAGTCCATCCTCATGAAAACAAGGTGAGTACCCCTGCGTCTGTGGAGAGCAGCCATACCGTGCTGGAGCTTGATCAAATCATGCCTGTGGCCTTTCACCTCTGGATGTTTGGATTACAGGAGCCAATAAATCTCTGTAACATCTGAGCCCATTCAAGTTAGTGACTTTTTTGTTCGCTTGGTGCCTTCTAACTGCTACCATCATCCTCTAGAGAGTGGGCCTTTGAGCTGAACTAGGGGTCTGGGTGCATTTCATGCCACATTCAAGTGAGGAAAAGCTACTGGGGACAAAACCAATGTCTGTCTGTCTGTCTGTCTGTCTCAAACACTCCTCTACCTCTGAGTGGCTCACAGATCTTATAAATAGCCAAGAAGTGAAGTGTGTATGTGTGTGTGTGTGTGTGTGTGTGTGTGTCGGGAGGTGGAGTTTAAATTTTTCATAAATAAATAAAGAAATGGAAAGAAAGAGAAGGAATTCCACAGGAAACTGAGATGGAGTTTGAGAGACAGGATGCAGCACACAACACTGAAGACTGGCCAGAAGAACTGGCCAGAACTGCTTCATGATTAGAAGCACCAGGCGATCCCAGAGTGCACGGGAACTGGGGACCTTCTCCCGTGACTGCCATAGGAGGCCTGCTCAGTGGGTGGAATTTCTCAGTGTGAGTGAGTGAGTGTGAATACCATGCTTCATTCATTTTCTCCCAATGGCTCATTGGGAAAGCTGAGCTTCATTTCCCACTTTTTAGGACTACCAAACCCCCTCATGACCTGACTCCTGATGGAATCTGTCCTGTAACCCACAGCTATGAAAGCACCATCCACGTCCCTTGCCACAGATCAGAAAGCAATGAAAGAGAGGGAAGGGTTGCTTTCGGCAAGCCCTTCCGGTTTGTCAGCTGCAGGGGACATTCTGTGACTCCATCCCTGGGGGCCTCTGCACCTCATCCTGCCAGCAGCATCCAGTCTCCTTGGGGAGCTCAGCCTCCAAGCCTTAGTCATACGTAGCCCTTGACCCTCTTAGCTGCAGGCACAGATGTGGGGGCTAGAGAGAGACCGCATCCTGTTGGCCACATGGCACAGCTTAAGGATGATCACATGACCCGAACCAAGCCAACTGGGAACCCGGTCAACAATCTCTGTTGAAATCATTGATAAGACATTCGCTTTTTCCGATTGGGCCTGTCTTTTCCCCAGGTTATCCCTGTGCAGATGGGAAGTAGCAGACAGCATAGTAGGAGCCTAGGGGACGCATCCGGGATCTAGAGGACACATCCGGGTCCCCAGGCCAACCATTCCTGAAGGACAGGGGTCTGAATCTACGGACTGCATAAGTCATTGTGTTTAGTTTGCATCTGTTTGCACGCACCTCTGCATGCTTGCAGTGGTTTAGGAGACAATTAAGAAAGGATGGCAGCATGCTCTCGATGGGTTGGTGCCTCAGAGAGGCACCCAGGAAAGCAGCCTCCTACTTACGGTCTGAGAATACCCTGTAAGCGCCATCTTGGATACAGACAGCAGCTTTCCCCAGACACCAAGGGTAGACCTTGACCTTGGACTCCCCAGCCCTCTGGACCCTGAGAACTTTCTGTTCCTTGTAAATAACCTGGTTTGTCACATTTGGTTACAGCGTCACTCACGGATCAAGGCATGGCTTACATTGGTGTGAGCTATGCTGCCACCATTTTCAGCCACACACCTCCCGGCTGTCACACACAAAGGTGACTTAGGTGTGTCCCTATCTAGCTTTCCTTTGACAGAACGTACAGTGCTGATGGCGGTTCTGATCTGGGAAGCTAAGCAGGGTCAGACCTGGTCAGTATTCTGATGGGAGGAAGATGCAGTGTTTATAATGCATGCCGCCATTGTCTCTCTACAAATTCCTTCTGGTCTTCTAGGAGCTGTGCTCAGTGGTCCCACCCCCATTTCCAACGGGAACTTGTGTGTGTGTGTGTGTGTGTGTGTGTGTGTGTGTGTGTGTGTGTGTGTGTGTGAGCTGGCCAGAAGAGGGCATGGATCCCCTGGGACTGGAGTTACTGGTAGTTATGAGCAACCACATGGGCGCTGCGAATTGAACCCAGGTCCCCTGCAAGAGCAGCGAGTGTTCTTAACTAACCATTGTGTCGTCTCTCCAGCCCCTGGGTACTTATGTTTTAAATTCACACTTTTAGACAACTTTTTCCTCTTAAGGGGGAGTGGATATTAGATGTGTGTAACCAACTGGATTACTCTAATAATATTAAAAATGTTAAGACATAGTGAATTTAATACTCTAAGAGGACCTGCACCAGGCCCAGAAGACTGACAACTTTAACTCCATTTACTTCCACCAGAGATTGGGGCAAATTCTTCTATAAAAATTATACAAAACACATCTATCTCTAATAATAATAGCATTTGTGATGCTTTGAACCTTCAATATGCAGTGGTTGTTGACCAAATGAATATTTGAGGTATCCTATATTATAGCTAAATGGCATTTTAAAAGATAACCTGGATAATATCACAGGGCCTCACACTAGAGCCCCATTTTATTTGTTAAGATAAACAACAACAAGATTTACCTGTACCTACAAGCCCTATAAGATTATGATCTCTAATAAATCTGAACTCATTTCTGTCACTATTAATAATATTTGGTACATAATAAGAGACAATTGGGGGCTGGAGAGATGGCTCAGTGGTTAAGAGCACTGCTTGCTCTTCCAAAGGGCCCAGGTTCAATTCCCAGCACCCACACGGCAACTCACAACTGTCTGTAACTCCAAGATCTGACACCCTCACACCACTGCACATAAATTAAAGTTAAACAAAATATTTAAATTTAAATAGACAATTGTATTAAAGGAAAAACTTTAAATACTATATTGTTATCTAGTTTTTCTATAATGTAATCTTTCATTTAACTTTGGTAATTAAATCTAATATGACACCAAGATAACAAAGTGGATCAAATTAGTACTCACAAATACAAATGATGGTAAGTCAGAAATTAAAGATCAACTTTTTCTAACAAGTAGAAGCAGCCATTCCACATGAGGCCAAAAGAAACAAAAGACAATAACTTTATTTAAATACCCCAAATATGAAATAAAATAGCTCTTAGACTAAAAATAGCTGTAAACACATGAAAGATACAGTCTATTTTTTTTTTAAAAAAATGTTTAAACTTTAGTTATTTTAAAAGCCCCTTTTCTTTATCTGTTAACCTTCGCTTCACTGGGTAAGGCAGTAATCTTGATTATTTTAATTTTTAGGAATATTACTTTTACTATAAACTGCATTATGCCCAATACAGACGAATTTTAAAAGTCAAATCTGGATTATAATGGATTGTAGATTTGAATGGATGACCCAGCAGTTTCTCCCTTAGTGGCTTTGATGGCCATTCCTCTCCTGAGGGTGATCACCTGCCTCCTACTGAGCCTCACCTACAGATGCTAAGGATGAGGCTTCCTAGCAGCCATGGACGTTAAATAGAACTTAATAAACCAACACAGCTCCCCATGCACAGAATGTGATGCTTGGTCAACAGGGGGCGCTGTGGAGGAGAATTCTTGGAAAGAGGCTTGACTACAGAGTGCTTAGAACTTCAGTGATGGTGGACTGTCGCAAGTCCAGCGTGCAATTAAAAGTTATCTTGGGCTATCCTAAAGGCCATTTGTCACCTCCGTATATGACTTGGCATCTTTGTGACTGTTGGGTGAATCGTTTGAGGTTTTCTAATTGACTCCTAGTTTCCAGCATCCAAAACGCTGACACAGTATGTGAGGCCCATGGCTGAGGCTCCTGTGCTGCTGTGGCCACCTGCCTGATGTTCCACCAATGTGTTTGAAAAGGGTCTTGACTTGGATTTTCTTTGTTCTGTTACAAAGCTTCATGAAACTGTCACCATATTGGAACATAGAATTTGGAGTAACCTGAATCTGCGTTCCCAGGACCTAGTTACTCATTTTTGGCTTCAGATCAGACTGTCTCTAAGGTGAGAGCTGTATTTTTGCATCAACACTTTACATTTATTTTCAAATAAGAATGTTCAAAGCAAACATTAAGAAGAAGGAAAAAAAAGTCTATTTGCAGGCTCAGTGAATCTGATGTATGTGTGTGTGTGTGTATGTATGTATGTATGTATGTATGTGTGTATATATGTGTGTATGTATGTATGTATGTTCGTTCTGAGTGGACAGGGCTCCCAATGACATTGCTAGAACAAAGACTCGGACCAGGGATGCTTGAATTGTGATAGGAATGGACAGTTCCTTATGAAGGGGAGAGTGGGGTCAGGACAGGAGAGAGAGCCAAAACCTTCCTTTAAAGGTCATTTACATAATATTAACCTTTCCAGCATTCAGACAAAACACATGCGCACCCACGTGCACTCACACCCTAGTGTTCAGTTTTGTTACATGAAGTTTTACTACAGAGGGGTGTCTAGTCTTTCTGTCAGCTGTCAGCAGCCTTAGTCACGCTGCCATCCCAGTGCCCCATTATATTTTCAGCTTGACGTCTCAGTGTCCCATTTTATAGTAATCTTGACGTCTCTCTCTACCTTGTTACCACATTCTCCCAGACCTAGCCCCAGCGCCCAGCCTACACTCACCCGCAACTGGCCTGTGGCCAAGTCCCTGTGGTGCAGGTCCACCAACCCAAAGCCGAGCAGCCTTCCCTCATCACAAATGCTGTGGTGACCCTCAGGATATAAGGAAATAAACGGGACCTCAGGCCCCCCACTGGCAACACTCAAGCGGGCTTTGTACCTGTTCATCTGAGTCTTAAGAAAGAGCAAATGCCACCACTGTGTAAAGGTGCTGTTCCCAGGGGGAGTTTGGGGTGTTCAGTTTAGTAATATCCCCGGGTGCCCTTTATTGGTGTTTTTACTGTCCAGACAACATCCATCAGCCAATTTGTTATAAATATTGCTGTGCCTTATTCGATCAAGTAATGAGACACACGTGAAAATGGTTGTCACGAAAGAAGATGTCTTGACTCCGAGTTTCCTGTACGTGGGCAGCACGCCCTGGCAGAGGAGGAATAAAGAGAAAACAGTAGGATTGTGTTGTTGCTGCTGCTGCTCTTCTGTATTTTTGACACAAATGGGGCAAGGTAAGAAGATCAGTCTGGGAGCAGCTTTAGGTGGAAGGCTGGTTCAGGGTTGTCTGGCGTGGCCGACTTTATTTTAAAATGCTTTAAAATTGTCTTGAACATGAGGGTTAGGAGACAGGAGCACTCAGGAAGGAAGGAAGGAAGGAAGGAAGGAAGGAAGGAGTGAGATTCTCAAAAACTAGTTGCAGGAGGGTAAGGCATATTCAAGTGTGGGTAAGGGCTCCTCAAGAGGGAGGCATGCCTAGGTGTCCTGCCACAGGTACCATTCTGGTGGCTCTTAAGTTCAACGTTCAAAAGTTGCAAAGACCCCTCCCCCCTCATTTCCTTCTGATAAGTGAGGTAGGTGCCTTAGAGAGAACTAGAATCCGGCGAGATAAAGCCAGGAGCCACCAGGGCTGCACCAGGGTCCTTGCTCTGTAGGTGGGGTTTCTGGTGAGATTCCTAGAATTTTGCATGTTTTTACCTGGGAAGGGAGGGCAGCCCTGAGCAGTTCCTAAGTGCCCTGACATCTCACTACCCTGCTGGCAAGAGGTGTCGCCTGAATCCAGAAGGAGGGCCTTTCCCTTTCGTGTGCTCCCCAAAATTTCCCTCCTTTTCTATCTGGACTCAGGTCTAGGCTTAACAAGACCACAGATGTCAGTGAATCAAATATAGAAAATGGAATATACAATTACTACAAAAGCTAATGAAAATAAGCTGTGGGCTAAATCAAAACCCTACAAAAGAAGGGGTTCCATCACCAAGGGGGAACTCTCTCTGGGAGAAGTCATGCTGGTTTCTTCTATCCCTATATGTCCTTCGTGCTGGTAATTTATGACAAGACTTCTGATGGTCTCCATTCAAGGTAGTGTGCTTCCGTGCTCCCCCTCCCCTCCTCCCTCCGCTGCACCCTGGGCTGAGCCTGGGCAAAGTCTCCCGGTGCATTCATGCATGGAGCCAAGTGAGAAGAGGGCTCCTGCTGCCCGTGAACTGATGGGCTGTGGCTGCTCTTCACTGGCTGGTACCCAACCCAGCAAGCAGCCAAGTGCCCAGAGCCGCTCTCTACTCCCACAGTCTTGACTTATGACCAACAGAACAGAATGTTCCCTGTACCCACAGACCAAATAAAGGCAAGGAAAATGGTGGCCTTAGGGCACGGCTGTTAGGAAGCCAGCAATCCATGTGCCCTGTTGAGATGTTCTCACAGGGGGAAAAAAAATTCCAGTACAAAATTTCATGGGGCAGCTCCTCTTTTCCCTAAGTCAGGATCAGCTCCAAAGAAAGACCCTGTGTGGTAGCATTCTACTTTTCTTCCTCCTCTTCCTCCTGCTCTCACTCTCCTTCCTCCTTTTCTTCCTCTTCTTCCTCTTCTCTCTCCTCATCTTCTTCACACTCCTCCTCCTCCTCCTCTTCCACCACCACCACCTGCTCTACCACCTCCTAAGTACTAAAACATGACACTTAACACACAACATCTCCCATAGTCCTCACAACCATTTTCAAGTTAAGTTTTCGCTTTAGCTCCATCATCATACAGATGACAAGATCACTTTAGAGACAGAGTAACTTGGCCAAGCTCATTTGTTCAACTCAACCTAAGTCCTCATGTTCTTAGGGATGAATTGATTAATTGGCTAATGACAGACCACGTGTGTGTGTGTGTGTGTGTGTGTGTGTGTGTGTGTGTGTGTGTGAGAGAGAGAGAGGGGGGGGGGGCAGGAGAGAGAGAGAGAGAGAAAGAGAAAGAGAGGGAGAGGGGGAGAGAGAGAGAGAGAGAGAGAGAGAAAGAGAGAGAGAGAGAGAGAGGGGGGGGGAGGGAGGGGGAGAGAGGGTCCCACCGGATTGTTAGTGGAACAGAAAATTTCCTATGACCTGGTTGCATTACAGTCACTCTAATACGTGATGCGTCTCTCACTTAGATGTAGCAATACTTCTGTAGACAAACCTAGTCCACTGTCAGTCATATGAAAGTCAAGTCTAGTGAAGTCATATGAAAGTCTAGCGAAGTCATATGAAAGTCTAGCGATTCAGTGTTATATAGGACAGAGCACTTGATGGACACAATCCATTGCATCTCTGTACTCGCAATAATTATTTTAGAATGTACTTCTAATTATTAAAAACTTTATCATGGTCCCACACAGCAAACAGCAGCAAATTCCACGACTCATAGCTGCTCAGGGTACCAGAGTGACAGCTGAGGGCTCAGCCCTAAGCAGGACATTTCTCACCAGCCCCTCTAAAACCCAGCAAACACCATGGAAAAGGGAGAAAAATAACATGAAAGGCAGAAGACGAGGAGAAGGAAGGACTGTGAAATGTCATCTTCAGGGCATGGCATAGCCATTGCAAATGTGATCTCATAGCAGCTGTGGTTGCCAGCTTGGGGCCTTCACAAGAACAAGCCTGTCAATCATCAGTCATGGGTCAGGGGCCTACTCATGGGGCCATGCCCCACCCTGCTGAACTATTGGTAACTAGTGTATTCTAGGGGAGCGACAGTCACTATCTTCAGTTGTGTATCCCAACTGTGACCCCACCATGCTTAAATGACCACTTCCAAGCTTGTAGCACACAGATGGCCCTGGCTAACATCAGTGAGTCACAAAGCAAGACATAGGAACATAGGAAAAAAAACTTGTGGGGAGAAGGGGAGCGTGACAAGGCGGTGATAAAAATGAAGGGAAGCAGGAAGAATCAAAATGCATTATACACAAGCACGAAATTGTCAAAGAGCAAATTTAACCAGAAAAAAATGGCTCAAAAAGGGTTGGTGTATCCTGGTGTGCTGTGCCACTCCAGCTTTGGCCTTGGCCATCTCTTGAAGACACCGAGAGACTACTTGCAGTGACCGCCACCACCACTTGAATCTGTGTAAGTGCGGTGCCCACAGGGCAAAAGTACCCAACAATGCGTTTCTCAGAGCACCGTCCCGCCACCGCCTGCAGGGTGACCAGTTTCCACGTGGTGTGGTCCACGTTACCGCTGCAAAAGCCTCCATCCTCGAGGGTCTCTCTCATTGGCTCATTTTGTCCCTGCTCTCTCCTGTCATCTATGATGCCGTCCCATTCACCTCCACATCTGCTCCCCAACCTCACACCGTACTCACTTCCCCGCCTTGAGCTCTGAGAGCCTTGTTCCCTCGAGGCCAGGAGAGGGCCTGCGAGGACAGCAAAATAGATCTAAGGGAGCCAAGCTCTCACCCCGGCACAGCACATTCAGACCAAGGTCCCTGAAATACAGGGGAAGGAAGGAAGCTAGGGGAAGCCGGGAATAGGAAAGATGACCCCAATAACCTCACCCTCCATAGAGGAGGCAAAGAAGACTCGTGTCCTTTCCCAAACGCCACTCATTTGTGCCATCAGCATTGTGAAGTCAATGCCACTTTCGCTTCATAGTGGCTACTCATCATCACCCTTACAATTGATTTTTTTTTTTAGAACACTTGTTTACAGTTTTGGCTTCCTCCTAGTTGATGACTTCTGGAGAATACAGTCTTAGTACACAGACAGTATATAATAATAAGGCTTGGAACATGCTCGGGTGTCCCTTTGTGGGGGAAATGCGCCACTAATGTTCTGTCTCTCCCACCTTTGAATCTGAATCGTGGACAATGAGATACGCAGGGTGCATGACCACAGGAGGGACATCTCCAGGACCTGAGGCAACCACAGTCCCACACAGGTATGTGCCTAATGTGACACACAAAAAAGGAAGGAAACATGGAAGGCTACCGGTGCAGCCCCAGGGTTCATCTGAACCCTGTTCACTAGAGACCATGCTGGCAAACAGCAGCCTTTCGAACATCCTCCACAGGCATGTGAGTTTACTCTCTCCAGAACATTCTGACCTTTGAAGGCCGTAGATAGAAGGTGACCCTCCGGGAAATGATACAAACACACCCCTGAGCTATTTGACTTTGCTCTGTCTACAGACCAGCACGCCCACAGGAATCGGGCAAATATTGAGTGCAAACCCAAGGTTAGAAATGCCACCGGGCAAGCCATGAGAGGGGGCCAGGAAGAGACGGTCAAGGGGTGAGCGGAGCCTGCTGGGAACCGATACCGGCCAATTGCTTCCTGCCCATCTAGGGATGAACATGCACTAGCCAGATGTTCAGATTGAGCTTAGGGTGTACTGGAGAAAGATGCTGTTATGTGCATGCATGTAATTTTAGAATATTGACAGTCTGGAGGGGGCAGGGCAATCTAAAACTAATACCTTGTGGCCCAAATCTGCCCACAGGCTAATTATAGCCCACATGTTAGAATCGTGGGTTGATTTTTCTCTAAGGATAAAGCTATGTGCATCTCACCCCACCATCCTGACAGTAGCAGCAAGGAAGGTCTGGCTGCCCATGTTACCACCAGGAGTAGGGGGTAGTGTTGGTTAGGAAAGTGGGCCCCAGAACCCCAGGTTCCTCGGCTGTGGCTGTGAGCTGCTTTCCTTCTTCCGTGTTCTCTCCTCTTTTATAAAGCAAGATGGAGAAGAACAGCAGCTTCTCGGAAGGGGCCCATCTGCTGTGTGGAAGCCTCTCATGGGGCACAGAGTAAGCATTCAAAATACAGTGGTGGCAGTGGTGTGTTTTTGTTTGCTTATTTGTTTTATTTTTTGTTTTTGTTTTTGTTTTTTTCGAGACAGGGCTTTTCTATGTTATCTTGGCTGTCCTGGACTCACTTTGTAGACCAGGCTGGCCTTGAACTCACAGCCATCCGCCTGCCTCTGCCTCCCATGTGCTGGGATTAAAGGCGTGCGCCACCATGCCCAACTCAGCAGTGGTGTTTTAAGAGCTTTCAAGCATATACTTCTCACACAAAGTAAAGGATTTCATTATCTTTTCTGAGGCGTGCATCATGTGGTCTGAGCGCATTCACACATGCCACAACCTCCAATTGGCATCTTTCTTCTATGCAAATATCCCCTTTGCTTTCGTGTGTGTGTGTGTGTGTGTGTGTGTGTGTGTGTGTGCGCGCGCGTGTGTGTGTGTGTGTGTGTGTGTGTGTTTATGTGTGTGTGTGTGTGTGTGTGTGTAAAGTCACAGAAGACAGAGCTCAGCTCTGCTGGCAGCAAAAGCCATGCTCTTGTCTTCAGACCACAGTGCCCTGTCCCTGCAGAGCACACTGTGTCACCTGTATACTCACGGCCAGTTTAACCTTACATTCCTGTCAGCCTCTACAGGTCCCACAAACACCTGTTCCTAGGCTCCTATTCCTCTGAGCAGAGGCAGGGCAGATCCCACTGTGAACCATGGCATGTGTAAAACATTCTGCTGAGAGCCTCAGTTTCCTTATTTGACAAAAAGTGACAATACAGCCACTAAGGAGACCACCCCTGACTCCATAGAGCAGATGCTCACCTTTGCCACTCTCCAAACCCTGCTTTGTTCTCTCAGCTTTTGGTGTTCTGTCTCCTAAGATTAACCATAGAGTGTGCTGTCCCTAAGAAAGCTCCTAATCAGGGGCATCTGGAAGACCAAACATCTCCTTCCCTCTCCCCCACCCCACCCTTCACCCCACCCACCCCCCCACCCCCCGCCCCTGCAACACGCTTTCTGAAATGCTTCAACTTCATTAACGGGGAGATAGCCTTTATTTAGATGAGATTATTTAGTTTCAATTTCCTTCTGATAATATGAGGCAATTATTTTCTGGCCAGTAAAATTATTTTGTAGGCATCAACCTTTCTTTCTTTAAAAATATCTTTTTAAATGCCTTAAAAACGAAGATGTGGTAACACGCTCCTTTAATCTCAGCACTCAGGAGACAGAGGCAGGCGGATCTCTGTGAGTTTGAGGCTAGCCTGGTCTACACAGCGAGTTCCAGGGACAGCCAGAGCTACATGGAATGCCCTTGTTTAAAACAAAACAAAACAAAACAAAACGCCCAGCCTCTTGTAAGTTTCATACAAGGCGGTAACCACCCTCTATCACCCCCACTCCCGTGACACCCTTGCTCCTGCCAGCCAATCCCCTTCTACTCTCAGTTCTTTATCTTTACAAGTCTCACGGAGCTGGCTACAGCTGCGGTGTCTTCACAAGCGCCACAGTCACGTCACATCACAGCATTCCTCCCCGTCCTCCAGCTCCTTAAACCTTTCTGCTTCCTCTTCCTCCATGGTCCCTGAAGAGGGCGTACTGGATACCTGGGACTCAGTTACATTTACCTGTTTGTTACAAGTTTCTGTGTTAGCTGTCACCCTCTGCAGAGCGCAGCAACCTCTCTGACCAGGGCTGAGAGCTGCACTGAGCTGATGACATAAACATCACATGCAGAAACAGTCTGACTATGTGTTCGTTTAGCAAAACACCAATAACAAATTCTCCATGGGGCCTGAGCATGGCTAGGATGGTCTGAATGAGAAACGTGCCCCAAAGGCTCAGGAAATGGGACGCTTGCTTCCCAGCTGGTGGCTCTGATAAGGAGGTCCAGCCTTGCTGGAGGAAGCGTGTCACTGGGCTGGACTTAGAGATTAGATGGCCCTACCCCACCTCCAGTTCACACCCACCCCACCTCCAGTTCACACCCACCCTACTTCCAGTTCACATTCACCCCACCTCCGGTTCACACTCACCCCACCTCCAGTTCACACACACAATGCCTCCAGTTCACACCCACCCCACCTCCAGTTCACACCCATCCCACCTCCAGTTCACACCCACCCCACCTCCAGTTCACACTCCACCCACTTCCAGTTCACCCGCCCCACTTCCAGTTCACCCACCTCACTTCCAGCTCACACCAACCCCACTTCCAGCTCACACTCACCCCACTTCCAGCTCACCCGCCCCACTTCCAGCTCACTCCATCTGCTTCAGGCTTGTGTCTGGAGAAGCGATCTCTCAGCTTCCCACTCCAGCCGCCACAACTGCCACCCGGTGCCATGCTTCCGCACAGTGATGCATCCACACTCTCATCCCTCTAGAACTGTGAGTCCAAATGGACTCTTTTCTTCTATAAGTTACCTTGGTCGTGGTGTTTTATCACAGGGACAGAAAAATAACTGAGATAATCACTTTTGAAAATAACGCTATAAAAAAAAGTTTCAAACAGGGCAGGTACGTTTGAAGGGCGGCCGTGGGAAGTGACAGCCTTGTTTGGGCTGCCCAGGTTTCATTCTATGTTTTCTCTCGTGCAGCCCTGCCAGGTGCGTGGATAGGCACCACAAGAGTGTCTCCCTGTGTCCCCACAGGCAGGAGCATGAGGAGTCACCAAGCTGGAGCTCAGTCCGGAAGGTGTCAGCCCCAAGTGTCTTAGGGCAGCGCTCTGTGCCTGGGGCAGGGCCCACAGCAGAGCCCAGGAGTATCTCTAGGACCAGGAGATGCACTTCCGGCTCCCTCTCTGCCTGCTTGGGGCTGCCCAAGGGAATCCACTGACAGTGCCTTGAACTGGTTAAAGGCTTCGTTCCTATTGCACTCCCACGCCACAAGCAGGAGGAGAGCCCCGGGACGCGAAATCTGATGGGAGCAGGTTTCCCAGAAGAACCGGCTCCTGTCAAGGCTAGCCCTAGGCAGCTGCTGGAGACCAGGATGGTCTTACAAGACCCAGTGCCTGCCCCTCCCTCCCGTCTGGGTAGCTTTCAGCCAGCGCTGAAGCGGGTCCGTTAAAAGTCACCCAGTGATGCTGAGCATCTCCCAGACGTGAAAATAAACACGGGGCAAATTCCAGCCGCCAGGAGTGTCAAGGCTCCAAGCAAATGTGTGCTATTTTAGGGAAGAGAAGAATCTCTCGACTGTCCCTCGGAGCCCTCAGAACCCAAGGCCCACGAGCTGAGGAGTCCAGGGAACATTTGCCACGTGTTCTCCTTAGTGGCCCAGACACAACCAGCAACCTGAGGCCCCCAGGCCTAGGCTGGGCGGGGCGGGGTGGGGGTGGGGGCAGCTCTTTGCCTGTCAGCATAGAATACTGAACCGGAAGTGACAGCTTCATTCAGTTGGGGGAAAACAAAAGCAACCTGAGCCGGTGTGAGTGCAAATGGGACTGTCTAAACGAATCAGAACCCAGCCCAGCAGGACAAGTTGCTTGTCAAGGCCAGTGTCTGGAAGAGCCAAGGATACACAGTAGGTCAGTGCTTGATAAGTAAGTAGCAATAAAGTGGGGGTGGGGTGGAAGAAAGGAGTTTCAGCTCACAGGCTCTCCAGGAACACTGGCTATTCTTGGATAACCCAGGAGAGCCATAACTGGGCCCTCCCTTTCCACAAGCAACTATAATGCTTGGAAGTTGCAGTTCCTTAAAGCCAAAGCCAAATGAATCCTTGCAGGGAGCAGAGGAAGTGCCTGGTGACTGTGTTACTGACAGGGGCGCCAATGCCTTGGACCTATGGGAACTGGTAAAGCCCTCCCTTGGCCAGGCTCAGGAACTGGCAACGTCTTTCTCTTGTCTTCCTCCCCCCCCCCCCACTTTCTCTCTCAGACATACACACACACACACATACACGCACGCGCGCGTTCTATTTCTCACACACACACAAGGCCTTCGATCTTGTGCGACTGAAAGGCTGTGGTCCGGTACACTGTAATCACCAGCACCCTCTCTTCCAGTGCCTAGAACCCCAACTCTAGTTTCTGCCTCTGTGAATTTCATGCTCCTAGCTACCTCACGCAGGCAGACTTGTAAGGAACTTGGTCTTTTTATCTGGACAGTTTTAGTCGCATATTGTCTTCAAGGTTTGGTATAGCCCGCATCAAAACCCTTATCTTTGGGACGGCTGAGTTAAAGGCCGTTGTGTGGATAGACCCCATTCTGTCTTCCAACTCATCCATCAGTGAGGTGCTTCGCAAAGGCTGCTGTAAATGAACTTTAGGGGTCCCCATTTCCAATTCTTTTGAATACTGTTTTGTTTTTTTAGGAACTGACGGAACACAGCTGAGATGCCCCTGACACAGATGAGAGGGCCCCATGCCTCCCCCACCCCTCCCCCCACCCCTCCCCCACCTCTCCCCCTCCCCCATCCCTCCCATAAGGTATCAGGCTGGAGGATAAGAATGTACTCAGTGTGTTCCCCCTATGCCTATGGCTGCCAGGCACCCCACTTCCTATCCCCCTCCCTGCAAAATAGAGATGATAAAACGTTCTTTTGCAGAGTTGAGGGGAAGCTGGCGAGAAAGTATGCAGTCGATAAACACCTCAGGCCCCTGTTCTAAGACACTTCCTCTTTCTCTTTCCCAATTTCACGGTTCTGTTTCTGAACGCAGGGCTTGCGTTGCTAGATTGCAGCTTTCTCCTTGGCTGTGAGCTCAGGGCACTGCGACAAACCTCGCCAACAAGACTGTAGAGATCTCCCACGAAGAAACACTGCTACAGACAGGAGCGCCTGGTACACAGGGTGACACCTTCGCCTGCCAAGGCCCAAGGCGTCATCTTGGATGGAAGTTTCCAGACAGTGTGATCTTCAACATCAGAGAGCTGTAAGGAGGTGGCACAAGATCTTGAGTGACAGTTCTGGAGTGAACAGTCCTGTGTGTGACCTTGAGAAAAATCACTCCTCCAAATCTTGTGAGCAGGCTCAACAAACATGCTCTGGGGCACAAAGAACGGTGCACAGAAGCTCCCCAAGAACCACCAGGCTCCCCAGGCACTGGCCAACAACCCCTCTTTGCGGGACTCAACTCTCACAGGTGGGGTGGGTGGTGACCTCCCAAATAGTATTGGCAGAACACTCTTCAAGTCAGTGGGTACTGCTGTGTGTGCTGTCTCTCACACGGACTCCACCACAGCCTGAGAGCCAGCTCACTCCGCTCCCACACTCAAAGAAGGAGCAGCCTGCAGCGGCAGGAGAACCGGCATGAAGAAGTCCTAGCTACAAATTCCAGGCGTGCTTATCTGTCAAAGGCCCTGTTTAGCTCAGACAAAAGGATTGCAACCACATCAACCAGGAGGGCACATTCTGGAGGATGTGCCATTAGGTGACTTCATCGTGCAGACACGAGACTGTGCTCACACATTCCTACACGGTACAGCCACTGCACATCTCAGCTCTGCTGTGTATATAAAGTGTAACTACAGCCCCTAAAGCCACGATGCGCAAAAACCACACAAGGTTAAGGCGAGCATAAGAGAAAGTGCTGTGAGCAAAAGAAAAGATAAACATGAGAGCCATGACCCCGCTGCCAGCATTACACCGCCTTACAGTAAATATCTCTTTAAGTAAGTAAGTAGATGGGCACACTGTAAGATAGAGCACAGATGTGTGCCTACCACAGCACTCAGCGACAGGACTTTTCCACCATCAGTGTAATATTGTAAGACCTTTATCACATATCGGTCTGTCCTTATTCAAAATGTCATTAACATGGCAGGAGACAGTCCTTCTGCAGAGAATGTCTTTGCCCAATGCTGGACCTGTCAGTGTAATGACGTCAGAATGGAACTCCATCTCTTGTGTCCAACAAATGAACATCCTAGATAGCAGAGCCCCTTTCTCTGCTCAGTGGCCTCCCTCCCCCTTTGCACACACCCCACCCTTGCACCTCCACCGATACAAACCAGCTCTCCAATTTCTCCACACTGCCTTTTCCACCCACACTCCTCTTCAGGGAACCAAAATCATCTGCATCAGAGTGGAAATATGTGTTTGGCGCCTATCTTTGCCTGGCTCACTTAAGAGATCCTTGAGCGAGAGGCATGTGTCTGTCTGTCTTGTTGCTATATCCTCACATATTGAAGGTGGCCAGTGGGAGTGGGTTGAGTGCATGAAGGGTAACTTAATGAATTACTGCCTGTGCTGGTTTGAATGAAAACGCTCCCCATAGACTCATATATGTGAGTACTTGGTCCCCAGTTGTGGAATTCTTCGGGGAGGATTAGGAGGTGTGGCCTCACTGGAGGAGGTGTGGCCCTGGGGGTGGGCTTACCTCAAAGCCCATGACATTTCCATTTAGTTCTCTGCCTCCTACTAGTGATAAGAATGTAAGCTCTTAGCTACTGCTCCATCACCATGTCTACCTGCCTATTGCCATGCTCTCTGCTAGGATGGTCATGGACTCTGAAACTGTAAGCAAGCCCCCACTAAACTCTTCTATAAGAGCCAAAGTGTCTCTTTACAAGAGAAAAGTAATGAAGACAACACCTCTGGTCTAAGAAGCCAGAACAAGAGGAATCCTCCAAGTCTAAGGCTCTTGGCTTAGCTCCAGAGCTAAGAGGAAACCATGGCCTCCTCCCTCCGTTCTCTCCCAAGGGCATCCTTATCCTAGGAAGCCTTCTGGAGCATACCTCATGGCCACAGGTCTTTCTTCCTCACCCTTCTTCATACCTTCATTTCTACCCCAAATAGAGGCAAGTACATTTTATTTCATCAGGTATAACACTATAAACCCATCAACAAAGAGACACTGGTGAGTGATAGCAGATGTGATTTTAAAAATGTAATACTTTTATTACTTCTTTGAGAATTTCATAGTGCGCATGATGTATTTTGATCATACGCACTCCCCTCTCCTCCCCACAACTCTTCCCTTGCCCACACTCTACACCATCCCAGCATTGTGTCTTCTTTAAAAAAAAAATCCACAGAGTCCAGCTGTGCTTTCTATGTGCTTGGGGGTCTGGGGCCATCCACTGGAGCGTGGTTGACCTACCAGGGGCCACATCATTAAAGAAAACTGACTCTTCTCCGGAATCCATCAACTGTCAATGCCTCCTTCTCAGCCAAGGGTGGGGGTTTTCATGAGCTCCTCAGCTCTCCATGTTGAATGTTGACTGGCTTGGCCTTGTGACCGTCTTGTATAAGCAGCCATGAATGCTCTGAGTTGCTGAGTGTTGTGTGTCTGTCGTGTAAAGGAGAAACTGTTTTTGCTCTGGTCTTCACCAGGCTGTGGGTTTTACAGGTTATGTTCCCAGTGCCCATGGAGGCTGAAGAGGATGTCAGTTCTCTTGTAACTGTAGTTACAGACAGTTGTGAGTCACCACATGGATGCTGGGCATCAGTAAAGTACTGTGATAGTACTGTGCTTACTAACACACTAGTGTGAGTAGAAAGGAGAAGAAGAGTTGGCAACCAGGACGAAACTAGTGATGACTGATAGGTTGTGAGACAGGAAGCAGAGGGGAAGACATACAAAGGAAAGGGGACAACTGAGTCAAAGGGGAGAAATGGGATGCATACATGGGGGTTGGGTTAAAGGCAGACCCTAAAGAGGAGGTAATGATATTATAGTCCTGGTCAGCCTCTGGATTTGGGAATGTAACAGTAACAGGATTGGATACAGGAAAAGAGAAAGGAAGAAAAAAAAAGATATGAGAAGAAGAACAAGAACAGGAAGAAGAAGAAGAAGAAGAAGAAGGAGGAGGAGGAGGAGGAGGAGGAGGAGGAGGAGAGTAAAATGGCAAAGGCACGAACAGTTGCCTGCTAAAATGGCCTACTGTATAGATAAGAGATGACTGTGAGGGACGGTATTGAGCTGAGTGGTGATAACAAGACTGACAATGAATCTGGTTTCTGGAACTCACATCAAGGTGAAACCAGAGCCCTGTGCTGAGTCCAAGTGCAGCTCCTCAAGGAATGGGTGGTCAGGAAGATTGGGAAAAATTGAAGTCTCTATTGGCTGTGTACAATTGGCTTGAGGGCCAGCTGTACCAGGGAGCCAGTCACAGCGACACGGCTAACATCTACAATGGCACCAGAGAGGCTAGCTCTGAGCCCTCACCTGCTTGGTGAGACCCTCCAAAATATCTGAAGCTCACAGAGCCAGGGCATCTGTGCCAGGAGGGAGAACAAGCAACAAGAGAAGGTGTGGCATCTTGAGATTGGTATGTGCCAGCAGTTTTCAGAATGCCAGAAATCAGATCTAGGTCCCTGGGCTCTCTCTCACTGCAAAGATGCCCACATTCACTGAAACATCTTAAGGTGCATCGGCTGCCACTCACAGTGCTGTCTCCGTCCTGCTGTGTTGCTAGCATGCCGTGTCAATACTCGGCGCTCTTTCCGTGTGTGAAAGAAAGCCCTGATGTCAATATAGCAACACCCACGACATGACAGTTTTCTTTGCCATGAAAAGCAAGTGCTTTCCCCGCAAATACCCAAGACTTCACTTTAAATTCCCTCCCAGACATCGCTGCCAGTTGTACTCGGCTGCCCACGGAGAGAATTAGAGCTTTCTTGGTCTTCCCTTAGCCCTGCGAGCTTCCTGGAGCCGTTATACAAGGAGGCTTGTGATATACTCATGGAGACAGCCTAGGAAGTGAGTTCAGACACACAGCAAGACGCTGTGCTCACTACAGACACATTATGTTCTATGGACACGGGCCCATCCCTGAGTCATCACGCATAAGGGGGCATTGTTGGGAATGCTGGGTACATGGCAATTCCCCATTGCCCAGTTTGGGTAAGGCTGGAGTTATGTTTGCCCCAGAAATGAAGTCAGACAGCTTTGGTACACCTTCCAGATACTGGGCCCAAATCCCATGGGCACCATGCCTTTTATGCTGATTTCTATTCATGGGTGTCAGCTACTCCCAATGTCTCCCAGCATGCACAGCAGAAGCTGAAGGCTTCACAAACAACAGTCGGGACTCTGACCACCCAGCAGGTCTTAAGAGCACAGGATTGTCACAACAGCACTGCTAGCTGGATTGGCAGGACAAGAGGGGAAAAAAAAAAACAAACCACGGGCCTTTGTGGTCACCAGTGTGGGTGTTTACTTCACTACCTACATCACCTCAGGCAGAATATTTATCCATCTTCCTCCTCAGTTTCCTCATCCATAAAATGGGAATAACAGTACCTGTGGTGCCGGTTTATTTTGAAGAGCTAAAGCATGTGCCGCTTGAGCCTCCTGCATTGCGTGGCACCCAGCAACCTCCTCATGTTAACAACAAGGATAATCTGATTTTCTCCCATGTCATGCCAGAGTTATCCTCCAGCTTTTCAAAGCAGCACAAGCCTTTCACATTCTTTTACTCCAGCAAGATCAGAAAGTAGAGCTCCTGCTGCCTGCCGACGACCCTTGCTGCCCCTTCCCTACAGCAGAAGCTCGCTCTGCTGTCCTAGAGCCCTGCTTGCCCTTCTACCGTTCCTGGGCTTCTCACTGCCCACCACCAGGCTTTCGGTGTTTAATAAAACCAAGCAAACTACACAGCCACAATCACAAGTGTGTCCTTGTCTGCATTTCAAAGGTACTTCCCACCTATGTGACTCACCTGTACCAAAGCCATCTCAGTACTCTGAAGGTGATTATAAGGGACAAGTTCAGAGCCCATGGGATGGCTCAGTAGCAACTGTACATTTGTAAAATGTGTGCTGTCTCCAGGAAAAGACCATACCACCTTTCTCTCTTTTTTTAAAATTATTTTTTCAAGTCATTGTTGTTGTTGTTGTGTACAAGATGCCCATCTGTACAAGCGGACCACAGAGACATCCCCAGCTATGGCTGCACTCACTGTTCATAGTAGCCAAGGTCTGGAGCCAGCCCCAATGCTCATCAACAGCCAAGAGGATAAAGAATATGTCACTCATACACACAGTGGAGTTTTATTCAGGCAGAAAGAAAAATAAAGCTGCTGTGTATAGAACAGATCATTATGTTAAGCAAGATAATCCAGACTCAAATACTACACATTCAAACGAAGAACCTAGATTTCAAAATACGTATTGCAAGATTAAAATATATATAAAATATATCTTATGTCATGGAAGTAGAAAGGGGACTAGGAGGGAGGAGTTTAAAGGGAAGGAAGGGAAGACAGAACCAAGAGAGGGCCAAGGTAAAATAAAGAAAAACAAAATATTACATGTTTTTCTCTCCAATGTGGAACCTAGATTTGCATATAAATAAATACTTATACAGGTGTATATGCAAATATATGCAAATATGACATGAAAGCAGGAAAAAAGGCTTTGTGGGTAAAGAAGAGGACTTATCTGTGGGAGGAGGGGGGATCTTGTGATGTTGAATGTAAACAAAGCATATATATATATATATGTGTGTGTGTGTATATATATATATATGTGTGTGTGTGTGTATATATATATGTGTGTGTGTGTGTATGTATATATATATATATATATATATGAAGTGTCATAATGAAACTTATTATTTTGTATGTCAACTTTAAAAAATAGTTACAAAAAAAAAGGCCAGGCATTGGGGGAGGGGGTGCATGCCTGTAATCCCAGCACTCAGGGAGGCAGAGGCAGGTAGATCTCTGTGAGTTCAAGGCCAGCCTGGTCTACAGAGTAAGTTCAAGACATCCAGGGCTACAACGAGAAAGCCTGTCTCAAAACCAAACCAAACCAAAAAGGGATTCTTCTTCTACACCCACTGACCCCTCTTGCACACGGCCCTGCTGTTATGATGGATCTGCCATGGGACCCATCAGTACCAAGCAGATGCCAAGGCTTTGTTCTTGACTGTCCAGAATGGGAGATAAACAAGGCTTTTTTTTTTTCATTAGGAAATATCCAGTCTCGGGTATTTTGTTATAGCATTGGAAGATGGAGTAAGCTAAGAGCTCAAGTTTAGTTTTGAGCTCAAGTTTTTGTAACGACATCTCCTATCACTTTCAGAGCCGGAAAGGGCCAGACAGGTTAGGAAGCTAATTCTGCTCAAGGAGCGGTGACACTAGAGAATTTCCGGAAGGAACCCTGGGTGGCAGCGGTGGACTATACATCTCTCTTCTTCTTCTTCCATGTGGCCTTGCAGAGCAGAGTCTGGAGAATGGCCACCCAGCTGCACCAGCACTGGCCTTGGCCTCAGGACTCAGCAGACACCACGGCGTAGGCAGGTGCTCTTCAAAGACAGGAGCGTGCCTCAGGTGCGTTGCCCCTGTGCACTACCGTGACCCGCTCTGCCGAAAGCATACCCCACACAGAGTCTCGTCCCAAAGAGACTTGAAGCCAAGCAGTGCCAAACCCAAGCAACAGCCAGTCAACCCGGGCCCCCGTGAGCAAGAAAATGAATATCTCTAATTATTCTTCGTGAACAAAACCTAAAACGGAGCCGCCACTGTACAAGAACCACAGCTTGCATCCTGACCGCGGGCTCCTTGAATGCCTCCAACCAAGATGTGGCTGGTCTGAAGAGAAAGGGTGGCTCTCTGGCTCCAGGCATGGACTTGTGGCCCTGGCCTTGTCACAGAGGATCTTTTATTCCCCTGACCACGGGGAATAGTTCAATGACGGGTACATGACCCAGGCTAGAGCCAAAGAGGCACCCCTGGGCTATCCCGGAAACTCCTGCGGGGGGCGGGGGTGTGGGGGGGATCCCTCTCTCCAGCACATATGTGGCAGTCAGAGGACAATTTGTAGGAGTTGGCTCTCTCCTTCGCCCGTCTGGGTCCTGGGGGTTGAAGTCAGGTTGTCGTACTTGGAGCCGTGTGCCCTCAGTGGCATTCCTTCAGGCAATGCACAGCTATGGGAGCCTGCGGCTGGTTGTTCCTGCAAATTCTAAGCAGTCCATGGCCACAAAAGGCCAAGGACAGCTGACAGGCTGGGAAGAAGTAAAAGTTCAGAGGGCAGACAGGATCTTGCAAATCTTTTGACCTCAAGGAAAGTCACGTGCTCTGGTTGAAGGGGCTTCACCTGTGTGTCAGTCCCATCACCCATTCGTCTGAAAGCTCCCATTACAAAGAATCCCTTATTGACCGGGCAGTCCTTCAGTCTCCGCTGACCAAGCACGACGATCCAGCCGGAACCAGGGCCAGGTTGTCTCGTGAGGGAAATAGACTCGATTCAAGAATCACACGGGCCAGGATGGAAACCACAAGTATGCTAAGAGCAGGGATGAGGAGAACAGGTGCTTCAAGGGCTCCCCCGAGAGGGGCTGTGAGCGGAGTGCCGAAGGGTGAGTCACCCGAGGTGTTAACCGAGCAGCAAATACAGGAACCATCTGTGAATGCCACAGCTCTGTCTGCTTGTAGGTCCTGGGCCTTGGCTGTGCTTTGGATCCTTCGCCGGCCCTGTCTTCTTTGAGTTAAGGTTCAGGTGTTTGAGGAGCTCAGGGCGTGACTGTAGTGCACAGCCTATCCGATGAAGAGAAGAGCAGTTATATAAAACGGGCGTTCTCCTAGCTCTGGACACTGCGTGGCTGTGGCAGGAAGGAGTTGAATGAGAACTGTCCCCCTGAGCCAGATCCCGCAGGCTCAAGAGTTTGATCACTTGGTCCCCATTTGGCGGTGCTGTTAGGGTGGTGATGAAGCCTTGCTGGAGGAAGTGTATCACGGGGCTGGGGAGGAGGGAGAGTTTTGAGCGATTATAGCCTCTGCCCACTTCTCCTTCATTCTGTTGGCTTCCGCTTCCTGCCCCTGCAGTCTTGCCATAATGGCTCCGCTAGTGTGGGTAACCCTCTGGAACTGTAAGTCAAAGTAAATATTTTTTCTTAATTTGTGTTTGGCCAGAGTGTCTAATCACAGCGACAGAAGAATAATGCAATAGGCTACTACGAAAATATTAAAACAATACATTCAAAAGGGAATAAATTCTGGTATAGAAAATTACTATTAAGCCATCCTTTGTGTCAGGAAAAACATATACACACCATGTAGATACACGCAGACTTTTAAGAGAGAGGGACACATGAGGAAAGTACATTAGTCAGCCTTCCATTACTATAAGGAAATAGCTGAGGTGGTAAATTTAAAAAGAAGAAATGTTTATCTGAGCTCATGGTTTTGAAGGTTTCAGTCCATGATTATTTTTTGCTTTAGGGCCTGTGGCAAGACAGCACATCATGGTAGAAGTACATGGGGGGGAAAACCTCTTTAACTCATGGTGACTGAGAAGTGAGGAAAACGAGAAGAAAGAGCCAGTGTCTCCATGTCCCCTTTCAAAGTCTCAGCCACAGAGACTAGTTTCCACCGTCTGATGTCTGCCTCTCAGAGGTTCCAGGGACTCCCAGCTGTGCCCCAGGCTGGTGACTGAGCCTTTAAGACATAGACTTACGAAAAGCTGGGGGCGGGGGGAGGAAAAAAGGAGCTGGAGGTGACAGGAGCTCCAGAAGAAGACCAGCAGAGCCAACTAACCAGGGCCCAGAGGGACTTGCTGAGACTGAAGCATCAACCAAGGACCATGCGTGGACTGGACCTTGGCCTCCTACAAAGATGTAGCTGACTGTCAGCTCAGGCTTCATGTGGGTCCACTAGTAAGGTTAGCAGGGGCTGTCTCTCACATGGACTCTGTTGCCAGCTTTCTGCTCACTTCCCCCTAGTGGGACTGCCTTGCCAGGCCACAGGGGAAGAGGACACACATAGTCCTGATGTGACTTGATGAGCTGGGGTGGGTGGGAAGGGGGGCTCCCTCTCCTGAGGAATAAGGGAGGGGGAGAGGGGAGGGAGGAAGAGTGGGGACTGGGAGGTGAGGAGGGATGGGGCTGCCTCCAAGGATGCAAAGTGAATAAATAAAACAACACAGCACATAGCATAACAAAATACCTCGGAAGGAACGGCTTCAAAATCAGAGGTTTATTCTGCTATTCTGGAGGCTAGACCTCTGAGGCCAAGGTGTTGGTAAGGTCCCCACTTCATAGGACCATAAGAGAAGGACTCATTTCAGGCCTGTCCCTTGTCCTGTAGACACATCTTCTTTGTGTCTCTCCGACTCATCTTCTTTCTGTGCGTCTCTGGGGACCCAGGGTCCCCAGTTGATAAGGATCTTGGTCAAGTGGGCTCAGAAGCGGCCACCATGGCCGCAAACCTCTATTTGCATGAACTCTCTTTCTGAGCATGATGTAGGATTACCCCTCAACACATAGGATAGAGGGCCCACAACCCAACCCTCAGCACAATTGGAGGAAGGCGGGGACTCGCCTACCATTCCTACTGTTTTCTCAATCAGAGCAAATTTCTCATAGCAAAGAAATGCTTTTTTAAAAAACTCAGCCAGAGATGCAAATGTCCCATGCAACCACCAGGGTCAACTGCCTGGGAGGCACTGGCATGTGCCGTAGGTGGAAAATGTCTATCTCCGTGTGTAAAACAACAGGTGCGCCCTCCTCAGAGGTCCCTCGGAGAGGCACGTGTGTAGGAGAGATCATGGCCGCCACTGGGTTTTCCTGCTTCTAGGTGTTTAGATTGTAGTTTCTACTATTTAAACATTTTGTGTGTGTGTGATGAATCCAACAACATTCAGCTTTGGGGAGGATTGTCCTTCTAAGTGGTGTGCAAAGGGCTGTCCTTCAGATGACCTCAGTAAGCTCCATATTTTCATGTCAAAGAAAAGTCACATATGGTGACAGCATGTGATCTGATCTCCTTCAAAATCTAACTGTTGGAGTTGACAAAGTATAACAACAATATGTGTATACACACAGACACATGGATACAGACACATACACAGACATGGATACACACACACACACAGAGTCACACAGATCTATGTACACAGACATGGATACATATGGATACATACACACACACACACACACAGTGACTCACACGGATACAGACATATACACATGGACACACATGGACTCTCACACACAGACTCACATGGATATACACACACACACACACATATACACAGAGACATGGACACATACACACAGACTGACACAGACACACACACATATGGACTCACACACATACACATGGACTCACATGGACACAGACATGGACACACACATACACTCAGGCGGACACACATGGACACACACACAGACTCACATAGATATATACAATACACACAGATACACAGAGACATGGACACACACAAGGATACACAAAATACACATGGATTCACATGGATACAGACACATACACATACACGGACACACATAGACACACACACACACACAGACTCACATGGATATAGACACACACGCACATGCACAAACACACACACACACCCATATGGTTTTTTTTCTTTTAATGTTTCACTTCAACTAGTCACCAAACAGAAGATACACAAGTTCTTCAAACAAACCAGGAGGTAGGAACTGAAGTAGAGGCCATGGAGGAATACCGCTCGCTGGCTTGCTCAGCGGACTTCTTATACAAGCAAGGACCAGTCGTGGGTTGAGTTGAATCCTCCCACACCAGTCAATCAAGAAGATGCCTTCCAGGCTTGCCTAGAGGCTGATCTGATGGAGGTGTTTCCTCACCTGAGGCTCCCTCTTGCCTGACAGCCCTGACTTGCATCAAGTTGACAAGGAAACTAACCAGAAGAGAAGTCGACACTTGCAATTGATCATTCTATTTTATTATTACCAATTGTTAATTTCTCAGAGAACTTATGTATAAATTAAACCTTACAGTAGCCATGAATAGAAAATGACACTCTTGATAGGTTGTATTAGGGTCATATCAGGGTTACAGTTCCGTCAGTCATGGGGACCGTAGGTTATGTCTCTGTGGATATGAGAAAGCTAGGAAGCCTTACCCTCCTCATGACTTTAGGGACCAGGGACTTGGGAGTGGACCCACTTGGGTGCTCCTTGCTGGGGATCTCTTACTGGCCACCTCTGACACCAGCTCACCTGACTTTGGTGGGGCTCTCAAAAGGGACCCAGCACATCCACCCCCGCACCCCAGCATGGCAGTCTTGGGGTCTTCAAAGGTATTGACAGTGGCTCCGTTCCCCCAGAGCAAGAGAGTTACAAAGCTTTTTCTGTGGCTTTAGGAGTATCAGCCTGTCCCTGAGATGTAAGGCCTTGGTCCAGATTCAAGGTGAGCGACTGGCAGAAACTCAAGGCCTTTTCTGACATAACCTTGGAAGGAACCAGCATATGCATTATCTACTGAATATGGCAAAATTTTCCAGTTTTTAAAAAATTGTATATGTATGTGTATGATTTTTTGTATATTTGTATGTCTATGGTATTTTTTCTGCATGTGTGTCTGTACCCCACATGTGTGCCTGCTGCCCATAGGGGCTAGAAGAAAATGTCAGGTCTTCTGGAAGTGAAGACACAGACAGTTGTGAACCACTGTGTCGACACTGCGAATTGAACTTGGACCCTCTGGAAGAACAGTAAGTATCCTTAACCACTAAGCCATCTCTCTGGCCCTATTCCCAAAACTTAAAGCAATAAACCTCAATGATCAAAAGCATCTGTAAATCCGAAGTTCAGGAGGGGCTTAGCAGGTTGCTTTACACTCGAGGTCTCTTGTGAGGTCACAGCAAGGCCTCTGTGGCGGCTTCAGCCACCTGAAGGTTCAGCAGATGCTGGGAGAGCCAGTTCAGAGGGGGCTCCCTCGGAGGCGTTGGCAGATGTTCAGATCCACAGCTCAGCAGCTTCTGCGAGTCCTCAAGCTTCCACACACAAGAGAACACCCACAACACCTTCACTAGGGGATGCCCTCAACCTTCTGAGAAGTCGTGTGGGACTTCCTGCCCATCAGATAGAACCAAACCTTTGCCTTTAAACTTCTGGGGGTGGGACAGGAGGGGCGGGGCGGGGCGGGGTTTGTTCTTTCTTGTTCAGCGGGTGCTGGTGAGCACACTGATCAGAAGGTATATGTGCGCATGCGTATAGCAGCCAGCAGTCAGTACCAGGCCTATATCCTTATCTTTCTCCACCTTTGCTTTCAAGACAGGGTCTCTTGCTAAACCTGTGGCTCATCTAGTCGCCTAGGCTGGCCAGCCAATGAGCTTCAAGAATCCTCCTGGTTCAGCTTCCCAGCATTCAGTTTTTTCTTGCTGCCCCTAAACACCATGACCAGAAAGTAAGTTGGGGAGGAAAGGATTCATTTGGCCTACTACACTTCCACCTCACTGCTCATCCAGCAAAAGAAGTCAAGACAGAAATGCAAACAGGGCAGGAACCTGGAGGCAGGAGCGGATGCTGAAGCCATAGAGGATGCTTCTTACTGGTGTGCTCCCCTTGGCTTGCGGGGTCAGCTTTCTTATAGAACCCAGGACTTCCTACGCAGGGATGGCACCGCCCACAGTGGGCTAGGCCCTCCCCCATCAATCAGCAGTATTTAAGAAAATGCCTTACAGCCCGATCTTACAGAGAACTCTTCTCAGTTGAGGATCCCTCCTTTCACATGACTTGTTTGTGCCAATTTGCCGTAAGACTAGCCAGCACTTTCCCCCACCCGCTTTTAACCAAGCTGCTAAGGATGCAAACTCAGGTCCTCGTGTTTGTGCAGCAGACATGTTACCAGCTGGGCCATCACGTGATGACCTCTTAAACTGATGCTTATAAGGAAGGGCCACACTTCACTCCACCACGGAGTCTGTCCTTGAAGTCACTGTACTTTAAAGCAAGAATGGCAGCCAACACCTTAGCGGTGGTGCACGCTCCTTGGCAGTACTGCTAAACTTTGGCTAGCCTTGGACCACTCACTCCCACATTCCTGTGACATGAACTAATTAGAAGTCCTTGTTGTTTGACAGAGTCTCCATAAATCCAGCTTGCTGAGACTTGCAGCCCAACGTATCCCTAACTGACACCCATATTTTAAGAGTATACGGTACTGACATGCACTAAGCATACTCAGTACTGCACAGTACTGTGTACTTGATGCCGCACAGTACTGTGTGTACTCAGTACTACCCTGTACTGACACATACCAAGTCCCTGCTTCTCCTCACGAGGCTTTCATCACATGCTGCCTCTTTACAGTACTATTTTTAGTCCCCCGATGTTGCTCTTGATTGCCAAGAGCCAAATCCTAGCTCAGCGCCATTGATATGCTGTGTCATCTGAACCCACATGGCCTTAGCAACCTTTACTTCATCCTTGCTTTGACAGCTCTCGTTAATCTTCTTAGGTAATTCTTGTCAAAATGTTTCCCCAGAACTTGCATTGTGTCAATATTTAGATAGTGGCTGTGAAAGCTATGTCATGATGTTGGAATCCTGTATGCTAAGTTGGGAACCACGATGCAACTTACATTCACACTGATAGGAAACACACACCCCCGCACGTGCATGTGTGCACACATACATTCATCACACAGAGACATGCACACATAAGCATACATACACACATGCACAGACACACACGGACACACACATACATCGTGCACACACACATACAGACACTCATCCCAGACATAGAGACATGCACACATAAACACACACACACACACACACACACACACACACACACACACACACACACACAAACTTACAGTGGAAGCAAAGGCTCTAGAGGACTGGCTGGGATTTTGTGGTGCAAAGCAAACACAATTCTTTTCTTCTGTTTTGAGTTTCCAAAAAACATCAATGTTTTTAAAACCATGTCATGGTGTCATCTGTGCTCCTCTGCTGAAGGTGGCAGAGCAGAGCCTGCACTGAAAGCACGGGCTCTGGATCTCGACTGGCCGGCTTTAAATCCCAGTCCATTGACGTCATAGGCACAGGACCCTCAGCAAGACTGGAGCCTCAGTTTACACAACCGTAGAATAGGGCTGCACAGAGGGACGATCTGAATGCCATCCTCCTTCCAGTGTCCCAAGACACCGTGGCTCTGCAGGCAGCCCAGAGACCCCAGGAACACCCTGGGAGGAGCCAGGCTGACTCCTGCGCCTCAGCGTGCTCCCCCTGGCTACCCTGCCATGATGAGACAGAGGATGTCACACTGCAATGACGACTGACAAACACCAGATCAAACAGGCTGTGGGGAAGCACCGTGACAGTCACAGAACCAGGCCTGGCTACAGGAGAAGGCACACGTTCCTCTGGCTCCTGATGACAGTGTTTTGAGTGCCATAGCAGCAAAACCTGGTGTCATCTAAACCTAGCCCTGATGGCCAATTCTAAATACACATTCTTTCATCATTAGCAAAACAAAACAAAAACAAACAAAAAACCTAAAGCAACTGAGCAACAACAAAACACCCACTTCAGGATAAACCTGTGGTTCAAACAAGTGACTATTTGGAAAACACTTAGGGTGATCTAAGTCGGGGGACTGTGCCTTCTTTGCTGGTCTTGGTGAGAACCATGAGGCAGCAGGTGACAAAGCTCTGTGTTTCTCAGGAGGACACACTGAGGACAGTGGCCAAGAGCTCATTTCTGCTCAGCTTAAAGACCCTCTTAACCTCACAGTGAAGGAGGCTGGAGGCAAACTCTTGAGGAATTTGGCACTGGATGGCTGTGGCACGGGATGGCTGTGCCATAGAGAGACTGGCTAATTTTGATCTCATGAAGCAGCCGCGTTTGAGGCACTTGGCAGGATCAGATGAACTGAAGAGGAATAAAGCAGTCACGCCCACCCCTCCCCCCATCCCTACCTCAACTCCTACCCTCGCCCCCACCCGACAGGCCCCTCAGCAGTCTTCTCTGACAGCACAGGATGCTGTCCTCTCATGACTAGGAGGTAACATTTCAGCCCCTCATGGAGAGCCTCAGGCCAGATGCCCAGCTGTTGCTGCCTACTCTTAGCTGGGTTGGCTCCAGCTAAGCCTATCAGGAGAGTACATAATCCCCTTTATCCCAGACAGGGGCTCAAATGGGGGAAATACATCTCCTAAGACCTGGTATCTGGTCCTCCGCTGCTCTGTGACAATGACCTCTGGGAGGAGGCTCGGCAGTATGGCTTTTATACACGCTACCTGTTCCGGGACGTAGCCTTCCTCAAAGGCACGGCTTGCATGAGCCTCCACCCAACCCTTTGCTTTACAGATTGGAATCTGAACATTTCCAGCAGTTCCACCTGGAACGGACATCCTGAGACCCTCCCAATACTTCTGATGCTCATGTGACTGTGGGCTGGTTCTCAACAAGGCCTTCTTTATAAACAATCACTGGGATTCTCTTGGCCTGCCTGCCTCTCAGCTAATACAAGAATGGTGACACTCCTCATCTTGCTTATGTAGGAAAATGGTTTATTGAGTGAGGTGCCAGCTAATTGCTAGTTCTCAAGCCTAGCGCCAGGCCATTGCTTAAGCACGTGACTTTAGAAAACTGGCTTCCATCTTTCCAAACTTCCATTTTCTCATCTTTAAAATGGGTACAGTAGTACTATGCACCACCGCAAGGGGTGAGTGTAGGGATGGAGTAAGACCATTGACGGATATGGAGTCCAGCAAGTGGCACCAAACGCACTCAGAGCACCAGCTGCCTTCATCGTCCTCACTGAGGCCAGCATCTGCCTCTCAGCGCCCACCTCTGTTGACAGGCAAATGAGCATTAGTGACGTTGGAAGCACTTTGACACATCTCCACTCTGTGAATAGAACGCACTTTTTGCTGAAGAGCTCAGATGCAAGACAGTACGTCACCTTCCCATTCCCCGTTGCAGAAGTCTAGACATTTCCTTCTTGTGTTCTGTGGGCTAGTGAGGGAAACTGAGGCACTGAAAACCCACTGAAGTTGGCAGGTAACTGATAGGACCTCATCCAACACTGGGGTTTGACACCCTTTGTCTATCTTTTAGCCTTTTCCTCTCTTATCAGCATCTTATCCGTAGCCTTTCCAGCCTTCTTACAGGTATTTCTGAGTATCTCTGAGTGTCTTCTGAAGGTTCTTCAAAGTCTGCAGCCTCCTTCCATCCTCCCGTGCCCTCCACCCCCAATTTCTTGGCTTCTGCATCTGTTCTGCTCCCACAGCCCCTTTACTGGTCCCTCAGAATTGGCTGAGATCTTAGCAGGACAGACTGGATTTCTAAACAGAGGCTTGCATTTATAAATTGTACACAAGGCCTTTTAGAACAAAGGCCCCATTAAGCCACATGTCTCAGCTCTGGTCCCTCCAGCCCGTCCTTCCCTGGAGAAATCACTACAACTTCAAGGGCATGCTGATCCTGCATAGACACAGCAGGACTAAGCAATACCAGGAACTTCTGAAACAGGGACCCATCAAGCTGTACGGGCCCCTGTCAAGATGGCCTCCTACCATTCTCTGTCTCTGTCTCTGTCTCTGTCTCTGTCTCTGTCTCTGTCTCTGTCTCTGTCTCTCTCTGTCTCTGTCTCTCTCTCTCTCTCTCTCTCTCTCTCTCTCTCTCTCTCTCTCTCTCTCTCTCACACACACACACACACACACACACACACACACACACACACACACACACACTGTTCCTATCATTTCAACACACAGCCCCAGCCTAACAGACCTTCAGGACCAAGGCTACCATGCTACAGCTCTCCACACCGCCCTCATCATCTGGCTTCCGTCTCTGCTTATTTTCAGGACTGCATCTCACTTCCCTCCCCGGCATCCCAGCCTCTCCGTGGCCACAGCCTTGGAGACAGTAATGGCCACTCGGCATAGGATTCTACCTCAATCCCTGTCCCAGGTCTGCCCTAACCAAAGCCCAGGTGTCTTCCCAGGTCTGCAGTTGTTTCATCTGCTGCTGCCTCAGGGGTTGTGCCTCACTGTCCAGACCCCTTGTGTCGCTGGCCACAAGCAGAGACACCTTCCTGGCCACCTCTGCTTCCTTAAAACAGCTCCTAAGATTTGATGCCACAGACTGGACTCCTGATGTGCTTTGTCACCATGACAGTGACATTGGTAGGATGGTTGTGAAGTGCCAGCAGCAGCTGAAAACACTTTATATCAAGGCTCATTAAGAACTCTCAAGTTCCATGACCCGGGTATGACTATCACCCCTTTTTCACAAGTTAAGAAATGAAGACACACATAAGTGAGGTTCTGGGCTGAGCAAGACTTCCCAGACAGAACTGAAAATCGAGCTATGTCCAAGAGGCATCCGCACCCCACCCCGCGTTCCTGCAGCACCATCCACAACCGCCACGACGGGGGAACAAATCTGAGGGTGGAAGGGCTGGCAAGCGGGCGAGTCAAATGTGGCCACACTCGAGAGAGAAGGAAGCTCTGCCAGTGTCGCAACAGGACCAAGCCTGGAGGACGCTGGACTGACCAAACCGAGCCAGGCACAGGAAGACAGACGCAGTATGATCTCACTCAGACGCGGAACCTGAGATGGGGGAGCCCAGAAGCAGGGAGGAGGGTGCCGGTTAGAATGAGATATTGGTTAAAGGGTGCAGAGTTTCAGCCTCAAGCAACACTTCAAGAGACTATGGTACCGCATGTGATTAAAGTTAATCACAAGGTATTATATTCTTGAAAGTCACCCAGCCTGAGGGAGGACTGTGTCCTCATCTCAGAGCACAAGCATGTGAGGTAATGTAGACACTAATTAGCTCGAAGCAGCCATGCCCGCAATGTACACATTTTCAAAATACCACATTATGCTAATGAAGATATATAGGTCTGTCCACAAAAAAAGGGTTCATCCTTTTAAAAGATTTAAACTGATGGAGTTGGCACAGGAGCCCAGCCCCTTAGCCGCTGCCACCCTCTCAGGGGTGGCAGAGACCTCCACCCACCCTCATGCTTGCAAGTTTGGCACCTGCCTCACAGTCTCTACTTTCTCCAACCGCTCACGCCCTAACGCTCAGAGGCTCAACTCCATGAATACACTTCTTCCAGGGCCCCTTGCCTTCTCCCTCTGTCTTCTCGCCTCCGACCACCCCACTTTCTTTAACAGATACTTGGACCTCTTTGCCAGTGGCGATAGTTGCATGTTATAGTCTGAATGTCTGGGCCCCTCTCAATTTCATAGATTCAAATGTATGATAGCCTTTGGAGTCAGGCTGAGTGGAAGGATTATATAAGGTCATGAGAGTCACAGTCTGTGGGATAATATTAATGCCGTTATTTAGGAAAACACACAAAACTCTCCCTCCCTCTCTATTCACATATACAAGTCAAGAGAAGACAGTAGAGGCCTGAAAATAAAACCTACCCTGCTGATCCCATGGCCTTAGACTTAAAGGCTTGCTGTTTAAGCAAGCCTCAACAGATACAAGAGGATTGAAATAATACCTTGTATCATATCAGATCACCATGGTCTAAGGCTGGACTTCAACAATAGGAGAAATAACAAAAATCCTACACACACATGGAAACTAAACAACTCTCCACTTAATGACACCTGGGTCAGGGAAGAAATAAAGAAAGAAATAGAAGACTTCCTGCAATTCAATGAAAATGAAAGAACAACATACCCAAATTTGTGGGATACATTCAAAGCAGTGCTAAGAGGAAAATTCATAGCACTAAGTACCTTTATAAAGAAATTGGAAACATCCCACATAAGCAACTTAACAACACAGCTGGAAGCCCTAGGAAAAAAAGAAGCAGAAACACCCAAGAGGAGTAGACATCTGGAAATAATCAAACTCAGGGTTGAAATTAATAAATTAGAAACAAAGAGAACAGTCCAAAGAATCAACAAAACCAAGAGCTGATTCTTTGAGAAAATCAACGAGATAGACAAACCGTTAGCCAAACTAACTAAAAGGCAGAGAGACAGTATCCAAATCAACAAAATCAGAAATGAAAAGGGAGACATAACAACAGACACTGAAGAAATACAAAGAATCATAAGCTCCTACTTCAAAGGCATATATGCCACAAAATTTGAACATCTAAGGGAAATGGACAATTTTCTTGATCAATTCCACTTGCCAAAATTGAGTGAAGAACAGATAAACAAGCTATATAGTCCCATTTCCCCTATAGAAATAGAAGCAATCATTGATAGTCTCCCAACCAAAAAAAAGCCCAGGGCCAGATGGTTTCAGTGCAAAATTCTACCAGACCTTCAAGGGTGAGCTAATACTTCAAGGGTGGGCTAATACTGCCCACTCTCTCCATATCTCTTCAATATAGTACTCGAAGTTCTAGCCAGAGCAATAAGACAACAAAAGGAGATCAAGGGTATTCAAATGGGAAAGGAGGAAGTCAAATTATCCCTATTTGCAGATGATATGATAGTCTACATAAGTGACCCTCAAAATTCCACCAGAGAACTCCTACAGCTGATAAACACCTTCAGCAAATTGGCTGGATACGAAATTAACTCAAAAAAGTCAGTAGCCTTCCTATACACAAATGACAATCATGCAGAGGAAGAAATTAGGAAAACTACACCCTTCACGTTAGCCATAAGCAATATAAAATGTCTAGGAGTTACTCTAACCAAGCAAGTGAAGGACTTGTTTGAAAAAAGTTTCAAAACTCTGAAGAAAGAGATTGAAGATGACATGAGAAGATGGAATGATCTCCCTTGTTAGTGGATCAGGATAATTAACATAGTAAAAACGGCCATCTTACCAAAAGCAATTTACAGATTCAATGCAATCCCTATCAAAATACCTACACAATTTCTTAAAGACAATGAAAAATCAATTCTCAATTTCATACGGAAAAACGAAAAACCCAGAATAGCTAAAACAATCTTGCACAATAAAAGATCCTTCAGAAGAATCTCCATACCTGATCTCAAGCTGTATTATAAAGTAACAGTAATTAAAACAGCATGGTACTGGCATAGCAATAGGCTGGTTGATCAATGGAATCTATTCGAAGGCCCAGAAATGAATCCACACACATATGGTCACTTGATTTTTGACAAAGAAGCCAAAACTATTCAGTGGAAAAAGGATAGCATCTTCAATAAATGGTGTTGGTCTAACTGGATGTCTACATGTAAAAAAAAAAGTGCGATTAGACCCATATTTGTCACCATGCACAAAACTCAAGTCCAAGTGGAGCAAAGACCTCAACATAAAACCAGACACACTAAATTGGTTAGAAGAAAAAGTGGGGAAGAGCCTGGAACACATTGGCACAAGGGTGAGCATTGAGAGAGGCCAGGTCGCAGGCATGGAGAGAAAAGAGGTCCCAGGAAGGGAGGCGGAAGTAGGAAGACTGCGTTTCTTCCCAGGTATTCAGATGCCTTTGAAGAGCCTGTGACTGAAGAGCGCTCAATAGCAGGGCAGCCTGCAAGTTGACAGGCATCCAGGGCAGAAGTGATGGTGTCCTGGACCATATGGCTGGCTGCCAGAAGGACACATGTGGCTGGGGATCCAAAAGTACAGAAAAAGGATCTCGGAGCTACAGCACCACTTGTGCAGTGAGCTCCACAGGCAGACATGTGGCCGCTCCTGGCTGAGGAGGTGTTGGCAAGAGGAAGCTCTCCTGGGGCTTACCATCTCCTTACAGAACACAGAGACTGTGGCACTAGCAGAAGAATACACACATAAAGAAGAAAGAAATCCTGTCATCTTCAGTGGCATGCATGACACCAGAGGGATTGTTTTATGTGAAGTTAGCCAGGCTCAGCGAGGCAAATGTGGTGCTCACTCATGTGGAGTCTAAGATTACAGGGACGCAGGGCCAGGGCTGAGGCTGGGCTCAGAGCAAAAGCTGAAGAACGGAAGAGTCAGTTCAGAAGATGAAGGCACAGCATGGTGACTAGAGCCAATGATGCGCAGGGTGCCCCAGACGCCTAAAACAGGAAACCTTAGATTCCTAACACACACACACAGAGAGAGAGAGAGAGAGAGAGAGAGAGAGAGAGAGAGAGAGAGAGAGAGGGAGAGAGGGAGAGAGACAGAGACAGACAGACAGACAGAGACAGACAGAGACACAGATACACACATGCACACAGACACAGAGAGAGAGTGAGAGAGAGAGAGAGACAGACAGACAGACACAAATAGAGACACAGATACACACAGACCCACATGCACACACACACACACAGACACAAATAGACAGAGACACAGATACACACAGACCCACATGCACACAGACACACACACACAGACACAAATAGACAGAGACACAGATACACACAGACACACGCACACAGACACACACACACACACAGACACAAATAGACAGAGACACAGATACACATAGACACACATGCACACAGACACATACACACAGAGACAGAAAGACAGACAGACAGACACAAATAGACAGAGACACAGATACACACAGACACACACACACACAGAGACAGACAGACAGACAGACAGACAGAGACACAGAGACACATATGCACACAGACACAGAGAGAGAGAGAGACAGACAGACAGACAGACAGACAGACAGAGACAGACAGAGACACAAACAGACAAAGACACAGATACACATACACACAGACACACATGCACACAGACACACACACAGAGAAACACACACATACACACAAAGACAGAGACAGAGATGGACAGAGAGAGACAGAGACTCATACAGAGAGAAAGAGACAGAGAGACAGATACACACAGACACATACACACACACATGTGTCAGCAGATATGCTAATGAGCTTGTTTAATTTGTTAGTGAACACATCATACTGTCCACCATAAACATGAAAGTTTGGTTAACCAGTAAAAGAAAACGCAGAAGATACCATCAACAGTTTTTAAGAGCAATGTTGTTGCTGCTCTGTGTGTGTGTGTGTGTGTGTGTGTGTGTGTGTGTGTGCATCAATAGGTAGTCACAAGCTACTTCATTCAGCTAAACAAGAATCCCATTTCCCACAGTTCTCCTCAGAGCATAATTCTGAACCAAGAAAGATGTGAACAGGACTTTGAAGACAGAAGGGAATCTGGGGTCAGGAGCACAGCTTCTGACATGCACATGTCTCTGTTCACAGTGAGAGGCACAACGCCCTCAGCCCCCACCCCACCCCACCCCCTGCTTGGGTGAGCTGCTTCAGAGGAGCTGCATCCGCAGGCAGATAGCATCTGCTTCTGCACAGCAGCCACGTCCTGGGTGGGCTGCCATATTGACGCAGACCAGAGTGTGTTACTGCGTCCTGGGTTGTCCCCACAAGTCCCAGGCCACTCCCATATATCTCAGCCTGTCTTCACCAGCCTACCTTTCATCCTGGGACCAAGGCCATGCTCATGGCCCTACCTCACCCTCACAGGGACCAGCTTCCTAGCCTCCCTCGCCTCCCACTCGCCTTCTTTCCCTGGCCCCTCCCTCTGCTGACTTCAGACCTGGTGCCAGGTGGAGGACAACGGCCTCACATCTACTACAGAAGCTGCCCTCGAAGTTGTGTGGGTCGGGTACCTGTAATAACTCTTTCATGCTTGACCATGCCCAGAGGTTCTTCTTTATGAAACCCCAGCTGCACACACCCCAGCATCACAGGTATGCAGACTTAGAGGCAGGAGATCAACCTATCCTCCTTGCCTTCTTGGGACCTTCACAACTTGCAACAGAAAGTTAAAAAAAAAAAAAAGCCCTTCCATCCTAGACTGTCCTTGTCAATTTTCATAGAGCTGAGCTGGGCAAGGGCCTCTGTTGTGTAACATGGGGTCAGAGGTGGTCTGGGAGCAGGAAACAATGCAGGGCAGTCTGCTCTTAGAGTTCCATCAGCTGTCACACATGTATATCAGATGCCAACATCAGGATACACATGGGATGGGGGGGCACTGTAACCATTGTTGGCAAAACTATGATCCCCAGATGCATTTCTTTTCCCCTGGAGTCTTTCCTAGGCCTGTTTTCAAAGTCTGAGGCTGATGCTCCCCACACACGAGGAACCGTTGCCTCACTTGATGCAGCTCAGCGTCTGCAGTGAGCTTACAGGCAACCTTCAATTTGAACCTGCTGCGTGAAGACAGGGAGTGGTGTGAGAGCAGGCATTTCCTTCTCTTGCCCAAAGTTGGTGCCATGGGAGCTCTGGTGAGGAGGAACATCTTCACATCATCTCTTGACGCCCTGCCAGTTCGGTGAGTCTTGGAGTTTAGCTGTCTCCTTTGACCGCCCTTCACCTGGAAGCCTCCCATGAACCCAAGAGCTACGTGGCTCATGCTCAGCACCCCTTCTACCTTCAGTGGTGATGCGCTGCTGCAGAACAGCCTTTCTACTTAAGGCCCCATGCATCTCTTACCTTGCTCTATATGCTCAGCACAGAACTTGGCACAGAGGTGACCCCACATCCACCCACGCCTATAGGAGGAAAGCAAAGGGGAGGGCCCCCAGCTGAATAAACTGAGACTTTCTGGCTTTTGAAAGATTAATACCTGGGAAATAGAAGAACCCAGAGGGTCTTAGAAACCTACAAGAAGAACATTATGGTGGGCGGATCCGGACCCAGGTGTCCTGTTCAAACTATGGCACCAACCAAGGACAATATGTGCAATAAACATCGAACCCCTACCCAGATCTAGCCAATGGACAGGATATTCTCCACAGTTGAGTGGAGAGTGGGGTCTGACTTTCACATAAACTCTGGTGCCCCATATTTATCCATGTCCCCTTGATGGGGAGGTCTGGTGGCACTCAGAGGAAGGATAGCAGGCTACCAAGAAGAGACTTCATACCCTATGATCATAAACAAGGGAAGAGGCCCCCCACAGTCACAGCCATAGGGGAGGGGAATAGGGTGAAAGCAGGAGGGAGGGAGGAATGGGAGGACACAAGGGATGGGATAACAACTGAGATGTAATATTAATGAATTAATAAAAATGAAAAAAATCAAATTTTCAGAAATAAAAAAAGAAAGATTAATACCCCCCTCCCTGTAAAAGGCTCAAAACCAAAAGGCAAAGCTCACCAATTCCTCAGACACCTTCTTTCCCACCCTAGCAAAACACAGGTCACGCTAAGAACAGGTCACGTGGAGCCAGTGATACAAATGAACATCTCTAACCCCATGCACGTGCGTGCCACAGCTGATGGTCTAAACTCCAGGGTTATTTTTGCATATTAAAACCAAGCAGCTCCGTGAGACAGCACTGTTGTTTGCAAACACTAAATGTCAAGCTTTGCTTCCCACCGCTAAGGACAATGGGTGACCCCAGTCTCCCAAGCCAGCCCAGTGCCTGGGGTGACCACCCTCACTTAGCACACTCACTCTCCTTCCTGTCCTGCAAACGCAGTCTCACTGTCTCCTCTAAGGAGCCTTTGTGATGCCTTAGGTGGAAGTGGACTTGGTCTTCTCAGGGCTCCAGCCCCGGCAGAGGCAGCAGGCAGCTGTGCTTAGCCATTAACTGTGGAGCTCTGTAGGGATTCAAATCCCTATTTCCAATGCACCCAGATCACCCAACCTCTTTCCCTCAGCTTCAAAATATGGATAGTGTCGGAGTCTGAATGTGTCCTTCAAGTCCGCAAGCTGGAACTTTAATCCCTGACGCAATAGTGCCTGGAGGCGAGGCCCTTTGTGAGTGGGCTCAGGCCGCGGTGACTGTGGGTATGTGGTCCTTTGCTAACTACCATTTCCATTCCTCTGCCATTGAGGTTCCAGCAGCAGCAACAAGGTGCCCTCTTAGGAGGAGGGACTCGGCCCAGCTGCAGGCTGCTTGCTTGTGCCTGGAGCAGGGACTCCTAGCCTCTAGAACTGTGAGGGATACAGCCCTGCTCCCCGGTCTGCGGTATTTTGTCACAGCAGCCACAAGGGTCCTAAAGCAGAAGGTGGCATCCGGTCCAGGGACAGTTGAGAGATGAGTTCACACAAGCAAAAGGCTGGAGACGGAGCTGAATGTGAGGGGTGCCGCGCTGTGCCAGCATTTACAGCCATGGTCGTCATTCCTCACGACTAGCTTGAGGCATCTCAAGAGAAGAAATCACCGGAGCGACTCTCCATCTTGCTCTCAATACTGTAGCTCACATGGAGCAATCAAAAATCAATATCCACGGCCCAGTGAACATCAGGCGCAAGAGAGTGTTCCCTGGTCCGCTGCCCACATAACAAAAACAGTCTTGGGGCTGCAAAGAAGACGACTCAGTGATGAAGAGCCCATGGTGCTTTTGCAGAGGCTCATGAGAACCTGTAACTCCCGCTTTGGGGGATCTGACTTCTCCAGGTATCTGCACTCTTGGAAACAAACAGACGCATAATTTAAAGAAAAAATTACTCTTTTAGTTTAATTAAGATTAAATTAATCTTGACCCTGATAGATATTTAAAGTGCTTTTCTCCCTCAGGAATTTAGACTGTGCCAATATCTGTTCTTTTTCTAGGCTCTCGCTCTCCTTGTTTTTAAAAGACAGCCATATTCGTCACCCTCTTCTTCCACATACAGGAGATGGACAGTATTGAGAAGTCCAGGAGGGCCACCTTCCCTAAGGATGTGAAACTAGAGTCAAACGCTATGAAGAATAGCTCTCATGAGAGACCATTGCTTGTTAAAGTTATTTTTATAAAACTGTTTGTTTCTCAGTTTCTCTCTTAACCCAGCTATCACACAAGTAATTAAGACTCTTATATGTGTTTAATAATAAGCTTCACAAGACAATAACTGAGCAGTCATTACTCTATTCTAATCTACTCTAAACTAATTTGGTTTCCTCACAGCATACATCTCAGAGATACTTGTACTTTGTAGCTTTTTTGTTTGGTTGGTTGGTTTTTGTTTTGTTTTTCAAGACAGGGTTTCTCTGTGTCTCCTTGGCCAACCAGGAACTCACTCTGTAGACCAGGCTGGCCTCGAACTCAGAGATCTGCCTGCCTCTGCCTCCCCAGTGCTTGGATTAAAGGCATGTGCCACCATGTCCGGCTCCTTTGTAGCTTTCTTGCTCCAGCTCTTCTGATGTCTCTTGGACCTCTCCCATGGCTGAATTCATTACTTCCTCCTCTAAGTCCTCCTCCACTGGCTGGCAGGAAGTCCAGCCTTATTCTCTCCCCCTTCAGCGATTGGCTGTAAGCTGCTTTATTGGCATACCAGCGAGCAACTGGGGAACAGTGTTTACACAACATTGAGAGAAGAGGTTCTCAGAACAAAAATTGCAACCAGCTATAGGGGAACAGAAATCAACATATGAATTGCACAATAACCCTATGCCTACAGTTGCTGTTTATGTTTTTTATTTTGTTTTTTATTTTTCTGTTTAGATGACGGAAGGAGTTAGGACCTAGCAGCTCAGACCTTTTTCTACATTTGCTCATAATGGCAGCTGCTAGAGAGGAAATGAGAAACTGCCTTAGGCCAGGTGGGGACAGAGGCCAGGTAGAAGCCACTTATCTCTGTGACCTGAGTCTCATAGAGCTGTGAGCAATATGGCTACCCCTCCTGAAGCTCTGTCAGGGACCATAGCAACCAAAATTGTGGTGTCTGGCCACTCCTCCCTTCATAGAGACCACAGGAACTGTCAATCAAGCAGCCACTTCTCAGGCCGTTCCTAGAACTGTCATCACCACCTCTTGGGACTATTTTAACCATCTCCAGCTTCTCAGGAAAATGCTACTCCAGCCACCGACAGCCTAAGGAGACAGCATTCTAGTCAAGGAAGCCACTACAGCTGTCCTTGTGCTGTTTCAGCCACAGCTTTGTCTGGGAGGGTGCACTCTAGTTATGACAGTTTTGGCAAGCCATAGCCCTGACCATGGCTGCTCTGAACTTCCTTACCCACAATCCTTATCCAAAGCAGGAGCACCTCCCTCATCTGTGACAGCTGGCTCTGGCATGCCTGCCTCACTGTGGAAACAGCCCTCATCTCATTCTCCTCCCACAAGGAAACAGACCACTGGACACCATCCTGCAAACCAAGCCTAAATAAGGCCTCTTGTCTGAGTGCAGTCTTTATCGTGGGCAGAGCAAGCTGAGCTGCTGACACTAGGGGTAGCTCGCTTCCTGAACAACTGAGGTGGGGGGGGGCGAGGGAGAGGGGCGCTTACAAGTTCTGACCACTGGAGAGTTCCAAAGAGCCACTAAGCACTTGGCCCTGCTGAGGAGCCTCCTAAAGTGGCCTAGAGTCGAAAGTCCTGACTCCCTAAGCTTGTAGCCGTAACATGGTCCACTGAGCCTTGGGCTTTCAAAGCCAGAGCTACAACCCTTTGGCCTTGAAAATCTAGAGTTGCAAGCCTCTGGCTCATGGGGCCAGCAGGCTAAACTTCTGGCTTTCTAGCCAAGGAGCTCTGAGCCGCTGGCACTCAAAGCTCAGAACTTCTGAGGTTCAGGGTACCTACGCATGACTTCTGCTTAAACAGAGCAAGGGAACCCTCAAGCAATGGCAGCAATGTGGGCACAGCAGAGAAGAGACTAGAAATGTTACTCAACTTAATGAGCAAAAGCCACACTGACTCCAGTGTCTCTGTGATGTATGGAGGGGGGCGGAGCTCTGTGCCTTCCTGCACTCTGGCCTTGGACAAGACAGTCAGGGGCTCTGGCCTGTGGGTGTTCCTCTCTGGGAAAACTAAGATCAGTATCATGACTGAGGTTGATCTATGGGAATAAGAAAAGCTTGTGGATGTGTCAGCCACTGTTCTGACGCGTTTTCGGTGTTTCTGAAGGATCACAGACTGAGCTGAATTCTCATTATGAAGTATCGGAAGGGCAGAAACTTAACCCAACCATAGTGTTTGAGGGAGTCCTGGGAGGTGACTAAGATTAGATAAGGCCCTGAGCCAAAATGAACCTTTTTTTTTTCTTTTTAAGTTATCCAACTTTAGAGATCACATCATGGGAAGAGAAAACAGACTGTAACATTCTCCAGACCTGGTTAGGCAAGGCCACACCCTGCTCCCTGGATCTAGGTGGCTGCATGCTGGCTCTGAATCGGTGCTTGCCTACACCATCGGAGCCCCGGAGGACAGAGAGAATAGCTTGTTTAGAGTCACCTTGGCGCGCTTTCCCCAGGAGCCCAGTACATGGCTCTGGGCACAATGTGGGCACTCCACAACTATCGCAACAGACTCAACCAGGAGGAGGAGGCTGAGGCGGCTGAGGAGGCTGAGCCATGATGGGGAGTCGGGAGCAAAGGTGGCTTTGTTGACTGGAAGTACAGAGTGGAGTATAAGAGCTGAGTGCTTGCCACTGCTCACTCACGAAAGGACAGGGGACATTTGGGTGCTTGTGTTCCCAGGCCAGCAGGGCACGGACGGCCAGGTTCTCACTGCAGAAATGAAACAAGAGGAGCCACCAATGACATTAACTGTAGAACATAATCAAGAAAAACTGCAGGCCTGGCATCCCTTCCCTGGCCAATCAGAATACAGGGCAGAGGAGAAGGCAGCAGATCAGGAGACAGTGGTGGAGGACGACAGACAGGAAAGAGGCCCTGGAGGCAGAGAGATGAGCTGAGGATGGGCGGAGACCCAGAAGGAGAGAAAGACAGAGAGAGAGAGAGAGACCCAGAGAGAGAGAGAGACAGAGAGAGAGAGAGAGAGAGAGAGAATATGTGTGCAAGAGAGTGTAATGAGTATGTGTGTGTGAGTGAAAGTGTGTGTGAGACTGTGTGAGGTGGGGGTGAGTGCATGATTATGAGTGTGTATGCACATGCCAAAAGAGTAATGGAGGGGAGGGCTCCAGAGATGGTGTGTGAGTGTGTGTGTGTGTGTGTGTGTGTGTGTGTGTGAGAGTGAGTGTGTGTGAGAGAGTGTGTGTGCCAAAAGAGTAATGGAGGGGAGGGCTCCGGAGATGGTGTGTGAGTGTGTGTGTGTGTGTGTGTGTGTGTGTGTGTGTGTGAGAGTGAGTGTGTGTGAGAGAGTGTGTGTGCCAAAAGAGTAATGGAGGGGAGGGCTCCGGAGATGGTGTGTGAGTGTGTGTGTGTGTGTGTGTGTGTGTGTGTGTGTGTGTGAGAGTGAGTGTGTGTGAGAGAGTGTGTGTGCCAAAAGAGTAATGGAGGGGAGGGCTCCAGAGATGGTGTGTGAGTGTGTGTGTGTGTGTGTGTGAGAGTGAGTGTGTGTGAGAGAGTGTGTGTGCCAAAAGAGTAATGGAGGGGAGGGCTCCGGAGATGGTGTGTGAGTGTGTGTGTGTGAGAGAGAGAGTGTGTGTGAGAGAGAGAGTGTGTGTGTGTGACAGTAAGTGTGTGTGAGAGAGTGTGTGTGCCAAAAGAGAAATGGAGGGGAGGGCTCTAGAGATGGTGTGTGAGTGTGTGTGTGTGACAGTGAGTGTGTGTGAGAGAGTGAGTGTGCCAAAAGAGAAATGGAGGGGAGGGCTCTAGAGATGGTGTATGAGTGTGTGTGTGTGTGACAGTGAGTGTGTGTGAGAGAGTGTGTGTCTGTGAGAGTGAGTGTGTGTGTGAGAGAGAGAGAGAAAGAGAGAGAGAAAGAGAGAGAGAAAGAGAGAGAGAAAGAGAGAGAGAGAGAGAGAGAGAGAGAGAGAGAGAGAGAGAGAGAGATGGTGTTCAAATGGTGAGCAAAAAACAAGACTTCTCCAAGGAGCCAGGCAGGTGAGGGACCGACACTCAAGGACTCAAGGAGAGCACTCAGAGGCATGGGATAAGATAAGCTGGCAAGGACACTAATGCCCTGGCAGACATAATGGGAGGCATGCTGGTATGTCTGTGAGAGGCCACAGTCCACCTGGAAACCAAAGCAGCTGCACTGCCAGGAGAGAAAAGGAAGGAACATGAAGAGATGGCAGCCACCGAGGACACTCAAGGCTGGCTCCCAGGATGGGCCTGCCAGGCGACTCTGAGTTGGAAAAGGAAAAGGACAGAGCTGGCCACACACACAGAGGCTGCCCCTTGACTTCAGGCATTGCTCCTGCTGAGCCTTGAGTTCAAAAGGTGCCCTGCCCTTGTTCAGCAGAAAGCTCAGTGGACCGATGGTCTGGGTCGGCTTCGGCTTCACACCACTGGCTGCCCTCTGGGGAGGTGGGTTGTATGGATGCTCACATGTGATCTCTGCGTCCTGGTACTCCCCCTGCCTCAGGAATCCCCTCTGGGAAGCAACCCAAAAGGACCCACAGGAAGCCTCGGCTGTGAGTCGCCAGACTGCCTCCCAAGTCCGTCTCCTTGTTTCACTCATTCGTGTAACAATAGGTGGGTCACTTCTCTCCCAGAGCTACACTTTTCTTATCTAAAACATGAGTGATGGGAGCTAGGCAGATGGCTCAGTGGTCCAGAGCTTTTGCTGCTCTTCCAGAGGAACTGAGTTCAGTTCCCAAAAGCAATACTGGATGGTTCAAAGCCCCCCCCAGCTCCAGCTCCAGGGGCTCTGACATCCTCTTCTGGGCTCCACAGTCACCTGTACTCAGGTGCACATAGCTACAGACACATGCATACACGAAAAAGAAAAACTAAATCTTTGGAGAGAAGATCCTGGTCCCCTGTGGTGAGGAGAGCAAGGAGGCCACTCAGTGGAAGGCAGATAGCAGATAGCAGAGGCAAAAAGGTACCAGCTCAGGTAACATGCTACATGGTTCCATCTATACAAGGTACCTATAAGCAAATTCATAGAGACAGAAAGCACAATAGCAGATACAAGGCAGGGACAGCAAGGGGTGAGGGGAGCTCTTACTGGGTAAAGGGCTCTTGCTGGGCGTGTAACAGCTTACGGCGTGATGCAAGGTTTAAGGTGTAGAAGGTAAAAACGGCTCTACAACGTGTATAAAATGTCTCGGAATTGTGCGCTTACACATGGCTAAAATGATCAATAATAGATTTTCCTATATAGTTTCTGCTAGATATTTTGTGATTTTTTTTTAAAGGACACATTATGTATGCATGCTGAACCTCAACTTAAGAAATGGGGGTTACATTCTGTCCCTCTGCTACTCTGAAGTTTGGGAAACGCTGCCCCAGATGGGAGGAAGTTCCTGTCCATTCAGGGTCCCTTTCTGTGCCAGACAGAAGACCCTAGGCTCACACAGCTCTGGGAATCAAGGACAAGGAATCATCCCGACAAAGCAATTCACTCCATGAAGCCTGGAGGCCCAGTTCTGTTGAGGACAGGGATGTGGCTCCTGACGTTTTTGTGGCAGTTAGCTCAGCAGCTTGAGCAACATCCTGGCAAGATGGGGCCAGAGTCCTCCCTGTATCTGACAGGACCAAGGGTGCCTCCAGAGTCACTCCAGCTTCCGGTCTATAAAAGGCTCCGAAGGTGTGGCTGTGGTCAGAAAGGACAAGACCTCCCAAATCAAGTGAGTCTGATCCCACCTGGCATGCAGGAGTCGTCGGGACACTGGTGGCCACTCCACCCTTCCTGCTCTTGAGCAGGATAAACACGGACGCCTGTGGTGCCAGCTTTCCACCCTCTCTGCACGCAGCCTCGCCCTGCCCACCAGGTGGTAGAGAACTTGTTGATGAGATTCTATGTGAGGGGGTGACCCTGGAAAACTTGTGAGCACACAGAGGTCAGAGCATCCATTGGGAGCTACCCCCTCCCAATCTTTCCACTCTCCCGGAAACAAAAAAGATGGGTGGGGGAGGGGGAGTTTGGGTTTGAAATTTAGGATTGCCTATGGGGTGGGGGGAGGGGGGGACACACATGCTTTGCTCATCTGACCACCACTGAGCTCGGAGTTGTTAGAATGAAAATTAGAGGATTCCTGTTATGGAAAAAGCACACGTCCCCATTGTGGTCACTGCCCATCACTCTCAGCTACGGGCACCATCTTTCAACAGTGTCCCCACGAAGCTACGGCACCACTGTGGTTATACCAAAGCAGACTCTCCCACTCCAGTGGCTTTTTCCGCGCCGTCACCTGAGACGTGCTGTTGCCTTGCTTAAAAATGTACAACCCTTCATGGGAAATGTTTGAGATCCTACAGCTTTTCCACATTTCCAAATTAGCGGCCCAGCTGGATGGCCAGGAGTCCCGGGCCCGGAAACAAACTTCAGAGGGAAGATACTGACCCAGGGATGTGAGCCTCTTTCCTCTGTCCCTGCACTTACTAGCCTGGGACCTTAGGAATGCCACAGTGGAGGACCGCAGCAAGTTCAGACAGACTCAGCCGCGTGGGATGTGGCAAAGTCCCTGAGTTCCGTCCCTGAGCCGGAAGGAGCCTCAGGATAGAAGTGAGAACAGACGTTTGCCGTAGCATTTACTACGACACGCCTCATGTGTGGGATTCTACAGAAACACTTACATCTCTTATCACTATCCCTATGAAATGAGTGACATGACTGCCTGGGTGCAGATTATTAGGAAGCTGAGGCTCACCAACATCTCGCGGCTAAGATCCAGCCACGCCAGACGCCCAGTTCACCACCCGAGCACATGAACAGCTGGGATCTTTGCACCTGAAATGCCTTTATCTCCATTTCTTCAGGACTGACGGGGTCTCCTCCGCCCTTTTCTAAGCACAATTATACACTCTGTCCTTGAACTCACTCGGGTGGAAGCTCAGCACTACATGTGTCTTGTGAGCAGGGTCTTGTGAGCAGGGTCCACAGGAGTGAGCCCCTCCAGCAGCAGCTGAGGTCAGGAAGGGCCCCATTGATGCTTTGTTCGCCTTCATGTCTCCATCATGTCCCAGGCCTGGTGTGTTAAGGACCAGCCCAAAGGGATGACGGGAACTCACGGACAAGAGCGTGAGCCCAGATGCCAGCAAGATGAGTCAAAGTCCCACAGTTTGTGTCATAAAGGGGCAGAACAAATGCGCTTTGGGACAAAAATTCCTGGCTAGAATCTGCCTGCTGTATCTTAAAACAATTATCCAAGAGTTAGGCCCTGCCCTGGGTCCACAGCCCACTGACAAAGCCTCAAGAGGGAATCTGGATTGTTCAGTCTGAATGGGCTGTTGGGAAACTCTTTACAGGAAAAACATCTTATGGTCAGAAGGACGATCCTGGAGACTTCAATTCAGCATGGCTGCAGTCACATCATCTAAAAAGAAGGCAAGCTGAGCGTGGACACTCACATTCTGTTCCCTGCTGCAGACACAATGTGACAAATAGCCCCACACTTCTGCCTCCATGACTCCCTGCCCATGACGGACTGTATCCCCTCAAACTGAGCTAAAAGAAACCTTTCCTCTCTTAAGTTGCTTTGGTCTCGGATAGCTGCTTGCCAATGTCTATACACATAAAATAGAACGTCATATCTCCAAATGATTGTGTGCATCTGTGTCTGGGTATAGAAAAAATTTTGTGGTAGACATAAGCCTTTCTACTTGTTGTGTGGTACCCCCTCCCCAGAGAAGACTGCTGAGCTATGGGTTTAAGCCAAAAGAAAGTCTTTATTAGCCAGCCGGTGGCTACAGTGGGTGCTCAGGATGAGCTTTTTTAAGCACGAAAGCCATACTTCAGTTAACAAGAACAGTAAACCAGAAACAGAGCTACAGAAGTCAAAAGGCAAGGTCAGTACATTTAGAGACTTTCCCGGAACTACAGGCTTTGATGGACTAGGTCTTTGTTTTAGTTCTGCAAGTGGTGCTGTCTACATGCTGAGTTTTACAGCCTGAACGGCACTTCCATCATGGAGTCAGTTGTGCCAGGGTCTGGGGGCCTCCTGTTACAGCACTCTCATGTCCCTCATGCACACTTCTGCAGCTGGGAACATCTTCCCATATTTTTTTTTGAGACATTTCGAACTGGTTTCACCAAAAACAGTTATTTTCCTTGTGTAGAGGTATTTGGGGTCATTTTCTGTTCTTTTTATACATTTCTAAACTTGTTAAACTTTTTTTTTCAATTATTATTTTTGTGTAATCAGAAAAGGAATAAACATGTTTTCATTTTGGAAAAATTGAATATTTATGTAACCCCAGGAAAAGTTTTATAAACTCATAGGTAACAAGGCACCAGGCGGCCTTTTAAGTGATCTGGAGGGGAAACAGGAAAAGGGGGGCTCCTTAGGGAGGGGAGAGGGAGACAAATGTGGGAGAAGGAGGTAGGCAGGTAAGATAACAGCAAAGATGTCTGAAAATGCAACAATAAATCATACTATTAACCATATAGCCAAAGGAAAACAATCTGTAATGCGGGTGCTTCCGTGCATAAATGTACATGCGTAGTTTTAACAAACTTTTCTTATCTGGGCCGGCAATGCTGCCTCCAAAGTCCGAAGACCACCTGACAAAACTCCAATACCAGATATGAGAGGCCTTCTCTTGAGTTGTTGGCCAGGGTTGCTCAAGAAACTACCCAAACATACAGCCTACTGCTATTGGCCTTGGTTACCTCCCGCCCCAAGAGGTGGAAGGTAAATCCTTATTGCTGAGGACACCATGCGGTGCAGAAACAAAGCCCATAGGAGCTGAGCTGGAACTGACCCGAACATCCTCTCCTTGAGGACTAGTTTTCATGGGACCAGAAAACACATCCATACTTCCAAAGGAGGGAGACAGCCAACAGTCCTACACGGCCATGGCACCTATCAACTACTTCAACAACCAGCACGTCACTGTAACTCTACAGGTACAGGTGCAATCGTGGTACACACCCCCGGTAGTAACAACGGCTCTCTAACTAGGCTTAAGAATTGCTCAACAGGAAGAATGTCATGCCCAGTACTGGAAGCCTAGTTAATGACTCAGTGCCATGGCTATTGGAGGACATTCTACAATGGCTAACTTGCTAAGCCAGCACAGTCCTTAACAACAATCTAGAAACATCTGACCTTACCCTTCACCAAGGAGACTTGTCTTTGCAGCAGATGGAGGTCACTACAGAAAACCACAACCAATCAAAACGCAGAGTTGTGGAGCCCAGCGCTGATGGACACATCTACAAAACACGCCCGTACCTAAAGCCTAGAGGACATTGCAGAAGAGGGGCCAGAAAAAGCCAGAGGACCAAGGAGCGTGCTCCGGGATTGTGTCTCCCGGTAATGTCAGAAGCTAGTCCCACAAAGGCTTACCAACGCAACGGCCCAAACAGTCGTGTAAGCTGAACAAGGATGGTGCCAATCAGCATGCCAGACTGGGTGGGGAAGACTCCACGGGGGCTGCTCAAAGAACTGCAGGCAAGCGAAGACATCTGGGAGCTGGAGAGGTGGAGAGGTTTCCCTGGGGACCCATACAAGTAGCATTATATACACCGAGCAGAATATATTTAGGGAACTCTGTGTGTGTGTGTGTGTGTGTGTGTGTGTGTGTGTGTGTGTGTGTGTGTACACGTGTGTGTATGTGTGTGTGTATGTGTGTGTGTATGTGTGTGTGTGTATGTGTATGTGTGTGTGTATGTGTGTGTGTATGTGTGTGTATGTGTAGGTGTGTGTGTGTGTGTATGTGTGTGTATGTGTGTGTGTGTGTGTGTGTATGTGTGTGTGTGTGTGTGTATGTGTGTGTGTATGTGTGTGTGTGTGTGTGTGTATGTGTGTGTGTGTATGTGTGTGTGTATGTGTGTGTGTATGTGTGTGTATGTGTGTGTGTATGTGTGTGTATGTGTGTGTATGTGTATGTGTGTGTGTATGTGTGTGTGTGTGTTACTGAAAAAAGAGGCTATGAATGTGAAGAACAGGAATGGGGACATAAAAGGGTTTTGAGGTAGGAAAGGGGAGACAGGGAGGTTATAGTTATAATCTCAAAAATTTAAAAAAAGAAAAGTTAAACAAAGTAAGCCAGGGTGCCTTGAACATAGGAGGAATTCTAGCCTTTCCACCAGGCAAGTGGGAGCAGTGTTGGGAAAGACTGCAAAAGGAGTCAAAGGCTTTTAACCTGATTTAAAAAAAAAAGGCAACAAATATAAGCAAAGCAATGATTGTGTGAATTATTTAACTATTACTTAGTAAGAATTTATGATTATTTCTCATAAAAGTATTGCTCTTTTAAAGTATGAGGCATGTCTTGGGAATTGAAATAAGAACCACACAGGTCAGGGAGACCACACAACGTCTGAGTCCTGATCCAGGGATTTCTTAAGAGAAACACGAAATCTCATTGTTTTTCTGTGAATTCCCATAGCTTTAAAAAAACCTGACAGCTCACTGGTTGTGGTGGCATATGCCGCTAGGATTTGCTGAAGGAGGTAGAGGCAGGAGGATCAGGAGCTCAAGGCGACAAAACAAAAAACAGAAACACCTGACACCTGACTTAAAAGTTTCAAAAACATTGTCACCTATCTAAAACACAGCCCATGAGCTATATTTGTCAATCCGTGTGTGTGTGTGTGTGTGTGTGTGTGTGTGTGTGTGTGTCCATTCTAATTCAACAGAATATTCAGAATTAACTGGTTTATCTCTGGTTCATTGACAGAGCTGTGGGTAGAACACCCCAAGATGAACGTGGTTCCTAAATTAAACAGAAGGACAGCGGGCTGGAGAGACAGCTTGCTGGGTGCTCGGTGCATAGGACTGCTTGCTGTGCAAGCCTGACAACCTGACTTTGGATTCTTGGAAGCCAGGCAGAGCTGGACATGGTGGCATATGGAATCCCAGTGCCCTGGGTTAGCAAGGAGGCAGAGACAGAAGCTTGTGGGCCAGCTAGCCTGCGATATGAGAGCCTGCCTCAAGCAAGGTGCAAGCATTAGGGCGATGCCGGAAACTGTCCTCTGACCCCGTATACTCACATGTGTGCAAAATAAATAATATTTTTAACGGTTAAAAATACTAAATCTTGTTAATAATGCCCTCCCCAAACCTAGAAATAATCCTGACCAAAGAAGTGAAAGACTTTTACAGTGAAAACTGTCAAACACTAGGTAATGGAATGACCTCCCACACTCATGGATTAGCAGAATTAATATAATTAAACATATTACCCAAAGCAATCTACAGATTCATTCCATTTTTCATCAAAATAGCAGCAGAATTTATTTTTAAAAATCCCATGAAAGGACTAAAAAAAAAATCCTAAAATTTATTTGAAAACACATAAGATCCCGAATAGCCAAAGCATCACATGACACCACAGAACCATGGTGACAAGAACAGCGTGGTCTTGGCATCCAGAGATGTGTACCACAGATAGAGCAGGGCTCCTAAAAAATGCACCGGTGCATCCACAAACAACTCATTCCCAGCAAAGGGGAGAATACCATAATCTGGAGAAGGCACATTCTGCTGGGGAAACGCTCAGAACCGCATCGACACCCCCATTATGCCGAATGAAAGCTAACTCAAAATTGATCTAAGACCTTATAAATGAGACCCAGAGCTTTAAAGCTAGTGCAGGCGCAGGGTAAGCACTGCAAGCTGTGACACAGGCGACAGCTTCCCCAACAGGGCCGCAGCCGATCTGGATTTAAGAATTAGCCAATGAGGCTGCATCTAAACAACAGGCTTGAACAGGATGGAAACAATGACCAGAGCGAAAAGCCCACCTACAGAACAGGAGGAAAGCTTGCCTAGTTGCTCTTCGACAGGTGGTTAATATTCAGAATAAATAAAGAACTCAAAAATAAATATCCAAAGACCGAAATAACCCAATGAGTAAGCGGAGGAGACACAAATACACACACACACACACACACACACACACACACACACACACACACACACACACACACATTTCCATATCTTTAAGTACACTAATCCTTCAAAACTTTTATTTTTATTATCTAAACCAGTGGTTCTCAACCTCCCTAATGCTGCGATCCTTTAATACAGTCCCCTCATGTTGTGGTAAACCTCAACCATATAATTATTTTTGTTGCTACTTCCTAATTGTAATTTGCTGCTATTTTGACATGTTACGTATTTACGTAATGTAAATATCTCATAGACAGATGGTCTTAAGAGATCCCTGTGGAAGGGTTCTACTCCAAAGGGGTTGTGAGCCACAGGTTAGAACCAGTGAGCTAAACAATCAGATGTTCTATGTATTTTTATTGTGTGTACTGAATGTCGGCAGCATGTTTGGATATGCATACCCGCAATTAAATGATTGCTACAAACAGTGGGGTAAGGAAGGGCTAAGAGCATTTAAAACCTACACCATCTTACTCTCTCCAGCCTCTGCGCTGTAATCGGACCTCTGGGCTTTCTCCCACCTAACTCCAAAGCTGTCCCTCCAACCTGCTTCCCCCATGCCCTCCCGGCCTCCACCCCTGTGTCCTCTACCCCTCACCTCTGTTTCTCTGGCTTTTTTTTTTTTTTAATTCCCAGGTGAGATCATGCAATACCTTTCTTTCTGCACTGTCTTATCTAGTCAGTCTCCTCCTAAGTGTCCACTGATCCCTTAGCAGAGAAAGTAACTGTATGCAGTTGGTCAAGTCATGGTCATGTCCATTGCTGGTCTGTTTTTATCACAAGAATATTCATCCTAGGTGCAACAGACAGATATGATTCTATAGGAAGATAAGGTAAAATAGTTAGATAAGGTCTTCAAAAACCTCAGAGACATACAGAATATGGCATTTAAAAGCGTTTTTATTACTTTAAAGATTCATTGACAATAAGACAGGTTAACTCCTGGGCAATACCCAGCTTACCTCAAAGAGGATGATGAGCATCAAAGAACCTCCTTATGGAGATGGCTTCAAATGTGACAGAATTCTGACCGAAAAAGGGCAAGCTTGGATGCAGGCAGAGACGACGGCCAAATTCTGCCAAGTTAACAAGTCCTCAATAGCTCCTGCCTCACAAATATGTCTGTCAGATATATTGGGCCAGAAGGCTGAAGATGGTGCTCCAACATTATAGAGAGGTTTTGGTGACTGCTCAGGTAGCAACTGTCTCTGTCATCTTCTTGTTTGGGAAGCTGTTAACCTGCACCCCCTGTTTACTCAGGCAATTAATTTTACTCCTTCTCAAGTCTCTGATGGGGTCGAAGACCAGATGGTTTAGTTTTACAAATAAGCTTAGCTGTTCAGGGGTTAAGATGTCTTTAGGTTTTTAGATGTTTTAAACTGATAATGATGAGATATGACAGATATTGATTTACATTCAGAATATTAGATGCACCAACATAGAAAAGATGTTTTCTTCAAGACCGCTAAATACAAATAGCCAAAACACTAAGAATGTAACATTTATGTAATTCCTAATTGTTTCATGGTTCTTCTTGCTGTAGGTAGTTTATTGTGTGTGTGTGTGTGTGTGTGTGTGTGTGTGTGTGTGTGTGTGTGTGTAATATAAATATAAATGAAAAATAAAAATAATAAATAAATTTAAGAATGAAAAAAACTGTATGCATGCACACACACATATACACATGTATGCGCACACACACACACACAGAGTGAAATATTGCTCACCATTTAAAAAGAATTAGTGTTTGTAGCACAAGAGTCTTACTAGGTAACATATTAATGAGGCTCAACTTCAAAATATGTGGCTAATATTGCAAGCTTCCTATACCACTTTAAGATACAGGATGCATGAGGTTCAGGAGAGCTTGTTAAATATATATACACACTATTAAGAAGCAGAAAATTAAAAAAAAAAAGAAACAGAAAATAAAGTCATAGCTATGGAAAAGGAGGGCTAAGCTGTGGGGTGGCGTCGGGGAAGACTCAATGCCAGCCCTGTTGACATAATTACTGTGTGCAGGCTGCTATCCCAGCAGCCAGAGGACAAGAGAGAGCAAAGTCACCCAAGGATATTACTCATCAGTTGTCCCTGGGTCACTATCCCGATCAGCCCTTGGCTGGGTGATGACAAAGTGGAATAAAACCCATCCTTCAGCTCTAGGCTAAAGACAGAGGACAGGGGACCACAGAAAGCCAAGAAGCTGCTGACACTGTCCACAGCCAGTCTGGGTAACTCAACACCCTGTCGGTTCTTACCCCAACACGGACTCCCACGTGCGCTAATCATTTGCTTTCTTCAAGGCTCCAATTAAAAAAAAAAAGGCAAAATTTCTTTTTAAACAGGCCAGGCTTGAAGTGTAAAGGGCAAGCACCAGGAGACACTCACTCCCACTTTCACCCCTCCTCTTTACACCTCTTATTAGGTGTGGAGGCTCTGCGCCTGCGCCAGGGTCCTGAGACGCAGGAAATCCCCCAACTGCTGCTACTGAATTACGGTGTGTCTCTGGGATTTAGAAAGGACGAGAGGCCTTGAGAGGTCCTGGCCGGCTGTGAAAAGCTGCCCTTAGGGCTCAATTGTGTCACACTCCCCTCTCTCGCCCCTCCCCCGGTTCCTCTGTTGAAATTCTAGCTTTGAGTCCTCAGCATGTAGTTGTATTTAGAGACAGGACCTTTAAGGTAGTGATGAGGTACGTCAAGGACCCTAGTCCTTCAGGGGAAGGGGATTCTGAAAACAAACAAACAAACAAACAAACAAACGCAGAGAGCAGCACCCGTGGGAAGGCAGATAGCAGCCATCTGCAAGCTGAGCAGAGAGGCTGTGCAGAGCCTGTGGCCTTGACTGATCTCCAGAAGTATGGGGCAAAGAAACTTCTTCTTGATTAAATCTCCCCAGATGTCCTGACAAGCCCCAACAAGCTACCACCAAGGCGATCTTGATAGGTGGTCCTCCTCAGTGAGAGACTCTCAGCGAGGCAAAGATGGCTCCTGTATGCTGACACTGGTGTTTTCAGCTCACCCAAGGAAGGCTCTGCCTCTCCCCACGAGCTGCAGGCCTACGCCTACCCCCCTTGGACTTTCCCAATATGCTGACTCAACAGTCTCATCGACAGCTGTTTCCTTCCATCTTGATGCTGACTGTTGCGGCTCAAATAAATACTCACCAGCCGCGGGCTGGTGATGGGGAGGAAGGGATCAGGTGAGACGAAGATGAAACTGGCGAAAGTGTTATTCAAGTGTTTAGCAGTGGACAGTTTGCTGCCCCTCGGGTATTGCTTTATTTCCCCTTCGTCAACTTACGCAGCTGTGGCATGTCACTCAACGAAGGAAAAATGAACAGAGAGATGTAATAGACTAGGAGGTGAAATTAAGGTGTGGCCCGGCCTTTCGAGGGTCCCCAGTGTGTGATGCTGGTAGGATATGTCACTCACCCTCCATGAGCCTCTGACCTGGAGAGATGAGGACATGTCACTCACTCTCCATAGCCTCTGACCTGGAGAGATGAGGAAAAGGAAAGACCCCACAGCTCACTAATTCCAAGATGCCTGTTGTAGCTGAAGCTTGACCCAGACAGTCCTTGGTACTGGGAAAGCGAGCGGAGGGTCCAGGTTGCAGGGGTTGCAGGTTAGATGCAGAAAGCTCTTGTGCGCATGACACAGCATCCTGGTGATGTATTCCATGAAGAGTTAAGAGGATGTGTTTCAGGAACTCTGGAGGGACCCACAGGCAAACAGGCTACCCTTGTGATAACCCACAAAGGCCGGAGAGAAGAGTGTGGACACAGAAGTGGGGGCTGGCTTCTCTGTGCCTCAGGATGCTGGCCTTCGAAAACCACTTTAAAATATTACCAGCATTATAAACCATCTAGAAAAGAGATGGTGCAACATTATAGATGAAAAATGAGACAAAATGGGCTGAAGTAATGTAGTGCCCATCTAGAATGCCAAGTCTAAGCGTGAGTGTTCTCTTTCAGCCTTTTCCCAGATCCTCTAAAATAAACACATGGGTTCTCTCTCTCTCTCTCTCTCTCTCGTGTGTGTTGATGTATTTATTTTTACTTCATGTGCATTTGTGTTCTACCTGCTTATATGTCTGTGTGAGGGTGTCAGAACACTGGAATTGGAGTTACAGTGTGAGCTGCTATGTGGATGCTGGGAATTGAACCCAGGCCCTCTGGAAGAGTAGTCAGTGTTCTTAACCACTGAGCCATCTCTCCAGCCCCAACATAAGAGTTTTAAGCCTCCAGAAGTGGATGTGAGTGTCTGCGTCTTGGCACTGGCTTTCTCTTGGTTTTCTCCAGCCATTCTAGCAAGTGGATGGGGAACGCCATGAAATAGTTGTAGAAATGCAGAGGCTGGGCTAGATGGAGCAGCCATAGGCCAGGACAAGGACAGGGAGCCAGGGATACCAGCATGCCAGCACTGTGAGAGAAACCCCTAGGAGGCCTACAGAGTGGAGCCATGCAGCAAGCCTACACAACCTCCCCACAAAGAGACCTGGAGCGGCCACTGAGCACTAGCTGGCCAATAGCAGACCAGGGCACACATAAGAAGCCAGGGTCCTAGGGCAGCCACAGAGCAGCAGAGTACACTGTGTAGACACTGTGAGTCCCCCACCTGGCACCACGCTTCAGAAACAGCCCTGGTAAGGGGGAGGGAAGGACTCTCTGAGGTAGTCATCACTTCCTAAGCATCAGTATATTCTCTATGAAGGGTGTATTTGATGTTTTCAGCCTTGTTATTCATATTCTCTCTCTCTCTCTCTCTCTCTCTCTCTCTCTCTCTCTCTCTCTCTCTCTCTCTCCCTCCCTCTCTCCCCTCTCTCTCTTCTTCCTTCCTTCCTTCCCTCTTTCTTTTTCTTTTTGTTTTTTTCCCTTTTAAGTTTTGTGTGTTCATTTTCAATCAAACTGTGTCATTGCAGGAAAGGTGGCTTCCACACATGAGACATCAAGACAGCTAGCCTGAGCATGAACAAAGGCGTTTTCAAGCCTTAGGCATTGTCACAGAATTCAGACCATCCTGAAAGCCATTGGCCTGGAAGTGGTCCCTGAAGAGGCCAAGGGACAGAATGCTCTCCAAAAGTGGACCTAGGAGCTGCTGCTGCCTGTGGCTCTGTTCTCCAGTCTAACAGCCCAGGACCTTCCTGATGCTCCTACTGTCAATACAGCAGATGTGTTCTGGGCCAGGAGTCAGTTAGCTATCCAGTGGAGGGATGGAAACACACCAGTGTGGCCTGTCACCTCGGGCCTGACCAGAAACTCGCATCAGCTGAGCCAGCCACCTGGCCTGCCTAGCCCTCCCACAATGAAAGACCAGAAAACAAGCTTCTTTGTTCTGGTTTGGGATGTGAGAGACAGTCTGTGGGGTTGTTGAGTTTGTTGACTCTCATAAAAGACATTTATAAATTTATTCTTAGTATGGGAGTACTTACTGGTGTCAGGGTGCAGTCTCCAGACGGCTCCACATTAAAACTGGCTGCTCAGATGTGTCCATAAATAATTGTCTGGGATTTGTCTAGCTAGCAAACGGTCTCTCTCCCCTCCCTCCATACTCCCCCCACCCCACCCTTCTCAAAATCAACTCTAAAATGATTTCATAAACAAGAGAAGGAATTTCCCATTAATATGAGAGTGTGTCTGGGTCGGTCATCTAACAGAACTTTCCAGAAGGAACAAGCAGTCCTTCCATCTTGTTCATGTAAAAACCTGTTCTCTTTTCAGAATGAGACAGCTGGCAGCCCAGCCTCGCAGGGTCAATCGGTGCTTCCTCTCCTGCCATCCCATGTGCATCGCTCTCACTGCTTTTACCAAGAGAGGCGGGGAGCTTGCTAGGCATAAACAGCATTAGCAGGAAAGTGTGTTGCCCCCTGAGGCCTTTGTTACTTCTGCTCTGATCTTAGAATTCTTCTTTTAAAGGCCCTGTTCCTCTTAAGAAAAAAAAAAAGGTGAAATCACGGTTGTGCCCATTTCATTGGTAGAACACTAACTATGGCTTAAACAAGACAAATAGACAGTCCAGGGATGATGCAGTGGCTCCATGGTGCTTTCTCTGTCTTTGTAATTTACTAACCTTGGCATGCCATCTCCCTGTCCAAGATGGCCACTCAAGTCCACCCACCATGTCTACATTTCAAGCAGCCAGAAGAAAGAGGAGATGAAGGATGTTTCCTGTGCTGACCAGACAAGTCAGACAGCCTCACCTTGATGCCAAAGGAACTGGAGGATGCAGACTTATTCAGCTAGGCACAAATGTCACCTGGAAGGGCAGAGTAGACACCAGAAAGCCACCAATGACCTGCTTCCATGATGGGTAACTCAGAGTGCCCTCCCAGCAACTCCCACCCCCTGCCCAGGCCACACTGGTGCCACTCAGAGCATCCCTGTTTCCACACACCTCTTTAGAACGCCCTTCTGTCTGGCCTCTCTTCCTCTAAGTTGAGATCTGGAGAAGATGGACCAACAGGCTGGTCTCTAGTGGGCCGGGAACATAGGTCATCGAAGCCCTGATCCCTGAGAGCTATGCCCTGTGGCCATAAATCTCCTAAAGGACTTGGAAACAAAACACTAGAAAGCATATTCGAGGTTTTGCTTAATTCTTCCTCACCCAGGGACCAGCACAAACACTCCAGCCCTGAGGAATGTCCATGCCCACCTCCCAGGCAAGTACCAAAGGTAGGGTCAAGGGAGAGATGCCCCGTCCAGTTCCAAAGATGAGGCCTTGTATCTTCCTCATCACCATGTCAACACTTACTAGGGCTTCCTGTTCACAACCACTCTACCATGTTGGGCTATTGCCACTACTGTTCCCCCATTTACAGTGGGGGAAAGAAAGCCAGGTGCCTACTGGGTTGCCCAAGGAAGACTTCAATACTCATAGAACAAGGTTTGAACACTGATAGGTTGGTCCTAGAGTCAGAGACGTAGCCATGACCTTCAGTGCTTTCTGGTATTATCTGGTGTGCAGGGAAGCATCACTTTCATGAGAGTCAAACAGATGCTCCAGAGTGAAAGGGGTTAAATGGTTCAGAAGAGGATGGGCCAAATAAGGAAACAAACAGCCTTAGGGCAGGCCTTCTCAGAGCCTTTAATTTCCTAAGGTATAACTCTATGGCGGCCATTTCTGAACTTAGCTGACCACGAGCTGGAATGTCAAGGATATGGCGCACGGAGGCCTGCTCTGTGGCTTGTTTTGCTCTGGCACCCTGTTGGTGATTTATGAGCAGAAATAAGTGTCCCCTTTCCACATACAGGCTGGTTGGTGTCATGGTGGCCAGCCCCCCTGTGTCGTGGGCTTCCCGATATTCCAAACTTGCGAGAAGTAGGCGGAAATCTGTTTCTCCAGGGTGGCCTTTAGCCAACATAGTTCAGGAAAGCCCAGCTCTCCACCACTTCACAGGAGCATCTCATACCCTCAAGTCATTTGCAAGACCGACTTGGGGGACCCTCATGGTACTCCACCTATGGAAGCCTCAGTTGACCTCTTCCCTGTCCCCATCCCATCCCTCACTGTTCCCTCTTCTTCCTCACATCGTCTGAACAAAAAGTCCTCACCTTCAAGACCAACCTTCGTTAAGGCACCATGTGCCAGCAGGGAATCTACAGGTACAGAGCATGGGGTAGCGGAGCTGCAGACTCTCTTATACCCTACATCCTCTCCAGCCCTCAAAAAGTCCTACATACGACCCAGGCCTCTGCCTGTGTCCTCCTCCTAGGCAGCTCCAAACCAGAAGATGAACTGCCCCCACAGTGCCCACCACGGGAGTCACCCTCGAGGAAAGAATTAAGCCAGGCCTTGTCTTAGAGGAAATCAACATAGGTGACACACACCACTTGGTCCCTGAGCCTGGAATCTTGCCACTATACACAGTACCAACGGGTCATCCCTTTCTCAAGATGGCCTTTGTCTTGCCACCCACCACCTCTGGAATGTTTGGTGGTCACCAGTCCAATGACTACAGTCCAGTGACCTGGAACTCTTTTGGAAACTCTCCGGACCTCAGAGGCCTCAGCCCGTAGAACATGGGCCGGGATGGCACAACAGCTGCCTGCATTCTGCTCTGGCTTGGTCAGCCAGAATCGCACACTTCCCTTACTGCCAGTACATCTTACTGCCAGTACATCTTACTGCCAGTACATCTTACTGCCAGTACATAAGCAAGAGTAGGGGTGAGGGGGAAGGAGGTGCTTGGCCTGCTCTGCGGGGCTGAGGGCACACAAGGACTGTGAGTCTTGTCCACACACGAGATAGACATGGCTGCTTCTCTCAGCTCGGGAGTCACCTACTAGCAACAAGTCTTTAGAGGGCGGGTGGGATGGCTCTGTGGGTAACGGCACTTGCTGCCAGGCCTGGCGGCCCAAGTTTGATTTTCATGACCCACATGGTCAAAGGAGAGAAGTCTACTTCCACGGGCTGTCCTCTGACCACACACACAAACTCTCTTCTCTCTCTCTCTCTCTCTCTCTTCTCTCTCTCTGTCTCTCTCTCTGTCTCTCTGTCTCTCTCTCTCTGTCTGTCTGTCTGTCTCTCTCTCTCTCTCTCTCTCTCTCTCTCTCTCTCTCTCTCTCTCTCTCTCTCGTGTGTGTGCGCATGTGTCCCTCTCTCTAAAAACACACGAACATCATTTACAAAGTTCTCACAGTGCACTGTCATGGACTGACCAATCAAAAGACAACAGGACAAACACAGTCCCCTAGCATGTCAGGATCAACTAACCGTGTATCTGATATGGGAGGGAGGGGAGACTGACCCAGAGCCCTCAGCCCAGGCTCCAAACAAAGTATGCAGGTTTGAGCCTTCCTCCACCTTCCTTTCGCCACGCCCGCTCTCATCTGGACCGCCACCCTTCTCCCTTGCATCTGGGCCTCCTGTGTTTGAACCCTGCAGTGCTACCTCACCAATGCTTCCTGCAGACCCCTTGGCCACTGATGGTTTCAGGTCACAGTCCATGCACGGATAATGGGCCCTAGCTCAGGCACGTCACTATGACCCAGGCCCCACTCAGCTGTCATGTGTGGCTGCTGTATGGAACTCCATTTGCCCATGGGCAGAAGACTGCTATTATCTAAACACCCCTATTTAAGAGGGAAGAAACGGAAGTCTGAAGAGGTCAAGTCATGACCGAGGGTCCCCAGGAAGTTGCCATGATGAGACTGTCTTTAGGAGGAAGGACTGTCTGTTGCTTGTGATATGTGAATGTAAAAAAAAATGTATTCGTCCAAAACAGACAACTCGGCCAGGCATAGAGCCAGATGTTGCCGGTTCTGTAGTGAATAAATGTACACAGGCTTGCACATCAAGAGGTCTCTTGTTTAAGTAGCCTGACTAGCTATGCATAACTATGTTCTTCCAGAGCCTGTCGATAAAAGGGGGTAAAAAGACTGAGGTGGGGCATACAAGGAAGCGTTGAGTTCTCTGAAGTCTTCTATGATGTATTTATTCTTCCTGATTTTCTCCAATGCCTGGATCTTATTTGTTGTTTGCTTGTTTGTGAAGTTATTTGTTGACAGCTTCGCACATGTGTATAACGAATTTCAATCTCCCCCCCGCCCCGCTACCCCGTTACTTCTCTCACCCGCCCTCTTTCTCCTACTGTGGCCCCTCTTCCCCACAATGCCCCCACCCACTCTCGTAGCTTAAGTGCCTGTGACTCACTGAGGTTAATAATAGCTCTTGCACGAGTGTGTGTATGTGTTGGGGGTGAGGGTGCTGTTTACTAGAGCATACGCAACTCGTCGGTGGCTACACCACTGGACAGAATGACAGCCGCCATTAACTGTCCCTCAGGGAGGGGATGGGGCTCACAAGTCCTTCACCCTTCTGTGATAAAATGTTAACGACACCAACCTTGTGCAGGTAACCCTCAGCTTTGCTCACAGACACAAGAGCCAGACATACAGCACGTTCGGAAGAGGTCTTTTGCAGTACACCTCCTCATACCCCCACTTTTCCATTTCTCTCTCTCTCTCTCTCTCTCTCTCTCTCTCTCTCTCTCTCTCTCTCTCTCTCCCCTGCCCCCCCCCCCTGTCATTCCCTGGGCCTTGGAACGGGTGATATTGAGATAGATGATGAGTTTTGAATCATACAGCTCTGCCTCAGACATCGCGGGTCCATGGCTGCTGGTCCCCTGTCTGCATCCTTCTGGGCACCTTCCAGATGCTTCCCTTGCAGCAGGCTTCAAGAGGAGGGCCTGCATCCCTCTCCTGGCTTTTCTGCTGTGTGAGCTGATGGACATGACACAGGACCACACTCCTGCTCCCCTCTGCTATACCTGACTCCACCCCTCCACAACACAGAGGAGCATTGACCCCTGGCCAGGAGATGAATGTGGTGGCAGCCCTCGGGAGCTGCTTCCTAACAGACCAGCAATTCTCCCTTGGAGCAGAAGAAATTCAGTCCCATCAAGGACGTCCACTGTCCCTCTGTGACCAAAACAGCCCACACCCGCTTGCTGAGCCCTCAGCCAGGCCCAAACATTAATCTTGTTGCTGAACAGTGGAACAAACCGAAGTGGGTTTTTTCCAGAAGGAAAAAAAAAAGAAGAAGAAGAAAGAAAGAAAAAGACCAACTTGACCCTGAGCTGACCCTGTATATTTTCTAAAACCTACTGAAAAGAGCAAGAAGCAGACACAACACGTTCTGCAAATGAAACCAGTATTCACTATGTCTAAATTTGAAGAAGAGGGGAAAAAAAGGTGAGGAAGGTGTGGAGAGGAGAGTGTCCTGCCTCCCCCTCCCCCACGTGGTGCTGGAGGGAACACTCTGGAGCATTGAGATGGGAGTTTTATTTTTTTCAGTGCCATGGGGGTGGAGGGAGTGCTAGCTTACTTCAACTCTGTGGAAAGATGCATCTGAACTTCGCAGGGCACTCGCTGCCTTCAAAGATAGCTCTGTGGCTGTCGTGTACCTAAAAGCATCAGGCAATAGGAGGGGTTGGGTTCCGACTGCACCCAGGCCCCGAGGGCTTGCATGCCACACATGAAGGGCAGGAGTGGTTCTCACTCCGCCTGGCACAATCCACCTGAGTCTGCGCATGGTACCTTCACAAAGTTCTATCCGCAAAAGAGCAAAGGAGCCCAGGCTTTGTGCTGGAGGGAGAGAACACCAGGCTCTCCAATTCCCATGCCAGATCAGCTTCTCCAGCTCCCCTCGGGGTCCCAGAGCAGGAATGGAAAGGCCTGCCTGCTGAGGGTAGCCACGAGGCTAGCACACTAGCCGTGCCTCTCCTGGAGCTTGCAGGGAGGTGCAGTATGGGTAACAGGCAGATGATCTTGGAAATACTATGATGAGCTAAGGACCACAAGCTCTCTCCACATAAGGATGGTGGATAGTGTTAACACCTGACAGATAACTGGCCCTCCAGCATCAAAGACCAATTACTTACACTTGTTCTAAAGGGTGAAGAAGTACCCAAACTGTTAGCAGCAGCTACCTCTTGGGTTGGGAATGGAGAGTAGGGGCAGAGACAAGCACTGGCTTCCTGTTTTATAGGGTTTCTTGCATTGGGACTCTTCACAAGGAGAATGTATGCATTGTCTTCACAGAATTTTAAATTGCATATGCATATGCTAATGGCAAGGCCCAGGAGAAAGGCAGAAACAGTTATGGGTTTAGCTGCATAAAATTGAAAAGCAGCATGGCAGTAGTGGCCCATGCCTTTAATCCTAACATGCAGGAGGCAGAGGCAGATGGATCTCTGATTTTGAGGCCAGCCTGGTCTACAGAGTAAGTTTGAGGACAGCCAGTGTTACACAGAGAAATCCTGTCTTTAATATATGTGTACACACACACACACACACACACACACACACACACACACACAGAGAGAGAGAGAGAGAGAGAGAGAGAGAGAGAGAGAGAGAGAGACGCATATAAACAACTTGGGAACTGAAGAGATAAGCTTGGCTGATAAAGGCATCGCCTGCCAAGCCCGACAGCCTAAGTGGGAGCCCCAGGACCCAAAAGTGGAAGAAGAGATCTGACGGATGCAAACTGTCCTCTGACCCCCACACATGTGTTAGAGCATGGAAGGACATGTGTGCGCACACGTGCACACACACACACACACACACACATAAATAAATAGATAGATAGATGCAAACATTAAATAACTACTTAAAAGAAAAAATACCTTTAAATTATATTAGAAGAGAAGCCTATTTGCACTACACATGATGGTTGATAGCTACATGCAAAGGTCACTTAGGAAAAGCTGAGAACGTAGCTCAGTGGAAGAGTGCTTGCTCAGCCCACATGAGGCCCTGGGTTAATCCTCAACAACATCCAAGGGATTGCTTAGGGGAAGCTGCACTCAGGTAGAGAAAGGGCACAGGCTGCAAGTCCGCAGCTCACGAAGCACGGCGCCCAGTAGAAAATGGCACAAAATACTCACGGACAACCACAGTGAAGCTACCAAAGCCAGGCAACGATGTGCTGGTCAAACCATGGTTAAGTTTTTATTAGGTTTTTTGATGAGAAGAAAGATGAGTAAACAGGTGTATATAGTCTTTGTAAGAAGTAACACATTTTGGGATAACAATATGTTTAAAAAGCTATAATCCCTTTTCAGATGTGAATATTTTTGGACATAGTAATTTCACCTTTAAGCATTTGTCCCTAAGGACACTGTGGCTAAGGATACTTGCATTTAAATGCTCCACCATGCAATGTGTCTAAAAAGAGAAAGTTGGAAACAGCCCAGCTCTCTAAACAGTGTAGACTCTTGAACACTTCCGTGCCTCACAGGGATGCCCAAGAGATGCGGGAACAAACAGTGCAGAGGACACAAACCAACTCAACATGGGTACATGTGTACATTTCATTTTTGTACCTAATCTTAGCCAGAAAAAGCTGAGCAGTGATCAGCACCTCATTTTGAAATTCCATTTTTTTTCGTTCCCTCTCCATTGAGTGTCTGCTTTTTCATAATTAAAACATTGGATTTTTCAAATTGAAAAATATGCTCTGCTGAAACATACTCAAGAATCATCATTAAGTCATCAGTCAGGAAACAAACAACTTAAAATGAATGAGTTAAGAACCAGCCACACATCAAGCAAGACAAAGTGGTAGCGATTGTTCCAAGTGACCCTCTAATTAATCTTCTATGCCTTCTTGGAGACCACAGCATCTGAGTTCATGCAGATGAGGTCACCGCGTTGTGAAACTGTTGGACCAGAACAAAAATCTACAACCATAACTTACTCACCCACAGATGAGAAGAAAATTAACCCGCTCCCTTATTTTTCTAGGAGAAGACCATGCACTTTAACAGTCAAGGACCAAAGCAGAGCTTGGGGGCCTGGTGGCTCTGTCCCTTGTGACACTGCTTTGTAACCCTGTGGAGTCAGATTAAAAAAAAAAAAAAAGATGAGGACACATTTGAAGAGCAAGTGCTACTTGCAAGCACTAAAACACTGGTGTTAAGCTAGAAAACACCTTAGTAGGTGCACGAGCACACACCTAGGACACAGTGGGTGCACACACCTGGTGCACGGTGGGCGTTTAGTAAATGCTCACTAAACAGTGTCAATAACATTTGCTAGATCTCCTTCCCAACCCTGTGGCCTTACCCAGAAGCATTTCCTAAATCAGGCCAGCACAAAACATGTAGGCCAAAAGGCTGAAGCTGATGGAACAGTACAGCTTAAGGATGGGCAAAAGGAGGCCATGAGGAAAACACAAATGGGGAGCTCATGACCAAACCCAGCTTGCACCAAGTTTTTCCTGTGCATGCCAACCTATAATAAAGCTTCGGGGACAGATTAGGTATATAAAGAAATAAATAATAACTCACTGTAGACATCAGTGACCTTACCATGTATTTTTTCCATAGGAAGTCTAAATCTTCCACGTTTTCACTCAAAGAGAATACACTGGGGCCATGGTGTGATGTGAGTTTCTGCATTGCTGCTCTTGTGCCTTCCGGTCATTACGAGGTCAAATAAAGTTGGCTGGGACAGAAGCACCACAGTACTGAGGCAGTGAGTCTGAGGACCAGAATGACAAGTAGCATGCACCACGTCAGCACCATGTAAAAGAGTGATTTACCTCCTGGGCAGCAGAGCTGTGGCTCAAACCTTGTCCTATCATTCAGAATGGTGTGAGCCTCAAAATGTAGGCTTTCCATTTATTATTTTCCAAACAGCTTTTTTTTTCTAGACAGGGCTTCTCTGTGTAGCCTTGTCTGTCCTGGACTCACTTTGTAGACCAGACAGGCCTCGAACTCACAGCGATCCACCTGCCTCTGCCTCCTGAGTGCTGGGATTAAAGGCGTGCACCACCACCGCCCAGTCCAAACAGCTCTTAAACCATAGGTCACTAAAACCTCAAAAACCCTAATGTGACAGAAAGAGAACATTTTTATACCTTCCCAGGATCCATACAATAGATCCGAGAGGGTCTCTGTATAATTTTAACTTAATAATGGGATTTTTTTTAAAAAAGTAGTCTTCTTTGGCTTTTAAACAACCTGGAATTTTCTTCTTACCATTTGCACATTTCCTGCCAAATTACAGAGCACTTGGATAGCTAGAGCATGGTGCTGCATAGCTACGAGGAACAATATACACCTAAAGTTGGGTTCCAGAAGGCCTTTGGTGGTGGGCATGGAGGTGGGGGTGGGGGTCAGATGAGAATTTGTCCAGTGCAAAGGCACTAAGACACAGCAGCTGATAAAGGTCCATAGAATGGCTGTGCTGGGGTAAAGAGTCGGTCCTAGCAAGCAGTACAAAGACAGGCACAGAAAAAGGCTGTATGACCAAAGCAGGGAGAAACACGAAAGAGAAGACAGAATCCAGAAAGACCAAAGCCTCTCAGGATCTCTTTTTCCCAGACCAGGATGCCAGCATTTAATGACCAGACTGGCTTGGGAAGCAATAATTGCCAAGCACAAACTGTTTGTAAAGAACTTTTCTGAAGGAACAGGATTTATTGTATAAATGTTCCTCGTCATTTATATATACATGATGCTTGCCTTGCCGGGCTAGAAGCCTAGCTTGTGCTACTTATACAGGAATTTATGTGTCTTTCTAATGACTTTTGTATACATATTTGTAAGCACTGGCTCGCATGTGATCCGCATGGACTGCGTGCTTGCTGAAGCAAAAGAAAAATGAGCCGCTGCCTTCAGAAAGCAAACATCCCCCAAACACGGGCCGTGCAGCTGTGGGAAAGTGGGTGAGAGGAGGCAGGCCACGAACCTGACTCCCTCAGGCAACCGAAAGGGTCCCACCGGAAAGTCCCTGCAAAACCTAAGATGGCTCTATGCAGAGGCAAGTGGGAAGTAGACCCACTGGGTGTTGAAGCCTGGGAATCATGCACAGTAGGGTCAAATAATACCAAGGTCTTTACCCAAGAATAGAGGACCTTTAAACAGAACGCCAAGCCTGGGTGCATGGCAGAGCGCAAGACCAGGGCTATGACTCAACCTCTCACCCTTCCCAGGTCTCATCACGTGGCAGAGATGTTAGGTCCTTCCATATACAATCAGACTCCCCAAGAGTGGCAGGTTTATCTCTGGACGTGCGACATCACCAGCAGGGGGAAGGGGGTGCTTCCTTGGATGCTCATTTTTTTAAAGCAATTATAAAGTGGTTTTATTTATATCTCCAGGGAAAACCCTAACCCATCAGTGACACGTGGCTCCAGATGTATACAGGCTAAGGTGCCATCTCACAAGACTGCCTTTCAAACATGAGTCTGAGTCATAAAGGGGGATGAAATGTTGTCCTTTTCAGTATACGGGGTGGAACGGAGGGACATTATGCTAAGTGAAAGAAACCAGGCCCAGACAGCCAAGTACCACATGACCTCACTCATATAGAGCATCCAGAGTAGCTGAGCTCATAGAAGTTAAGAATAGCCTGGTGGTTAAGGGAGGCTTAGGGTGGTGCGGTAAATCTACTCAGTGAGTACTAAGTCACAGTTAGAAGAAACGAGACCTGGTATTGTATTGTGTGGTAACATGACAGCGACAATAACATGCTATACATTTCACAAAAGCTAGAATGTTTGAATGTTTTCAACACACACACACACACACACACACACACAATGATGAATTTTGGAGGCAAATGACATGCTTTCCCTGATGCGATCACACAGTGTATACATAATGCCTCCCACAATCTATAACATTACAGTTTGATGTATCGATTTTAACAATTGCTCTCCTGAGGCTGAGATGAGGGAGTGAGCTAGGATGAGAAATGTCTCCAGCTCTGGACACACATGTCTCTTCTTTACTTCTCCCTAGTTTTCAACAAGACAGTCAAGTCTCAAAGAAACTCATATCTTACTTTCATCTTCCTCTGAACCTTTTCCTTCCTGAGCAGCAGGGAAGCTGGGGACAGTGAGGCTAGCCTTCAGGCTGGAATCAAAAGCCCTTGGGGAGCTCAGTGCCAGAAGTTGACCCATGGCAACGTTCTTCAAACTTTCCTGCTGTCTTCAACTCTCCTCCGTGCTAGAAATACTCCTCCCTGACTTACAGGTGTGTCTTTCCTGCAGGCCAGTGTCTCCTCCCCAGTCCCAGGCCATCAGCCCCCAGCCCCACTCAGATCTTCTGCTTGCGTCCTCAAGAGAGAGAAGGATGTGACCAATGAATCCTCTGGAAAGTAATTATGGCAACCCTTTCTTCATGCCTTCGTTCTCTCTGAAAGAGCAGCATTTCGAAACAAACAAACAAAAACATGAGATCGCAGGGAAACAGCCAGGGATCCCAGGAAAAATGCAGGAAATTCAGGTAGAGGCTATGAGAGACAGCCTCGGCTACAATAGGCTCCCTGAGAGACAGCCTCGGCTACAATAGGCTCCCTGCTGCTCCAGCCTAGAGCTACATCACGCAGTTAAAGAGCAGGCAGGCCATCCATCCCCAAGTCCTCCACCCAGGACAAGGATAGGACTGTCACTGGGAGAGGATAGTTTGTTAGTGGGTCTGGAAGTCAGGACTCCTAAAGAGTCTCCATTCAGGGTAGCTACCCTCACTGGACCACCTGGATCAATCTGGGACAAACCAACTGCCCTTCTAGACCCATCTCCAACAGGATTCCTCAGAAGAACTCATCCTTGGCCTATCCCTGTATCCAAGTCACTCCTCTGGGTTCTGGGAGTCCTGGTGTACACAAGGGACCTCAGGCTGCACACTGAAACTCCCCACCCTCTCATAGAAGGGAGACCCAACTTGTCCAGTTGCAGATAGGTCCCTGATAATATTGGGCCATTTCCCACCTGCTGCAGGTAGTGGGGGGCCACCCAAGAGAAAAAGACTCTCCATTCCCAGGCCTCTCTGAAACATCTGACAGTTTTTGCCACCAGGTTTTCCAGCCTTCTCATCCATGCCAAGGCTTAGACTGTGAGGGAACAAATGAATGTGTGAAAACAGAAAAACAAAACAAACAGAAACAAAAACAACAAAGTGTCTTTGAGTTTACTTTCTCAGTGGGAGAGTAGACGACAGTTTATGGTTACATCTTCTGTAAGTATCCTAGTGTTTGGCCTGACCCAGATTACACACACGCTAAAGTCCCATGACCTCCTTCCATAGGTAGATCACCTAGCCTCAGAGACCATGGCACTCTGACCTGTGGCTTTAATTGCTCAGAAACTTGAGAGGTGACAGTTTTATTATCCCCAGACCAGAGAGCCAAGTGCACAGCTTCTCTCTGAAGCTTGACTTCTGACACACATGGCAGGTAGAGGATCTTTGTGACTGATCGACTGAAAGGTTTACGCTTTAGTTTTTAAGGTGCCTTCCATAAATCCACAAAACTGTGAGAAATTTTCATTCTTTTGAATCCCTTAGCCTGACGAGCCTTTATGCCCAATGAGGCGGTGGGAAACAACTGAGACACAATACAGCCAGCCTCGGGCTAAGCTGATGGAAAGCTATCAGAAAAGCAGGGTGCCCTCTAGGTCATGTGGTTGTTTAGGCCACACCTACCTGGGCAGCTAGAGAAAAAGATGAACTGGTTCCTCAGGCTCCTCAGCCCTTAGTTGCTTTCTGTAACTATAACAAAAATGGCTGAGGTAGCTAGCTCGTAAAAGGGAGAACTTATTTTGGGTCATTGTTTCTGTCCGTGACTGGCTGCCGGCATTGCTTCTGAGCCTGCGGTGAAGTGTCCACCCCAGACAGGCCAAGGCAGAGCCTCAGTCCCTTCTCCTATGGGCACTCTATAGGGTACTACTGACCATCTACCCCCGGGTTCCTGCTCTTCCTTGTTTGAGAAGAAGAATGGGAGGAGACATTGGAATCATCAGCAAGCACCAGTGCGACCCGAAGAAGATAAATCTGTCTCTAGACCCCCTGCTCTGCACCCAGCATCACTTAAAGGCTGGAATGTTCTGCAGAAGAACCACCACAAATGCTTGAGCAATTGTGAAATGCGGTGACATTGGGCCCGTAGGCCAGCGTGGTGACTCCAAGCTCAGGATGGGTAGATGCTGCCCGACCCTGCCCCCACCAGATGGCTCATGTTCTGTGTGCTTTGTGACCCGGACAACCGTCATGAGGGTCTTTAACTAGCTAAGATTCTGGGCATTGGCAGTGTAGACTGGACTCGGGCAGGCATGTCTTCTCTTGGTCTCACCTATATTTGCTCTCGTGGTCCACTTGGAGGCTGGTATACTATTTGGCAAGCATACCCCCAATTCTCTTCTCGTGGCCTTGTACAACTGCTAGGCCCAGGCTTCTTTCCAAAGTCTTCTCTCCCATCGGCAGGAGGGGGAAAGGCCCAGAAGGCAAGCACTTTCTGGCTCTGCTATGACTTTTATCCTCCTGTCAGTTAAGCCAAGACCTAATACCAGCTCAGCTCCAGGGCTAAGGAAATCCACTTCCCCTCCTAAATGAAGCTGCAAAAACTCTAGGTAAGCAAAAACTGAGGGGTCAGCTGATGTCGTGTGTTTTGAATTTGAGCTCCTGGTCCTCTGAGAACAGGGTTTCTTCGGTGTCTGTGTACCTGCTGTGAGCACTTAAGACAAGGAACGGAGCCTAGAATTCTTCTGAGCGTTCTGCTCATGCACAGTAAAACAGGGCGTCAGTGACAAAGCGCAGCTGAGCAATAGGTAAAGGCTGTGCCCAAAGATGCCAATGGGAAGTCAGGATGGCCAGGACCCAAGACTGTAGTCAGCAAAGCAGACAACTAGACACCAAAGATCACGTCAGTGATGCCGAAGCAGTCCCGAGCTTGTGCTAAGAGGAGAATCATGGGTAAAAAAAAAAAAAAGTGAACCAACTCAATGTTTGTAAAGTGGCTCCAGGAAGAACTCACCTAGCAGACAGTGAACTCAGGAAGAAAAGATGCGGCTAGGAGGGGCTGGGAAGACTGCTGGGTAGGTAAAGTTTTTGCTGTACAAATGTGAGGACCCAAGTCCCCAGAGTCAACATGACTATCCAAGACTTGGTGGCACCACTTACAACCCCAGCACTGGGGAAGCAGATCTCAGACCCGTGAGGTTCACTGACCAGCCAGCCTCACCTAGTTGATGAGTTTCGGGGCAGTGGAATTGTCTGTCTCAAAAAATCAAGGTATATGAGGATGACACCCAGGGCTGACCTCTGAACTCCACACATGTACGCACATATGTATGTACACATAGACCAAGAGCAAGAGAGAAGGGCGGGGGAGAAAGGTTCCTCCGTTTCACAAGTGGGCAAAGTTCGCATCACACTCCAGCAAAGGGGTCAGAGGCGGTGGGATAGGCCCAGGGCAGCAGTAACTGCAGGGCAGGCACATCGGATCCAGAGGGCTGTGAAGCAGGAAGTTTCCTGCAGTAAAACACCGTCTATCAGCCGAGATTCCAGCACTAAGCACACACGGGGACCAGGCAAGCTCAGCCAGCACTAGCCTCGGCGCCTGTGAAGATGCTGCTCTGAGACTTGCCTGGCTTTGGTTGCTAAGGTTCCGAGGAGTGTCTGAGGTTGGGTTCTTCAAAGACCACATCATGACTCCTCTGCTAAAACGCACGCAGCAGCGAGCAAACCTTCTTCTCTGAGGCACAACATCCAGCTCTGGGTGATTCAGTTGGCAACATTTCAGCTCCCTGGCACTGTGTCAGTGACACACACTCAAGAACGTCTAACTATGCTTTGAATGTTGAGCTTTGACCTTTTCTTGGGCTAGTGGCACACAGCATGACACTCTTCCCCTTGAGGCTGGGTAGTGGCTACAAGCCACAGCTCCCAGTCAGCCGGGCATCTCTCTGGCAGACAACCAAGACCCCCCGCTGAGTGAGCCATGCCACCCAGCAGAGGTCTTCAGGAGGTTGTACATATTCAATGCATGTTCAACACGACATAATTCAACTAACAGTGGAGTTGCTGAGATACAGCCCTGCCGTGAGTCATGGTGGATCTGTCTTCTTGACAAAAACTGAAGAGATCTAATCAATTGAAATAAATCTTCTAGGGTACAGGAACTATTGGGGATAGATTTTAAAAAATAAGAATATATCTATTTTTAAAACTGTTGTGAACAGGCAAATCCTCAGAATGGGGGACTTTGTACAATTTGATAACCCTGATCTCTTATTATAAGCCTTTAGAAGGGAGGGAGAAGGGTAGACTGTTCTAGAATAAGAGCGGCTAAAGGGGTAAATCAGGTAAAAAGCAGTGGAGACAATGTGACTAAACTCTAAGCTCCAAAATACTCAAATCTCAACCACAAAAACATCTGGGGAAAAAACTGATAACGGAGACCCTGGAGGATTCTGGGGAATGCACGTTGCTCAGTCAGGGTGATGCCAGATGTGTAGCACAACACTCTCAGCTTAGGCTTGTTTCCGCTTACTGAGATACAATGTTTCTCTCCTCCAGGCTCACCCTTCTGCAGGGCTGGCTGGCTGAGGGTCTGCACTGAACACAGGCTTTTGCTACTCCCTAAACCGTGCCATCCAGCAGCTATTTCCACAGCACTGACACAGCACCAGGCAGGAGAGGTCCTCCAAAAAGGGTTTAGAGCACGTGGGAGGACGTTAGAGCTTATAAATGACTACTACACCTTTTCACACAGGCACTCGGACCCTGGCAGATATTTGCTGTCTGTAGAGAGTGCTGGAATCGTGTTCCCAGGGACAGCAATGGAGGGACAAATACTTGTTGCTTCCGGCCACCTCCTGCCCCTATCCTGTCCCCAAAAGTAACCTCCCCTCCCTGGTGGGAAGGCTGCATGCAGCACATTCCTGGAGCAACAGCTGGATCCAGCTGCTGAGTCCCAGCCCCCAGATCTGAGGCCACAGGCACACACTTCGGGCAACTCAACCACCTCCTCAGAGTACCCAGTTTTGCTTTCCCCAGCCTCTTGTCCTTTTCTTCCAGCCTTTGGGATAGTAGCATTTCTCACTCATTACTTCCTTCTTGGTTTTTCTAGGGGTTCCTTCGACTCTACCAGTTATTTGGGTCATAGCCTCATACCTACTTAACAGATCATAACAGTAGTACACACACACACACACACACACACACACACAGAGTATGTAGTTTCAGTTAGATGAGGTTTTTTAAAAAAGCAGTCAAAAATGTTAATATTTGTCTCTCTCAAGTGATGCTGCCTAGTCATACAAATATTACTATAGCATAATGTAAAAACTGTTCTGTTTTACTATTAGTCATTGCTATTAATCTCTTACTGGGCCTAAGTTATCAATTTAATTTTATTATAGGCATGAATGTACAGAAAGAAAAACAGGCCATGCAGGGCCCAGATCTTTCTATAGCTTCTGGTACCAAGTAGCCACCTTAGAGTGTACCCTCGCAGATAAGGAGGCGCCATGGCATAGTAAATTCTCTCCGCCTAAATAACACACAGAGTTTATTCCTTCAAAACATATAAAGGTTTATGGTATCTTTTAAAGGGTTAGCCAAAAGAAAACCATATAGGCATGTAGATAAAATGTAGGCATGTATCCATGCACAGATGCATAACACACATGCACATAAGTGCATACCTACACAAAGAAAATAGGATAAAATGTTGGATTAGACGTGATGGGTAACCTAGGGGTGCATTACTGCATTGTGCTTTCAACTTTTCCATGAATTAAAATGTTCTCACACTGAAATGCTGAAAAGAAAGAAAATAAGAAAGAAATGCCCATTTCGCTGCTTGGGATGGTGTGGGTATCAAAACGGAGATTCCAGCTCACCGTTTTTTAATAAATGTATTTGCTGCTACCTAAAAGGCCCCCTCTCCCAGGGGGAGGCTCAGGTGGATGTGAGAAGCCAGGACAGCTGTGTGGGCAGCTGGCCTGAAGGCCACCACTGGAGTCCCTGACCTAGCCAGAATTCACCGTGGAAAGCTATAGGAAGCAGCCCACAAATCTTCGCCCTTATCTAAGAGGAAGAGACCATGCCTCAGTGTCCTTGAAGGCCAGCAAAGTCCAGCTGTGACTGCCCAGGCAGCTCCAGGCTTCTGCCTTCAATCCTTTCTGCTCCTTGCTTGTTCCTCTCACAGAGACCCTTTTGCTGTGAACAAAGGCCTTGCCTGCATACCGAGGACGGTCCCACAGGGCTCCCTTACAGGACACTGCCATGACCTGATCCTTCCCGTCTGTTCTAATTGCTGTCTTTATTCCCCTCCCTGCCTCTGCCTGTGGTGCCACAGTTGGTCTTTGTATCAATCCCATGTGTCATGCTGGGTTTTATCTGTGACCAGTCACACTGTGTTCTTTCCTGCGCAGGCTCCACTCTCACCAGATAGAGTTTTTGGTGAGGTAAGTTGGTATGGCTTCTTTAACATTTGAGCCGAGCATAGTGGTGCAGGCTTATAATCAGAGCACTTGAGAGGCTGCGGCAAGAGGAATCCAGCCCGGAGGCTAAGGAGACCTTTCTGAAACAACAGTGAAGCCTGGCAGGGTGGCACATACTTTAACCCTAGCACGCAGGAGGCAGAAGGAGGTGGATCTCTGTGAGCTCAAGGCCAGCCTGCTCTACTTAATGAGCCCTTGTCTAAATAAAATCCAATATACTTACTTCAGCTCTGCTATGCACTCTGATCTGACCTTCTGGAGAACCCCAGAATTGTCCCTGCACCTCCGAAGGCCCCTTGCAAAGGCTGCATAGGGAAGAGAGTGAAAGAGTAGCCCCAAGACAGAGCAACAGAGTCACTCAGGGGAGGCACGTGAAGTGGACAGCCCCTGTCTGTGGTTTTTGCCGTCCCTTCACATATGAACCACACACCTCATTTTACCTGCTTTCCAAAAGCCTTCTTTCCCCGGGAGAGCCAACTCCACAGCTACATGCTTTACAGAGCTTCGTCCACCCCAGGGAAGACAAGTGGCCTCCTTTTGCGCTGCTCAAACTGTGTAACGACCAAAATGCCTGGGAGGCTATGAGAAGATGCTCCACTACTCTTATCAGTCGGTGTTTAAACCGGTGGAGCCACCTCACAGACCTAGACAGCAATATCAAGTTAAAAGTTGAATCCATACCTCATGATTGAGCTACGGATGCCCAAGGAGTGTGTACCGGAGCAGTCTCTGAGACTTTCTTGGAATAGGGATATGTTGAAAGCAATGGCAACGTCTATCAGGATGTCCATAAGTATACAGACATTCTATCAAACACCGAGGAGAGTAATAGTTGCAAAGCACAGATTAGAAAGGCCCAGAGTCCAAGTTGCAGTGTGCAGGCTGACAGGCAGATCCCGCTCTGCGGAGCTGCTCCCTACTAAGAAAAACCAGGACTCCTTAGAGGAATGGCTGACTTCAGGGCTGGGAGAGGGAAGGACAAGACGAGCCCAGAACATTTTGTAATGCCAGAAGTAAAGAAAGATTCAAAACCTACAGCAGTGCCACAGGGACGAGGGACGGGACTCCCACTGGCCGCATATAGAGCACAGAGCACCAAGATAAACAGTGGGAGTGCACCATCTTTCCCGCACGAGTCTCACATCTGTAGACTCAACAGACATGAGGGGTGGAGTGCTCAAGGAAAAAGGCTGCATCTGTGCTGGCCATGCAGGGGGTGTGTTTTCCTTGTCTTGATTCCCTGAGCTACACAGTATACCAGCCACTCACACGGGATTTCTATATTATTGGGTATTATGACTGACCTAGAGATGGTCTAAAGAATAGGACCAGCATGGAGGAGATACGGATCCCACGCCACGGTAGAAGGAGCTGATACGAAGAAATAACTATAGTAAGTTATAGTCAGTTTACGCTCTAGAACCTATGGGCCCCATAATAAATCAATAAACAAGCACACAGGGGAGGGAACAGAACTCCTGTTTATGCTGAGACCACTGGCACACCTGGAGGAACTGGTATTGACGCAAAAAAATCATTGCTCTGCAACAGCTGTCAAAATGATTGCAAGACTCATCCAGAGATACCAAGTAGAGAAAAGTGTTGGTGAGGAGCTGGCTATCTGCACAGTGTCTGGTGGCTTCCCTAGCGTTGGATGTCGTTTTCAAAAGAAAAAGTCGTGTCTTAATAGAAGAATCAGACGACACCTATCGTAACCTTCAACAGAATCAACATTAGCATCACCACTGAGACACAGATGGCCACACTGACCATGCAGACATTGTGTCCTGAGGAGTCGCTGACTGAAGAGCTATCTGGATGCAATGTGCACTTTGATTTTAGATTTATTTTATTTTATCTTATTTTATGTATGAGTGCTCTGCCTGTATATATGTAGTATATGTGCCATTTGAATGCCTGGTGCCAATGCAGATCAGAAGAGGGCATCAGATCTTCTGGAAATGGAGTTTCAAGAGGTTGTGGGCTACCATGCAAGTGCTGGGAACCAGAGCTAGGTCCTCTGCAAGAGCAGCAAGCTCTCTCAGTGGCTGAGCCATCTCTCCAGCCACAGAGCACCTTGACTTTAATCAATTATCAAGTCATGAGAAAAATCCAACATAAAAGGTTCTGATTCCGAGAGCTGGAGAGATTCCTCAGTGGCTATAGCACTGGCTGATCTTCCAAAGGACCTGGGTTGAATTCCCAGCACCTACATGGCAGCTCACAAGTGTCTGTAACCCAGTTCCAGGGAATCCGACACCTTCACACAAACACGTATGTAGGCAAAACACCAATGCACACAAAATAAAAATAAATCACTTAAAAGATAAATAAAGGCTCTGATTTCATTAACTTATAATCTTTAAAAGTGTCAGTATTATAAAATATGAAGACATATTAATAGATGTAGGAAATCTAACAACTAAATACAATCTTTGATCCTAGACTGGATCCTACATTTTGGAGAAAAGTGCCGTAAAGAACATTATCTTGAGTGATTGACTATAAAGAGCAGATTAGCCAGCAGTGGGGACTCACAACTGTAATCCCACCAGTTGAGAAGCTGAGGCAGAAGGATTTCTATGAATTTGAGGCCAACTGGTGCAACATAGTGTTAGGCCAGCTGGGCTGAGGCAGTGCCACTTAAGGCGCCAAGCCCCCCAGGCTGCCCAAGGGCCATTATACCTGAGTATTGTTTCTATTTCTCTTCTCTGGTGAGCCTAGGGACCTTTGAAGGGAGGTCCCATCCTCATTTGACTGTGCCTGGAACTGTGCCTCCTGGAACAGCTGACCATCCATGCCTAGCAAACACCTGATGGCGGAGTCAGCGAGGTAGTCATGGGAAGCCTGGAGCACTGGGCGGGTATGCTGAGACATGCGTGCTTGCTTAGCATCGTCGAACACAAGCCAATATGACTCTGAGGTCACCATGTAGATGTGACTGTGGGAACGCACGTTCAAAAGAGGCAAAGTGAACGGTGTGCTGTCAGGCCTCAGCCAGAAGGTAGCCACCGGGGTCACGTAATGCTGAGCTGCAACTAAGCAGGTAGCTCTTACTGCAGCACTTACCAGGAGCCTTGCTACGCCCTCAGACACTATCCAATGATCGTACGATCCGTTTGCAGTCTATTCCAAGCTTCTTTGACTCTGTCACACCCTACCACCCACTTTTCAAAGAGGATCCCAAGACCTAGATCAATAGAGTCTATTTTAGAAATGTTTCCTGAGAGAACATGAGGAAAGCCAAACTAAGAGAGCCTTTCTCTCATACACTGCCAGGGGACGGTGAGAACAGACTCAGCGGAAATGTCATGGTACAGCTTGCTCTCCTCACCCAGGAGAGCCAGAGAGTCACTGCCAATCAAGACAAATAAAGGTCACTGACGATTCACCCCACCTTCCTTTGCCTCTCTGGTCCAAGGGATATATGCAAAGGGGCCCCGGGATGGACCGCTGTTGGCAGCACACTCATCTAGTATGCACAAAACCACGCAAGCTGGTGTGCTGCTGCCGCATTTGGGAGGTGAAGGCAGGGAGGCTAGAAATTCAAGGGCATTCTCAGATGTATAGCAAGTTTGAAGCCAGCCTAGGATACATGAGAGTCTGTCAAAAAGAGAAAGAAAGAAAGAAAGAAAGAAAGAAAGAAAGAAAGAAAGAAAGAAAGAAAGAAAGAAGAAAACAAAAAGTAAATACAAAGAGTCCTGGACCAAAAAGGGGGGAAACTAGTTTGAAACTAGAAAGAGCCATCATTCTATCAACAGAGTACGGCTCGGCCTTATATAACGCCTCGGCGTTGAATTCCACTCGGTTCAGCCGCATTCATCTGTGCATTAACATATGGCTGCAATGGGCAAGGTCCTATGCCACAACCAAGCTTCAGGCCTCTACAGAAGCATCCACAGCTGGAATTGTTCAGCAAGAGACAGTAAGATGGGCCCGGAGGACCAGGAGCAATGCCATGCTCTCTGTGACCCCGCCCCAAACAAACTCTAGGGTATCTGGATGCACTCCAAAGGAAGCTGATGTGTTCTATGGCTCACCCAGAATTATGGCCTCCACTTTTTTTTTTTTTTTGTCACTTCTGTCCCTACCCTGTTCGGCACAGTCTCAATAGGCCTGTAGCGTCAGGTATGCCTTTGCCCAAAGGATAGACACTGCATCTGGCATGTTCCGTTTGAAGCCTGTCTCCCCAGGAATTTGGAGCATAGCTGAAGAGATGGGGAGCTGACATCCTTGATCTTGGAGCTGGGAGACTGAGCTCAGCCCTGCTCCCAGCTCTCCAGTCTCTGTCCCACCTGCCTTGCTGCCCAGGCACCTATTTTCCTCCTGACATTATGTGTGCACGCAGATTTCCCTCCAGGGATCCCAGGGTCTGCTTCTGCCGCACCTGAAGTGCACGGGGCCAAACAGTCACAGACAATTCCTCAGAGACTCTCAGAATTTTAAAGTGTGAACATGAAGACACATTTCAGTCAGATGAAATCTGGTTTGTCTGTCTTTAGTTTTGCTGTCTGTGACAGAATCATATGCCCATTCTGGTGTCCTGAAGCATCCCTCTCTCTCTCCCTCCCTCCCTCTCTCTCTCTCTCTCTCTCTCTCTCTCTCTCTCTCTCTCTCTCTCTCTCCCTCTCCCTCTCCCTCTCTCCCTCTCTTTATACAGGGTTTCTCTGTGTAACCTTGGCTGTCCTGGACTCACTTTGTAGTCCAAGCTGGCCTTGAACTCACAGCTATCCGCCTGCCTCTTCCTCCCCAGAGCTAGGATTAAAGGCATGCACCAGGACGCCCGGCCTCCTGCTGTGTCTTATATTAGTTTCAGGGTTTGGTCGCCCATGCATGTCTTTAGGTCATTTTGAGCTAATGTTTGCACATCCAGCTACTTGCAGCCCGGTCACTGACAGACCTGTCTTCCCTACTGGATGTGTCTTGCCTACTTTCAGGCCAACACCATTGACCCATGCAAGTTTAATTATGAGATTTCTGTGTACACCTTGAAGTCAGGCAGTATAATGATCCAGTTCCAGTTAGCGACCATGGATGTTTTAAAAGGCAAAAGGCTAGCTGAGAATATTTTGCACATTTCACATGAAGAAATGATAACTATTTGAGCAGACAGAGTTGCCTGATTTGAGCATCATACAACATACATATCTATTGAGATATCACATGGTAACCCCACGAGATAATTTTTAGTATCAAGGTTTTTAAAAATCTGGACGTGTGGAGATGGCTCAGTGGTAAAATACTTGTCACACAAGCAAAGGGACCTGGTTGGATCCCAGAAACTACATAAAGCCAGTAGCTCATATCTGAAATTGTAGTGCCCTAAGACATGATGGGAGAAGGTCACGAGTGCCATGATGTATACACAACACACACGCAAGTGCACACACATGTGCACACAAATATGCACACACCTCTCTCTAACACACACACACATACACACACACACTTGGAAGAAGGAAAGCTTAGTCCTGGGTATTTCCAGGCAGCTTCCACACTCTGCACAGACACCATCCTGACCTTCTCAACCTTCTTAAGGCTGGGACCCTTTAATACAGCTCTTCATGGTGTGGTGGTCCCCAACCATAAAATTATTTCATTGTTACTTCATAACTGTAATTTTGCCACAGTTATGAATCGTAAATACCTGATGTGCAGGAGATCTGATATGTGAACCCTGTGGGGGTCAAGACCCACAGGTTGAGAATCGCTGCCCTAACTGCTCTGGCTGGGTCTCTGTTTTCTCTACCTTATTCTATGTTTTTCTCCCCTCTTCTGCTGAACTCGACTCTCTGTGGGAGTTCATCTGGACTGTCAACTTGATGAACTCTAGAATTAACCAAGAGGTACATCTCTGAGTAGGTCCATATCTGCACCTGACAGGCCCAGACAGCACAGTGGGGCTGAGACCATACAACAGAGCACTGCAGTCTTTAGTGCTTTGGAGACCAAGTAGAGACCCAAGCACTGACCGGTCTTTGTCCTTGGAGTGTCCTTGTCACTAGGCACACACTCACGTCCTTTGGAAGGCAATGATGGAGGAGATTCTGCTCAGTCCTTGCTTGGGACGCTGTCCACAGATCTCAGGATAACAGAGGGAAGGAGAGCAGGCTGAGAAGCTCCTTGTCTGTCCCCACCTCATGTCTTTCCCACGTGGTTCTGGCATCACCTGGGACTCCGAGCTTTAGCTTGGACTCATCTGTTCCTCACATGGAGCACAGATCAAGCTTGCCTGCAAACTGATGTATCCCTATGAGTCTGAGGCAGGGCTCGCCTATAGCAGTGGGCAGCCTTCTTACTGCCCCTGGCAGCTGCCCACACCCAGGCACTGGGCAAGCTTAGAGACTATGTTGTAAAGACTCCCTCCACCAGCACAGACAACAAGATAGAGTCCAGTCCTCCAAGTCCCCCAGGCTCTCAAACAAGAGCATCAAGGAAATCAATCACAATGGAACACTTCGTCATAGTCCAAATGCTCATGTCCCTCCTAACCTCCATGAGGTGGTGTCGGGGCATGGGATGGGACTGTGGGGTGATTAAGTCATGAGGCAGGAGCATGAATGAGTGGGCTTGGTACCTTTATTAAAGGGACCTAAGGCATTCAGTAGTTAAGAGCACTCACTGCTCTTACAGAAGACGCGGGTTCAGCTCCCAGCTCCCAGCTCCCAAACTGCACAGCTCACAACTACCTGTAACCCCAGTTCCAGAAAACTGATGTCCTCTTCTGGCCTCCAAAGCACTTAACACATGCAGTACACACACAGACACAGACAAACGCACACATAGATAGATAGATAGATAGATAGATAGATAGATAGATGATAGATAGTGATGATCGATGATAGAGAGAGATAGATAATAAAAATAGATAATGATTATAGATAGATAGATAAATAGATAGATAGATAGATAGATAGATAGATAGATAGATAAGCTTCTTTAAAGGGACCTCAGAAAGCCTGTTACTGTTACTGTTCTATTGCTGTGCAGAGGCACCTCTAACTGTAGACCCTGCTTCCTTTATCTGTAAAATGAGGCTTTTAAAAAGGTGCACAAAGTGCCATTATTCTGCCTGAGAGCAGAACGGATGGGCAACGCTCTCACAAGCAAGCATCAGACTCTCGTGGAGTACCAGGTCCCCTAGATGACAAGGAAAGAGGACACCTCTAGGTCGTGACCTCCAAGCACAACTCGGCAATGCACTCAGAAGCTCCGAGACTCTGCACTCCTAACAAGTCATAAGACATTTGAGAGAGAGTAGATGGCATCTGTTAGATGTTATTAAAAAGTTAAGAATTGATGGAGTTAAATGGTTCTATATCGACTGGGTGTGTGTGTGGGGGGGGGGGGGTTGGCATCCAGAATAGAATCCGGGAGTCTCACATTATCTCTAGGAAATACATTCCACAACTCCCAGGTTCTGCCTGAAATCACAGCTCAGTATATCGGGACTGTTCTTCCCAGACTTAAATACATACCTAACTAAGGGTTAATTTTTAAATTGTGTTCAATGTGAGTTTAACAATAACACATAATACAACAGAAATATTATAACAATTTACCATAATAAAAGTGATTTAAAATTTATGAGTTGTTGATTTCTGAGACTTCTCACTTGGTAGCTTCAGACCTTAGTTGTCCATGGGTAGACAAATGCCCATTTAAAAAAGAGTTGTTTTGATGGTAGAATGGGCAGAGCCCAGTGGTGGACAGGACACTGGCCTGGGAGAGAGAAGAAACAAGCAGGGCATTCCAGGTTTCTGGGTTGAACCACCTGGCAGTAATGGTGGCATCCACTGAGACGTGTAAGATCCAAGGAGGGCAGAGTCAGGGTGCAGGCACAGGGCCTGAATGGAGCAATGCAGATGCCTCTGAGACCCTAGTGCACAGCAGGGGAGCAGGTGGCGGCAGAGTGAAAACTTCTCATCTGTCCTCAGATCCTGGCTTACACTAACACATACTAAATGTTTAGAAAATGTTGTTACAGGCTGGTGAACAAAGGAAGGCTCAGAACTCCATTTAAGCAAAGGCCAGGGAGGGTGCAGTAATGCTGCTATGGAGGAAGGCCACGTGAGTTGGGGCTGCATGGCTGCAGGAGCCACACCACAGCCTCATCTCCACCAGGGTGAGGGGTGCAGAAGGCAAGGCTGGGCAGGACAGACAGTGGACACCCAGTTCCTGGTGAGGCTTCGCTGCTCAAGTCAGAAGTCTAAGGTCTGAGATGGAAAAGGCTTGCACATGAGCTAAGTCAATCTGAAGGCCAGAGGGATCCGGCCAACTTATAAAACAAATGATGGGAAAATTCGAGCGATGGGACTTGGGGATATGAAGAGAGAAGATTGGGAACCGGGGAGAAGGGGGTCAGAGGTCAGAGGTCAGAGGGCAGGAAAATGGTTTTCCAAAACTGATGACAAGGAAAGAGGACACCTCTAGGTCGTGACCTCCGAGCACAACTCGGCCTTGGTCCTTGCCACGTTCGAGAGCAGCAAGGAGGACCCTCACGTCCCCACTTATCCTGTCGTAAATTAGAAGGCTGTAATTCCAGCTGGGGGTTCTGGTGACATCATAAACCACAGACCCACAGCTCAACTCACCAGAAGCCCCAAGATGGAATTACAGCCCTTTTCCCCTAATCCAGGCAGCTCCGGTCACTGCCATTTTTTTTTTCTTCATGATATAATAGAAATGAGCAATATGTTAACTATTTGCATGTGGCCTTTCTTGCCCAGCCCTCATGGCCTTTTTCTCCACTCCCACTCCCAAGATGCCTTCCTCTTGGTGGCATGTCTGCCACTTCCCCTGGCCCTCAACGGTGGCCCGTTCCGGGAACTGCATCTCTGCTCTTCCATCTCCTCTCCGGGGCTAGCTAGCAGCACTCCGGCCTCTACCTTAAATCTTTGCATTTCCAGAGAAGTCCTGTCTCATCTGGGTCAAGGCCATGCCCTGGAGGCATGAAAATGAAGTCTTGCTGTCCGGGGCTCAGTGAGGTCAAAGCTCAGTCAGGCTCTTCATGAAAGCAAACCACCGATGTGGATTCCTTGTTATAAGCAGCTTTGCCAGACACCAGTGCGCCTGGGCATCACTTTGCTTCACCTACTTCTTCATCTACAACCTACAGCAGGTGACTCTGTTTCTGTGGGGAACCCCCGTCAGAGAAAACCATGAGGCAGGTAGTTACAAAACAGCGGTCCCTTGATGGGACCCTCCTGTCTCAGACACTTGCATCATTCCTCACCCCTTTCACAGAGAGATGAAATTCATGGAGGACAGAGATGAAGTCTCACTGATGGTGGGGGGTTGTATTTTGTCCAAAGTCCTTCTGGTGGTTTGAGTGAGAATGTCTGCCCCAAAGAGTTTCATATGTTTAAACACTTGGGTCTCAGCTGGTGGAACTGTTTGGGAAAGCTTAGGAGGCGTGGCCTTGTTGGAGGAGGTGTGTCACTCAGGGCAGCCTTTGAGGTTTCAAAAGACTCAGGCTAGTCCCAGCCGCCACCACCACCACCACCACCCACCACTGTCTCCTCCAACTTTCAAATCCAGATGTGAGCTCTTAGCCTTTCCTGCTGTCCTGCCTTTGCCTTGCCATCATGGACTCTAACCATCCAAGACCATTAGCTCCAGATTAAACTATTTCTTTTATAGGATACCTCGATCATGGCATTTTTGTCACAGCCACAGAAAAGTCCTGGATGTACCCTTATTCATGCTTTCATTTTCCACCATTTCGGTTACCTGGAGTCATCCGAAGTCTGAGACATTAAGTGGAAAATTCCAAAAACGAAGAGCTCACAGGTCTTTAATTGTTCCATTCTGAGTAAGGCAGTGACATCTCAGACTGTCCTGCTCTCTCCCGCTGGACAGGAATCATCCTTAAGTCCAGCATTCGCACACTGTCTATGCTACACACCCAGGAGTCACTTGGCGGCTGTCCGGGGTAGCAGATCCACTGCCAAGGCATTTTGGTGATCCTCGTGAGCCAGGTTAACCCTGTGTCACAAAGCCTGTGTCATTTGTCTCATCACACAGGCACTGTGTCGTCGCATATCAGCACATGAAGGGTGAGATAAGTACGGTAAAATACTCCGGGAGAGACTGCATCACATACAACTTTTATTATAGGGGTTGGAATTGTTCTATCGTCTTACCTATTGCCAATAGCCTCCGAGTGCCTAATTTAGTGTGTGTGTGTGTGTGTGTGTGTGTGTGTGTGTGTGTGTGTGTGTGTGTGTAGAAAAACAGTATATACAGCGTATGACGGGCTTAAGATGTAAGCTGGGAAGTGTTGGGACATAAATCCCTTGGATCAGGGGGGGACAGAGGAAAGCCCTTGGATTCGAGCTCCAGCTGACTCTGGATTCTAGCCGTGCGCCATCCTTGGGCTAAAATATTTTGAAAATAAATGTTGTTGACTAGCCTTCAAGCAACACAGGTTGTTGATTTTGTTATTTTTGTTTGTTTGTTCTTTCTTCAGAAAGGTTAAAATTTCCATATTATTTTATAGCCCAAGAAGAATCAAGAAACAGCCCAATTTTCTGTGTAAATCATAAATTAAATGATAACCTATGAAGTAAACTATTTCATAAAGGGTTGCGATTTCCCCTAATATAGGTTAACATTAAAGAGTTACATACACAGTGATGAACTCTGCAGAAGGGAAGCCGACCTGTGGCTCCTCTCCTGAAGTGTCATGCCCCAGTCTCAGCATTTGAGATGGCAGCTTACAGGAGAGTCTATGCACCGTGGAATTTGCTCACACCGTGTGCAATGTGCAGCATGCAGCATGCAATGTGCAGCATGCAGTGTGCAGCATGCAGTGCGCAGCGTGCAGCGTGCAGCGTGCAGCCTGGCCCACAAGTACCATCCAAAAGCAGCAACAGCAAGATGAAAGAGTGAGAATTGTTGCTTCAGGAACAAATGATACGGGATTGCTGTAACATACGATGATTTTACAGTTTCCTCGAGGGCTTCGGTACAAGCACTTCCTGAACAGAGAACACATTTGATGTTCAAACGCCACCCACAAATGCAGGGGGCTACAGCCATCTCGGAAGGACTGGCCTCAATTATACCTGCCACAGATAGGCTCCTCCTTGTGTTGTGTCAAATACGTGATGCACGGACGGGTAAGGAAGATTCATGAGGCAGGGGCCTGATTTGCTTCCTCTGGTGCCACAAGCAGTAAACATCATCATCCTGGGGGACCGTGGGGGGATGCCATAGTGTGTATTCTGTGTGGTTATAGTGGAAGAGGGGCCCACTCAGAACCCCGCTGAGTGGGTGTCTTGTTTCTCCCGCTCCAAAGTGCGTTGCCAGAAGGAGAACAATTTATTCATTCCCAACATCAAACATTTAATTTCCAGATTAATCCCATGTCATTGCGCTGTAGGATGGAAAATCAGCCTCATCGTTCTAAACACATAGGGACAAACTTGAGAACATCTTGTGGGTTGTTTTTTTTATATATATATATAGTTTGTGTTTGTGCATGTGCACACACTCACACGGCCGTGCATGCGTGTCCAGGGTCCAGAGAGTCCGTGTCTTGTTCTATCTATCACATTCTGTGTCTTCCCTAGAGACAGGGTCTCTCGAGCTTGCCATGTTTCAGCTGGGTGGGCAGCCAGCAGGCCTCAGGGAGCTGCCTGCCTCCACCCTCAGCAATGATTGGCTTACAAGTTCCCATAGCCATGCCCAGTTTTGTCCTTGGGTACTGGGGATTTGAACTCGGGTCCTCATGCTTGCACAGAAGCACTCTTACCCACTGAGTCACCTCCCCAGCGCTTCATGGGGGCTTCCTTCACTGAGCTAATGCCCGGGATCACTGCTTATGTACAGCCTGTGTGGTCCAGCTGCAAAGAAAGAAACTGCACATCATGTCCTGGGCCTTAAACTGCTGCTGCTGCTGCTGCTGCTGCTGCCGCCACCACCACCATATTTGACCACATGGTCTCAGGCCCACAGTGGCTGCAGCACCTTCAGCAAGCTTTATCACTGCATATGTCTCAGGTTCCTTCTCGTAGAATAAAAGCCTCCTTATGAGGCTTGCGTGTATTCTCAATAAACAGCAGGTGTCAGGGGCTTTCCTCCTCTGTCACTATGCTTTGTTTGGCTAGAATTATTATCACCTATTTAAAAAAACTGACCCAAACTAGGTTAGTCAGTTTGTAACCATTGTGACAAATACCCAAGGAAAGGGCGTGCCACAGATCTCAGGAGGACCCCATCAAACTGAAGAACTCAGGCATAGCTCAACAGTGGCCTGTCCTTTCCGCCACTGCCGACGAGGCTGAGCGTGTTTTCATGTGCTCGCTGGCATTTACCACTTTACATGGTGTTTCTCGAGGCACTCAGATGCTAAGCCTCTGACTGCTCAGCTCCTGGGTTCAGTGTCCCCTCCCAGCACCATGGACAAAGCTTGCCTTTCTTCTTCACAACTCTTTCAGCATCATGCTGAGTGAGCTTCTAGTCTTTCTTATAAAGCCTGCCTCCTTAGCCACTTACCCTCTTGTCTCTCAAAGGTATTCAACTGATCCCCTGTCTTGCGCTCCCAAGTATGGCACTGAGGGCTGGCAGTCGGTTTTCCCAGGAACTGACAGCCAGTTCTCCCGCTAGCTTGCTCTGTTCCATGGTTTGTCTATCACCTGACACTTCGGCCATGCCTTTTATTTTTGTTTTTATTTTTGTTGTTGTTGTTGTTGTTTGCTTTGTTTGTTTGTTTTGTTTTGTTTTTGTTTTTTGCTATTATAACAACATACCACAGAATAGGTAATTTATAAAGAAAGAAATATTTCTCAGAATTCTGGAGACTTCGAAACACAAGAGCATGTTGCCAGCCCAAGGTGACAGCCATCGCGCCATTAGCCCATGGTAGAAGAGTGTGAGGCAGGAGCACCCAAACCATCCCACTGTCAGGGCCTAGACCTGCATGCAGCATTTCTAATGAGAAGGTCTCGGTTCTTGCCAATGTGACACATCTTTACAGGTAGACAACACACTGGTACCCAGGCAGAGAGAGAACTCACCATCTCTCAAGTGGTTGGTAGGCATCCCAGAGGAGATGAAAGCAATTAAATGGCACATGTGACCTTCACTCCACGGGCCAGAACCAGGACCTATCCAACCATAAAGAGATCAGAAAGTATGTGACCACTGAGGTCAGAGCAAAGCAGGGACTGGAAACACTTGGTGACTGGCACTCATAAGATTCCTGGTATGTCCTGGCCTTATCCATCACAGGAAGAGGAATAAAAGGGGCGTCAACCTTATTAAGGTGGTAAATACAGGGACGGGGAGACCAGGGGGCAGAATGAATATCCTAAATTTCCCATGAGGGCGTGGTTCTCTCTGCTGAATTATTATTTGTGGCTTAAAGATAAAAAAAAAATAATTTAGAGATCGTGTCTGACAGGACTGAATTAGAATTTACATTTTAACCAGCTCCTCAGGTAATCTGCATATGCATTAAAGTTTGAAAACTGTTCTGATATGTGTACATATGAGGATATTTCAAGAAATCTAAAGGCATCTTTATTTTAATAATTATTCATTATATTCTCTCTATAATAAATGATGCTATAGTCATCTATAGCAATGTATTTGTGAGTAATGTATCAACCAGCAATGTATTTTACTGAAAGTCAACTGAAAGAAAAATTGTCAACAGTAGGGCCAGTCAGACACCAATATGGGGCAAACTGTAACCAGTGTTACATGAATGTCTGAAAATTGGGAGTGCTGCCTGCCAGAGAATTCCTAGCTTCTTCCTTCCCTCCACACAGACCATCCCTCCCCTCCCCCACCTGATTGTCTTCCTTCCTCCCACTCTCTGTCTCAGAGTCACGTGTGACCCTTCCTTAAGCCTATAGTCAGGAGATGGAGGAAACAACACAATGACACATTGGATTATGGGTGAATAAAAGGGACATGGCCACTCGGGTTCAATGCATCTAAGAAAGCAAAAGGCAGGAGCAGCCACTCAGCTCGCAGGTGTTAGAGAAGCAGACCACTGTGTAGAAGGGTGGTTCCCTGCGTGATAATAAAGCTGGAACTTTCTGGTCGCCTAGTAACATCATAACCATCATAAGGCAGCACAAGTGCATTACTAATGGGTGGCACAGTCATGGAAAAGTCCTCAATAGGGTCCCACGCAGTGCAATACTTGATAGGGTCAATAAGCCAGTGTCGCTAGCTTAATTATTTGCTGTCCTGCATTTTCAGCGGTTGTTTTAGAGTATATACCTCCCTCTGAAGGAAGTTTACTGTCACACAGTATGCCTTATCACCCTGGCAGCAGTCTCATCCTGGTGTCTAACAAGGGTATTGGCCACATCAAGACGCTCCATGCAGTGACAAGTCTGTACCACAACTACCATGATATGTGCACAGGGGCACATCGGCACATGACACTTTTCTCAGAACACATCCCAGCTATGGGATACATGACTATACTTGCAGACATCACCCCGTTTTGCTTTTGTTGAGGATTTACTTTAGTTAATGGCTTCATAGAATCTAGCCCACAGCTGCTTTACCATGCACGTGGGTGTAGCTCACGGTGGTAAGAGCAAGTAGCAGAGGAGATCTGTTCACCACGTGACATGCAGCAACCAGGGCACTGACATACATGGAGGCAAAAACATATACATATAAAATAATAAAACTGAAAATTTAATTTAAAGAGTCAGACTAAGTGTTAGCAAGGGGTGCTGTCTGGACGGGGGTGTTTTCAGTTTCAGAGAGTTGAAGAAGTGCACACCTCTTGTTAAATCCCAAGGAAACTTTATTCAGAAGCAGAGATTGGACACACTGCAAGCAAGCATGCTCAAGGGCCCTTGTCACTGTTTGGATTGTTCCATTATGGTGTGCAGGAGTTGGTCACTAAAGGTAGAGAGCTCTCTGTTGTGACCGACGTAAGCCTTCACGCACTGCACATACCATTCCAAGCATGGACGAAGCATGTCCTTCCCTAGCACCCTTTAGGAACTCCCTTCTGTGGCCAGGCCCCTTCCCATGATGCATCTGATTTTAATCATACACATGCCTAATTAAGTGCAGGCATAGGACGGTACATAGGGATTTTCTTCCCTAAATGTTTATTCCAAGGACAGAGTTTGCCTTACAGCACATGCGTCCGAAATAAACTCAAGCCAGGTCAACCCCTGGCCTCCTGTACTATCCTCGAATGTGCTCAAACGGAGACTGACCGCAGAAGGGGGTTTCTAAAGGTTTAGGGAAGGAGCTACTTTGCCCGTGTTTGAAATGGTACGTGCATGCGGCTTGATGCAAGTGAAGGGCCTGGGTTGCTAGGTGCCTTGTTAAGAGAGGAATGTGTGCACAGCCCAAGCCAGGCGGAGTCCCAGGTGGATTAACTATTCCTGTGCTTGCCCGAGGCACAAGAACGCACTTTCTCCTCACGGAGCTAGGACGTCATAAAAGATGAGGTGCTGGTGATTTCAAAAGAGCCGCAACGGAAAGGAGCACACGGGCGCGACCCTGCTAGCCCCCCAGGACCACACTCCCTCTGCGGAGACTCATCCTGAATCCAGGCTCTAGTCTGCACCTTGACTCTGCTCCTGCCACTCCCCACTGGCTCTTCGGAAATGTCACTCGATCTCCTAAGGTTACCGTTACCAAATGCCGTCTCGGATGCCCTGTGCGCCAAGCACCATCTTGGCACTTTCTGTGTTTTAGCTCACGTCATCCTCATGCCCTATTTTACTCATGGGACATTGGGCTTAGAACAATGAGTAACTCACCAGGTCCCAAAGCAGCAAATGGTGGACGGGGCTTTGAACCCTGAAGTGGAAGTTGCTGGTTTCTTTGAAGACTCGGCTGTGTCACGTGATGTTTTCCTGAAAGCCTTCTTGTGAGAGGTCACGTGATGTTTCTCCTGGAAGAGAGGGCACGTGACATTCTGCTGTGAGCAGACACATGAGTATAAAAAGCACCACGGACAGTGGGAGGAGGCTTCCGGCATTTCTATGCCGTGCAACACTTCGCTGGTCTTTGCTGGACTTCGCTTCGCCGAGAGAAATCTTCCAGAGAGAGCGTCTGCTCTGGCCGCTTCCACAGACTTGCCGATTCGGCAGCCTTGTGGTTTCTGCTGGATTGTGCCACCTCGACGGATTCGTGTTGCTGCTTGGTGCTGGCTATTGCACCGGACTGCTGGGGTCCTGACAAGGCAGAGCGGAACAGGCCCAAGGAACCGCATCTAAACAGATCCACAGTCTTTTTTCCTGTTACCACTCTTTCTCCCCTTCCTCTGGTCGGTGGGTTAGAAGTGAAGTTGAAGTGTTTAAGTGGGTTTTGAAAAAAAAAATCTAAGCCTACAGAACCCAAACAGCGAGATGTCAAGATCTACTGGGCCACCTCAGCCACCACGCCATGCTCCTCCAGCTTGGTGGAGGAGGACGTGGCAGACCACATCCAGGCAGGAAGCTGAGGGTAAATGAAGGGAAACATCAACGCCTAAGCCCCTTCATCCTTCTACCTTTACCTCACACTGTCACATATGTCCCCAGAGCTGTGGAGACACCCGTCCAATTTCCACTTACAAAGTGAGCGTTAGCTGGCAGGGGCACTGAGCAGTGTGGTTTTCAACCTTCCTATTGCTGCGACCCATTAATACAGTTCCTTGTGTTGTGGTGACCCCCCCCCAACCATAAAGTTACTTCATAATTGTAATTTTGCTACTGTTTATGAATCGTAATGTGAAATATCTGATAGGCAACCCAAGGGGTCGCGACCCACCGGTTGAGAACCACTGCTTTAGACACACCTGCACTCCAGAGGCCTAGATGCACTAATCTCCAGGGAAGCTGAGACCAAACTCCTCCAGAGAGATGCCTGGGGTCCCCCTCCCCACGTCTCATGCACCTGGTCAGTCCCAGCATGGCACCTGGCTCCCACTCATGCTCCAAACCAGCAAGCGAGTCCCAGCGGGTGACATATGCAGGTCCACCTGGACAACAGAATGAATGGCAGAGTCCACCCGAGAACCGAGGAGGTCCAGGAGAGACCGCTGTGAGTGTGGCGGTCCCAGGGTTGGCAGCAATTTCTAATCCCTCCGCTTTTTTTTTTTTAATACCAATGAATAAGTGGAAAGAAAAGACCACTCACTAGATTTGCATGTGACAGTGGGAAAGGGACAGCCCGGGAGGTCTCATGAGTCTCCGGGCACTTACTAGCTGCTGCATCTGAACGTTTGTTTCTCAAAATGCACATAAATGCTTTTGCTTTTTAAAATTAAACCTAGTGTACAAAATAACAGCCCCCTGTAACATGTTCAGATAGACAGCACAGTATTGAGTGCACATCGCTAAATATAGATACTAAACACAGAGGGGGCCACGGGCTAAAATTCTGATCCCTAGACTTTGGTATTCAGAGGTGGAGCCATCAGAAGGCCCTCATAATTAGGGTTCCTGGCCTTATAAAGAGACCCAGGGAGCTAGCTTGCCCCGTCTGTGTAAGAGGCCATCTATGTTCATTTCTTCTCTGTGCCAACATAACGGATGACAGCGATTTAAGAAAGGAAAGCTTTGTTTCGGCTCACATTTTAAAGTTACAGTGGCAACATGGGGCCACTGGTCACATCTCTCCCATAGTCAGCAAGCAGGGGGGGGGGGATGGGTGCTGGTACCTACCTACCTCACTTTCTCCTTTTTATACAATCAAGGATCCCAGCCCCCCCCTCCTCCCCCCCCCCCCCCGGGGAACAGCGCCACCTCCATTACAGTCTTCCCACCTCTATTAACCCAAGCTATAAACTCCATCACAGACAAGCTCAGGGCTTTGTCCCCAAGGTGATGCCAGACCCTGCCAGTTAGCAGCCATGCAAACCACCTCACCACCTGCAGCAGAGAGCGGGCCCTCCGCTCCTTGCCTGAACTTCCATCCTCCTGCTGTTTCTTAGGTGCCTGGCTTCTACCATGGCCTGCCTCGGCTAGCGCCTGAGCGACACTGGAGATTTAGTCTGGAAGCTCAGGCTGACTGAAAACACAGAACTGTGATACCCAGCCTTGGTGGGGAGGACCCTCCTACTGTGAACACCTCCGCCTGGGCAATCATCATCCTTAATCATCCCCCTGCCTCCCTCGTCAGGAAGACACCTGCTGCATTCAGCTGGGGTGGGGTCCTCCATTGGAATCCCTGGACTCACTTTGCCAGGGGTGCACTGAAGCCTGAGCCCCAAGGCAGCCTCTGCATGGGATGGAGATTGGGGTGGGGGTGGGGGATGGGGTGGGCGTGGGGGGTGAGGGTGCTCAGGACTCCTGCTGAGCAGCTGTTGGTCCTGATGATAGCCCTGTCACTGAGCTGACTTCTTTTGGGAAGTGAGGTCTCCCCCTCCTTCCTCCATGTGTAGGGGTCCCCCCTGGAGCCTTCTGCTACCACCCTCTTGCTTGCAGGTCAGTAGCCTCATAAGCACCCTGACTAAGCACTATCCAAGTGCTGAGCCCAAGCGCTCCATGCAAGCAAAGGTGTGGTAGCTGTCAACTCACGGAGCTCTGAGGCCTGTTGCTTCCACCCCCAGCATTTCTCCACATCCCTTTTACGTTTTATATATTTTTTCCCTGCCCTGTATCAAAGGCAATGACGTCACAACTCACCTAGTCACGAACCAGAGCTTTGACCAGCAGCTCCTCCTTCCATCAGCGGGGGCACCATACTTCACTTCCCCCTAGGGAGTGGGAGGGGCCTAACTCTAGCCTAAGCATTAGAAATGAAAGCGGCACCTGTCATTCGATTGCACTTCTCCACCTGGGATGCTGATGGGCATTCTGGAGTTGGTGGCGTACTCTGTAACCTGGGTACCATTTCTAATGCCCAAACCTGAGCTGGTGCAGGTGGAAAATGGAACTTGTGGTTAAAAGCTACTGGGATTTGGCGATTGTTGTTGCAACAAAACCTAGCTTAACCTGACTGACATATACACTCTGGCCTCAGCCACTTTTCTCTGTGGCACTTTGCAGTTTGGAAGCCTGTGGTCTGTGTTTGTGGAATGTGGTATTCCTCTCCAAACCTACAAGTCCCTAGTAGCATCCTTGAACCACTGTGAGCAACACCGCGTTAGAGATTCTCTCTGTCTCTGTCTCTATCTCTCTTTCTCTCACAGACACACAAATACACACACACACACACACACACACACATACACGGTGCTGGCCTGGAAGATTCTGGAAAATGACCAGAAGCCAAGGAATACAGCTATTTCTCGGCCCTGAAACCCCTCAAGGAAGCAGGCTGTCCCCTGGAGCCTCAGGGAGGTACATAACCTTGCCAGCACCTTGACTTTAACCCCAGAAGACTTGTGTAGGGCTTCTAGCGTAGAGAGACATAACTGGCATTCTGTAGAGCTGCTGCTTAAGGTGATTTGTGACAGATGCAGCGGAAGCTAATACAAGCTGCCTGGTCAGGGGTGCAACTGGATTACAAATAGATAGATGATGGATAGATAGATAGATAGATAGATAGATAGATAGATAGGCAGGCAATAGGCCTTTGAAGACCAAAGTCTACTGTAAGGATATGGTAGAGATATAAGTTCTAGGCGGTGGGCGTGGCCTCAGTCAAGGCATTCGAACTGAGGATGAGACTGGTTTTCCTCAAGAAAATCCAGTGGGTTTTGTTGTTATTTGTTTGTTTGTTTGTTTGTTTGTTTTTAACCAGAAAGGAAAGTAGACTCATGTAGTGAGTGTAGTGGCCAGAAACATAACTAAACACATTTGTGTCTTTCCACAGTGCCAGGTTTACTGAATAACTTTATTGAATAAAAAGTAAGTTTACTGGGCTCGGGAGTCACAATGACGGCAGCTGATCCCATGACCCACCACCCTTGGTAGCCTGGCCTGGGCAAATGCAGGCTCTTTCATTCCCATCGTAATGACAGATATTGACCATGATATCACAGTAGATATGCCTGCACATCCATACGCACATATGTGGATGAAAGGACAAATGGGAGCTAAGGAGGCCGCAGCAGAGCTCAAGAGGTTTCAGAAGAGGCCCGAGAAAGAGCCTGTAGTAATAAGATGACGAACCAAACCAGAGCAGCTACTGGAGCCACTGGAGTCCGGCTCAAGTGCGATGCTACGGCCTTCAGCTGTGAGGTGAAAGGTCAAACAGGTCAGAGGCAGGAAGCAGCTCAGGCGCAGGAGGCAGAAGGTTCAGAGGTGCAAACAATGAATGGGCAGGCAACCAAAAAGGTGCGTCAACGGGGCACAGGGCGCCGAACCGGATTAAAGCTCCAGGGATAGTAGATACTGGAGGAGCCTTGGTCCTTGATGCACACACCCAGCCATGGTAGGTTGGAGTGGGGCCATGCCGTCACAGGGTTAAGTGTCCATCACTTAATGGGATTCAAGTGTATCTGGTTACCACCTCTTGGGCCTAGCTTCCCAATAGAATTTTAATATACCCAAGCGAACCGCCTTATAAGTTTACTGGGGGGGAATTGACACTGTGGGGCACATGGGCATATTAAAATGTTATCAGGAAGCTAGGTCTGTGCTGGATGGTAAAGCCAGACAGACGGTGCAGTCTCTAGGTCCACCCAGGAGCGGCAGTCACCCTTTGCCCTCAAAAACCAGTCAAAGACTGCTTGTAAAACTGAGTGTCCCATGGCAGGAAGCCACCTGGAAAACTGCTGTTATATACAGTCTGGGGTGACCTGAAGTAGGGCATCGCCTTTTCTAAATAACTCTACACCATCCGAGCAATCTTCTGTCCCCAGTCTCAGCAAGGCCAAGGCAATCTCATAGACTCACGCTGAAGCTGCAAATGCCCCACAATGCCTCGCCATCCCAACAGGCAGGAACATGGCCATAACCCCAAGGCTGCTGGCAGTCCCGGGTCCCAAGAGTGCCTACGGAGAGCTGCTCCAATCGAATGCGCGGCCTTTGGCAGAGGAGAATCTGGCAGTCAGTTGGCTGACAGTTTAAAAAGAAACAGCACCCACCTGTTGGCTCAGAACCACCTGTCGCTCCAGTTCCGGGTGGAGGGGGGGGGGAACCTGATGCTTTCTTTTCACCTCCTCAAACACCGAGCACAGGCATGATGGACGTACACACACACGCAGGCAGAACGCCCGTCTATAAAATTCAAATGAATAACTCTAAGAAGGAGGAGAAGCAAAACTCCAGCATCAGAATTTGGTGTCCTTGAATATTTTCATCAACACTGATCCTTTTTATAATAAGGTTCTGGGGACAGGCTACCATGTAAACTGTTTGGTGTGGGATTACACAAACACAGTCAGCACCTGAGCGCATGTTCTGTGCTTTCCATTACGACTATAACCTAATCTGGTTGCGTATAAGGAGGAGTCGTTCCAGTAAATGGCCGTGAAGGGTTAAGTCTTGGCCTGACCCTCTGACCCTCCGTGACCTGCATGATGCCTACCAAGCACCAATCCACAGCCTGACTTCTTATGCTCTCTCTTCTACAAAACCGTTTGTGTCTCTTGCCCATTTCCCCACTCACTTATACGTGTGTGTTCTTCTCATGGTCCCAAACTTTCTTAAACTGTTGCATTCTATGCGCCTTCCCTGGGCACGCTAATTCCACTCATTGATGGTCCCGTTGAACGGTCAGCAGATTTTTACATATCTGTCTCTCCGATTTACGTATTTGGTTTAGATTGGTGAGAAACTTCTATTTTTTTAAGATTTATTTACGTATTATGTATACAGTGTTCTGTCTGCATGTAAAGACTGTACTCCAGAAGAGGATACCAGATTTCACTATAGATGGTTGTGAACCATCATGTGGTTGCTGAGAATTGAACTCATGACCTTTGGAAGAGCAGCTAGTACTCTTAACCTCTGAGCCATCTCTCCAGCCCAGAAGCTTCTGTCTTAAAATGGATTTACTTCAAGGGTTCGAGGTCTCAGGTACCTTCAAACGAAGGGCTAGAGCTCAAAGTCAGCCAGTGCAAGACCCTGGTAAGTTTTTTAGTCTGAGAGTTTTTTTCTTTCAACATTCCTACCCACGTCTGTCCTTAGGATGGAGCAGATGGGAGACCCCAGTTCTGTACTGCACAATGAGGTTTTGGCCACCAAAAGCTGTATCTGTGATGGTGCTGCCATTGACGGTAACAGGGCCAAAAATTCCTCTGACCACATTTTGTACCTTTTCCGTGTTTAGGCTTGCAAATAGCACTAGGTGACAAGGGCCAACCGGCCTTCATGGGTCAGTGCTTCTTTCAGGCTGATTGTTTGTCATAGGGCTGGGACCTCTGTCCAAGACTTTCTTTGAGTTACATTAAATTCCTTGCTGGGCATCAGTGGGTCCTCTGGTTGCGTAATTACAGCCTTGAAGTCATCACTTAGCTCGGTCTTCTCTTTTTTTTCCTTCTGAGACAGAGTGCTGAAAGGGGCACACCTACAGACGTGCTCTCTCTAACCCAGCTTAGACACTTGGCCATTTCCTGAGAAGATGTCTATAAGAAGCAGCCGTGGCCTGCGAGGGAAGAATATATTGACAGTATGGAGGTTCGGAAAGTTCACTGGAGTCCATGCATCACCATGCACTCGAAGAAATTACAAGTGCGTCTGGAAGAAGAACAACACTACATCCTACCTCACACCATACCAAGCAAAATCTCTAATAACGGGACAGAGCTCGGTTTGGCTAAGTCGGCTTTTATTATGTCATCTGGGACCCAGGCTCTATCTTGTCACTCTGCCATCTTCACCTCTTCAGCTGTCGGTTGTGAGTTTGTCCCAAGATGTCACACCGCACCCTCTTGATGGTGTCCACAAGAAAGATAGCCCTCTCTGCCCAGCACTTGAGCCTGTGAAGCTGATCCAGGCATTTCTCTTCTCAGAAACCTCAAGTAGATGTCCCTTTGCATCCCACATGCCACACATCAGTCGTCACAAGCCTGTGCCCAAACCATCAGAACGCACAGAAGGGGCTGGCTAAAACTCATCACGACACATCCACTGAGACTCCAAACATCCAGCTCTCAGCTGACTCTGTCATCCAGGAAGGAAGAAAGGCCTCACAACATACATAACTTCCAGCTGAGCTTAGTGTGTCCGTGTCAGCTGCCCTCTAGAAGCCCAGTTTTCAGGCCAATAGCCAGCACGGTCAGCTCTGAGGGCCATTCGCTCCCTCCACAGCTGCTCAGCTGCACTGCTGCCAGCTGGGGCCGAAGGATTCACACAAACTCATGGGCCCACGTGCTGAAGACTTGGTCCCAGCTTGATGACAATGAGAAGTGCTAGAAACTTTAAGAGGCGGAACCTTCTGGGAGGTCTTCAGGTCATTAGGCATCACTTTAGGCACGTGAAGGTGATCGATCCCTAGGCCCTTCCGCTTTTTCTCTTTGGTTCCTTGGCTATAAAGTGAACAGCTTTACTCTACCACACACTTCGGGCGACGATAGACTATCACACCACAGGCCCAAAACAGATAGACCAACTGACTGGGAAGTAGACCCTCAAAGCAGTGAGCCAAATTAACCTTTTTTCTCTCTCTGTAAGATGATCATCTCAAGCTCTTTGTTATAGTGGTGGAAATCCGACTAACACATCTGCCATTGTCACTCAAAAGGACAGGACTTCAGTAAACAAGGGTGGGTGGGTTCCACTAACTGTTTAAGAAAATAGGAGGCTGGCAAGAACAAGGGCTTTGTTTGTGACTTTTTTGTTTTTTAAGATTTATTTATTTATTATTATGTATACAGTGCTCTGTTTGCATGTAGTACACCTGCAGGCCAGAAGAGGGCATCAGATCACATTATAGAAGGTTGTGAGCCACCATGTGGTTGCTGGGAATTGAACTCAGGACCTCTGAAAGAGCAGTCAGTGCTCTTAACCGCCGAGCCATCTCTCCAGCCCCTGTTTGTGACTCTTTAGTCAAATGGTAGGCAGGTAGACCAAGTTTGTACAGTGACTGCAGCGTGTTCTAGTTGGCAAACTCGGGGTCTGACTATGATAAGCATTTTCAATTGGCCACGGTACTCACTGTTCCATATTATCTCATGCCGTGCCGCTTTTCACCCTCACTGAAATGATTCCAGGATACCAACCGAGGCCGCGTTGCCCAGTCTTCCACGAAGCATTCTCTTGTTTCTTTATGGTATCTCTAAGATGGTCTGTGCGTAAAATTTCTTTAACAAATACGACGTGATGAAACTGCTTCACCGTAGCGCCTGATCTACGTTTGGACTAGAGACATATGCTCACTCGCCGGCTAAACTTAACACCTCCCTTTCAGCACTGCTTTTCTAGGCACGCAGGTCCAAGGAGCCCCGTGCGACTCCTCTCTCAGGAGTGATCTGCAGTGGTCCCCGCTGACAAGCTGTGTGGTAACCTAACCCCTGCCTTCTGCTCACGAACCGCACTCCTGCGGTCTATGAGCTCAGTGGAATCCCTCAATAGAGTCATACCCTGTTATTGAGTCCTGAACCACATATTATCATGAATACTAAGCCAATTCAAATGGCCCATCCCCTCCGCCTTAACATCAGACAAAGCCTTGGAGCAACCCCCCTTCTCTTCAAAGAATGTGTTTTCTTTGGCTTTGAATCCACTGCACCCCAGCCTGCCCGGGCCTCCTGCTCTATGCCTCTATACCCTCGATGAGGCTGCTGGTCAGCATCTGGAGCCATTTCTACAAGGACCTGTTTGTGGCACCTCTCTTGTGGAAACACGAACAATCACATGCTTACCTCAGATAGGGAACCAACAACAAACCGAGGCACAGATACTACCAAAGTCTAACTTGTGAACCACTGAGTTTTAACACGAATACTTACAGGAATGCGAGTGAGGCGGCACAGATAACTCAAAGGCACTCAAACACGGGTGACAGATGACAAAACAAAAGCTGGGACCCTGCAGCACATGGCTCCACCCATGGGCCACTCAGCAGGTGGAAGAGTGTCTTTTCCAGGCAGCTCTGTTGGTCTAAGCCTCTTCCAGACCTCTAACCTGGTCAGAGGAGTAGCCATCAGAAGTCCAAACCAGCTATAGAAGTTTGGGGAGGGGAGGGGCCTTGGGCATCTAGTCAGTTTCAGGGACTTCCTGAAGGTAGGCTATTGAGCTGTTTACTTCCTGAACTTAAAGAGAGTCCCTGTAGGATGGAGTGCTTTGCTTCCTTTTAGAACATCCTGCATTTTAATGAGTTTCCCTCCGAGATGAAGGAGGAAACTACCTCTCCCTTTCCATATATAAAGAAAGATCAACAAAGACAATTTAAAGTTTCAGCTCAATATCAGAGGGGCTGGAGCCACTCCAAAGGCTTTTGGGTGATGTCTAGTTCACTTTCACCACCTACAAGCCCTCTGAGTACGGCCCTCCTAAATCACACTTCCTGAGTTCTAAACAAGGAGACGTACTGTTGACCTTTTCCTTTGTCACTCAACAAATACTTCTTCCCTATCTGCTGATACAACCAGGAACGGAAAGAGTGGATCCTGACCGTCAAAGGATGTGGGACAGGCACTGGTACGTTGTAAAGCCCATACAGGAAAAGAACAGAATGTCGTATGTATCAGTGCACCGTGGCTGCTGTAACAAGTTAGCCGGCATTGGTAATCAGCGTCGCTTCAAACAACAGAAACGTGTTACCCTCACAGTTCTGAAGGCCGGAAGTCCAAAACCGAGGTGTCAGCAGGCCTACCTTGCCTCCAGAGATGGCAGGGAGACCCTCTTCTTCCTGCTTCTGATGTCTCCAGGCATTCCTTGCCTTGTGGATACGTTGTTCTAGTCTCTGCTTCCATCTGCGTGTGACCTTCCCCTCCCCTCCCCTCCCCTCCCCTCCCCTCCCCTCCCCTCCCCTCCCCTCCCCTCCCCTCTCCTCTCCATGTCCTTTTTTCTCCCTTAATGACCTGTGTCATTGCACTTAGGAATCTAGATCATCAATCCAGGGCTAGCTCATCTCGAGATCCCTAACTTAATTAAATCCACAGACTCTGTGAATTAGACTCCCTGGAGTCCCAGCCTTTAACCCCGTAAGAGACCATTGTACAGTAACATGGTTTACGTTGCACGGTTTACGCTCCAAGTGGTGTGAGCTAGGCTGTCCTTGGGAGGCTGAGGAAACGCAGAGGAGGAGGAAAAGGCCAGGTTTAGGGAGAAAGCATTGCTGACCAAGGACACAGTCTGTGCACTGTCTGAGATGAGCTAATATCTCTCCACAAATGAAGACGAGTGGCACTGGCTCCTTTCCACAAAAGACTTTAAAAGGCTGAGATATGTTGGGTATTATACAGGCATTTCCTTTGAAGGCCTCAGAATCCTCAAGTGCAAGGCTTAAAGTAGCTAGACTGAGCCGGGTGTGGTTCACACCTGGAACTCCAGAGCTCCAGACAACGAAGCAGGTGGATCGTTACTTTGACATTAGCTGGGTTACATAGCAAGACTCAGTCACCAAAGACAAGAAAATACTCTGAAGATTTGTCAAAACGAGCAGCAAGCCTCGTCGTAAATGGAGTAATTACTCTTGCTGTGAAAATGCGTATGCTTTTATTATTTACATTAACTTGGTAAAAAGACATGTAGCACAAATACAAGCTGGAGCACACGTAATCCAGCATTGTGGTCTGGGTAGCAGTCCCCTCTGAAGCTCATCTGCAGCTGTCCTACTCCAGTACTTTCTTTGGAGATACAGTCACTGCTGACATCATCCCCTAGGTTAACATGAGGTCATACCAGAATAGAATAAGTCCATAATGCAATCTGCCTGTGAAAAGAAACGTGGACTTAAACATGCTATTAGCTTTCAGTCACTGTGACAAAAATACGTGGGACAATCAACTTATAAAACAAGAGGGTTTAGCAATTTCAGTCCACAGCTGACGTTGGGCCCATGGCCAAACAGCAGACTCCCTGTGGGAATGCACAGGGAAGGAAATCTGTTCAGCTCATAGCCACTGCAAAAAAGAGAGTTGAGGAGACTAATTTTCCGCAAATTCCTGCAAGGGCATGCATCCAGGGACTGCCATCTTCCCTCCAGGCCCCACCCACTAAAGCTTCCATCACTCCTAACAGTGTTGAGCAAGGGACCAAGCATTTGAGGGGGGCATTTCAAATCCAAACCACAACACCAGTGCAGTGAGGATGCCACCCAGGTAGGAAGACGTCCATCTACAAGCCAAGGGGAGAGGCCAGTCCCTAAAAACAAACCACCCATCACCTGGGCTTCGAACCTGTGGAGTGAGAAACTCCACTGTGGCCCAGGCAGCTTGGCTATGCTGCTTTCTTGCCGCAACCTGGGCATGGTGTCTTAGGAAATGAGATGGGGAGACAGCATCTTCACCAGATCCTGTCCTGCAGCACTGACACCATGGCAACAGTGGATCAGCCCCTTCCCCAGTGCTCTCCTTCTCCACCTCCCTCTCCATCTACAGGTCCCTCCCTCCTCAGCATCTCCTCATGCCAAGCCTTGGTTAATTCCCCAACGAAAGTCTCCACAACTCCAGAATAAGGTTCTCTTCCTTCATGCCCACAGCTGCTTCTTGGGTCTGTTCTGGGTCGCTTCTCAGTATTGTTGTTTTGTTTTGGCCCCAAAAGCATTCTCCACCATCCTCTCCCCAGTGATGCTTACACCTGCCCACAGGACCAAAGGACCACACTGATCCTCTCAGTAGAGACACACAGGCAAGGCCTGAGAGACCAAGGACAGAGTCTGCACCCTTCTTGGCGGCTCCCTTATCTATTAAGGTGTGTCCCTCAGTTAAAGAATGGATAAAGAAACTGGTACATTTACACTATGGAATACTACTCAGCTAATAAAAACAAGGAAATCCCTAAATTTGTGGACAAATGGATGGGACTAGAGATGATCATACTGAGTGAGTTAACCCAGAAGCAGAAAGACTCACATGGTATATACTCACTTATAATTGGGCACTAGCCCAAAAGGCATGTCCCACGAAAGTCTTCACTTACCAGGAGATTGGGATAGATGTGAGGACATCCTACTGAGACTCTTGGTAAGGGAAATATAAGAGATGGGGAAATAGAAGGACCCAGAGGGTCCTAAAAACCTTCAAGAAGAACATCGTGATGGGTGGATCGGGGCCCGGGGGGGGGGGGGGGGGTCTGCTCAAACTATTGCACTAACCAAGGACATTACAATAGTAAACATCGAACGCCCACTCTGATCTACCCAATGGATAGGACATTCTCCACAGTTATGTGGAGAGCAGGGACTGACTCTGACATGAACTCTGGTGCTCCATATTTGACCACCTCCCCTTGGTGAGGAGGTCTGGTGGCACTCAAAGAAAGAATAAGCAGGCTACCAAGATGAAACTTGACAGCCTATGACCACATAGTGGGGGAGGAGGTCCCCTCCGTTCATAGACCTAGGGGAGGGGAATAAGGTGAAAGCAGAAGGAAGGGAAGAATGGGAGGATACAAGTGATGGGGTAACAATTGAGTTGTAATCTGAATAAATTAATAAAATTTAAATTAAAAAATTTTAAAGTAAACTCCTTCCCTGTGAGCTTCCCACGGCCACTTTAGTTCCCATCGAATGTTTTACAAACTTCTTTGAGCACCTACTGTGTGTAAGATACCACCATGCACAGTTTAAGCTGACATTACCCCTAAACAAATTCTGATAGGCTCTGCGGGCACTGCATATTTCTGGTTGGCATTTTATATAATTCAAATTGTAAAAAGTATACAATTTCAACTGTACTATAAATATTGATATTGATATTATTATTTTATTTAATAATAAATAATGTTATATTATTAGCATAATATAATTATTATATTAAATAAGACTCACATTGCCCTCCTCAGTTTCTCAAATAGAATCAAATAGCATAGCATATCCACCATCAGTGATTTTTTTCAAAGAAATACATGAACAAACTTCTTCATGAGCCAGAGAAATTGACATTTTCACTTTTTCCTCACTAAAAAATAAATTAATTCCAATATAAGTTCATGTTAGGAAACTTCCTATAATCACAATTCTTTATACAATTCTTAAGATTTGTTTTTATCATTTTAAATTATGTGTGCATGGGGATGGAAGGCTTGTGTGTGTGTGAATGTGTGGGTGGCCACGTGATGCAGAAAATGGTGTCACATCCTGTGGAACTGCCCACGGGTGGATGTGAGCTGCCCAGCTGGGTGCTGCGACCCAAACACACATCCTCTGCCGCGGTCATACATGTCTTAAGTCCTGGGCTGACTCTGTGGCCCAATACGCAGTTCTTGGTATTATAATTCTATATAAGGAAAACTGCATAAAAATTAAGGTTCTAGTTTGCTTCTTTTTAAGTTCCTGTACCACTAGGTTCTAAGTATTGAGGCATTTCCCCAGAATTGCTTAACACTATCCTAACTATTAGCTGCATGCGTTTTATCAGGGCAACATATACACACCACAAACCTCAGGCAGTTATTTTTCAGACAAGGGTTTGGTAGGAAGCCTTGGCTGGCTTCAAATCTGTGATCCTCCTGCCTCAGCCTCCCAAGCAGTGGGATGACAGGCTTGCATCACAATGCGTGGCTTAAACAATTTGCTGAGGATACACATCTTAATCGGGAAAAGAACATACCCAGGGGGGTTCAAGGAAACCAGGGTTTTGAATGCCACTGTTGGGCGCTGCAGAGAGGGACAGCTGGGACTTCTTTTGCTGAGAGAGAAACATCTGGAAAGAATGTCAGGAGAAAGAGAAGCAGCCTCCAAAAAAAGGTACCTCCAAGACAGACATGGGTCAGTGGGTTAGTGAAGACATAGAGCAAAGCTGGGGGTGACCCAGCAGCAGGGGCTTGTCTGACAAGCATTAGGCCCGGTTCTTCACCCATGTACGCCCTGGAACGCTCTCTCCCCTAAGTCCAGGAGAACCACAAGCCAACTGCAACCCATGCTTGGTTCCCGTGAGAATAAGACACAATGTCAGTCTTGCTCTCTGTGCAGAGGGCTGGGCTGCAAGCACTTCGCCGAGGTTCAGAACAGTGAAAGTTCTGAGATAACTGTTCGGTCCCGTAACACGTGTGTGTCCCTCACCTTTGGCACCTGTGGACAAGTGCCCTCAGGTATGGGTGCAGTTAAGGCTGCTACGCAGCAGTTTCAAACAGGGAGAGTTGTATGCCGCCCCGCCCCAACGGGCCCAATTGAACCCACAAGGTCTTAGAAGTGACAAAGGAAAAGACTCCCCCCCAAAAGTATGCCCTTCAGAGGCCCCCCCCAAAAGAATCCAGCCTCCAGCATCTTGACTTCAGCCCAGAGCAAACTCTTGTGGGGCTCTAACCTCCACAGCTGTGACATAATCATAGTTTCTCTAAAACACCATGTTCATCACTGCAGCAACAGAAAAAAATCAGATGCTAGGGAAAAAAAGAAAAAAGAAAAAAGATCCAGGGGTGGGAGCCCAGGCTGCTCAGCTGAGCTTGACCATTACTGCTGGGAACTGAAGATGACTGGTCAAGTCCTGGCCAAGGGGACCCCCGGCCTCCTTAGTGTGACCTAGACATGCTGCGAGACTGAAGGCATAGTTGTGGGGCTACTGGGCTCCCCACCAATGCTGTCCCCATACCACCCTGCTGGCTTTGGGGCTCGCGAGGGTCTGAATCAACCAGAGGCCTTGCCTATCTTCTACCAAATCCAACAGCAGCAAGTTATACCACTATGGTCCATCACCATCCCAACTGGGTTGTGTTTTTGCTGGTGGTGATGTTTGCTGTTTGGTTTTTGTGGGAGACAAAGTCTCACTATGTAGCCTAACCTTGAATTTATGGCAATCCTACTGCCTCAACCTGACAAGTGCTGGGGTTACAGGCTTGCACCACCGTACCCCCGTCTTTTTTGTTTCTTTGTTTGTTTTTTGACACAGGGTTTCCTTGTGTAGACCTGACTAGCCTGGAACTCACTCTGCAGACCAAGCTGGCCTTGAACTCACGGAGATCCACCTGCCTCTGCCTTCTGAGTGCTGGGATTAAAGGCGTGTGCTACCACTGCCTGCCGTATCCCCACCTTAGGAAGGAAAGCGAGGCTCTGGGAGACAGAAGAAGTTGTAACTGACAGTGGCTGCTCTATTTGCTGTCCTGGGAACTTTTGAAAATTCTAGATTTCTAGCATCCTGTCATTTGCGGCAATACGGCTGGAACCAGAAGACATTATGCTAAGTGAAGAAAGTCAGGCCCAGAAAGGCTGACACCGCATGATCTCACTCATGTGTGGAGGCTAAAACAAAGCTGATGTCATAGTAGAAGAATAGAATTGTGGTTAGCAGAGGCGGGGAAGGGTGTGGAAAGTGGGGTGAAGAGGGTGGTTAAGGCATATGGAGCTCGGGCAGAGAGAAGGGATCCCTTTTACTGCCTCTCTCACAGCGGAGTAACCAGGCTTGACATCGATTCATTGAATCTTTCAAAATAGACTGCCAGTGTCCTCAGCACCTTTGTGTTGGTGTGGTAAATGCTTAAGGGCTGGACATGTCAGCTACCATGATCTAAGGGCCAGCGTGCATCATAAATGTATAACACACTGTGTCCATAAATATCTACTGTTAAATATCCATTAATCATTTTTTCAAAACTTTAAAAAGCAGAGGCTTGTGATATCATGAGGTACCAAAAGGCTTGTCCAGTGCATACAAGGTTCATCCCCTAGCCCTGTAAAAATAAGACAGAAATGTGAAAAATAAAAAGCTAGATTCCCGAGACGCATAGCAGTCCCCCTGAATAAAATATCCTGGTATTGGAGCTCAAGAGATGGCTCAGAGGTTAAGACGAACTGTGGCTGACTTGCAGAGGACCCAGTTCAATTCCAGCGACCACATGGAGGCTCAAATCCATCTGTAACTCCAGTCCCAGGGGATCCTGCACAGGCCTCCACAGGCACATACATGGTGCAGACAAACAGACACACTTTTTTGTAATCTCGAGGTCTCAAAAGCCAGTATCTGTCACTCATCTGAGCTCCTGAGAGAGCTCTGGTGCCTGGAGAGGCTCAGAGCACGGCACAGGAAGCAGCCCTGGGCTCCACAGCAGCACCAGAGGCTTACTCTACTGTTCATGACTAGAACAAAGTCCTGCTGCCAATCAAAGGCTGGGCTGGAGGAACAGGCTCCTCCGTGCCTCTCAACCTTGGTAGTGTTAAGGTCTCTCCAGGGAGCTTTCAAAGCCTTTCTGTCTGGGGCCACTGAGAGCAGCTGTCCCGATGCCTGACACTGGGATATGCTGAGGCACCAGTGACATTTGACACTCTGCCCCGCTATGATTCTACTGTGAGGCTGTACTTCATACAGACAGCTCGTGAACCTATCTTGAACATGCATATGGGTTTGATCCGTGTAAGCATGTCATTAGAGAGACACAGTTACAATCTCCAGTTTGTGATGAAGGGAGCTGAGGCACGGAGGAAGAGCAAGTCACTTGGACGCCCTCACTGACTTTGTCACTGCTGCTGTGACAAGAGAATACTTGGCACTGGGTAACTTATGAGGAAAATTAACCCCTCCCCCTCCCCCATGCTCCTGGAGGCCACAGAGTGCAGTATTCACAGTGTGGCCATGTGGCAAAAGCTCCGTGCTGCCTTCTGGCATGGTGAGACAGAGGATGTATGCTCCCTCCTTTCTTCATAAAACCACTAATGCCATCATGGGGGTGACACCCTATGACTTCATCTAACCTAATCCCCTCCCAACAGTCCTTCACTTAAGGAGCACTTCTGGGTGGAAACGTGACAGGTTGCAGCCTACGTGGAAGAGTGTCTTGTGATGTTTGCACATGGGACTAGGAGGCCATGAAGGTCATGCTGGGAGCTGAGTCTCTTCCTCTTGGCCTCTCTCTCTCTCTCTCTTACTTTCTGTCCATAAGGCAAGCTCCACCACATGCCCCTCCTACACACACACACACACACACACACACACACACACACACACACACACTGATGTGCTGCCCATCACAGGCCCCAATCGCACCAGTCAACCACAGAAACTTCAAAACCAGTGAGATGAAATAAAACTTCTCTCTAGAAACAAGCAAGCAAAAATCCTTCCCTCCATAAGCATTTTGTTACTGGAAGAAACAGCTGGCTAACACAGAAAGACAGACTCAGAGTTCTGCAGCAACAAAGTTACAATGGCGACTAGCAGAAAGCTAAACCCAGCTAGTATGACTCTGGAGTCTGTGTGTTCATCCTTGTTCACCTCCCTGGAGAAGCCCTGTGCCCTCCTACCCTACCCTACCCTCCTACCCTAGAGCCAGGCCTCCAGGCCTTCCATTCTCTTGACTATGCAACTGTTCAGAACCGGCTGTGGCAGCAAGCTGTCCAATATCCTCCCCCTCCCCCCTCCCCCCTCCCAACCCTCCACCCCACCACCCTCACCTCTGCCTTCGCACAGGGCCTGCAGCCACTTCTGCTTGCAAGAGAAAAGCCAGCCTGAGAAGCAGCTTTCTCACCAGCGTTCTGGTATCCACTCAAGCCCAGGTGCCCTATACACACCCAGACCCCAGGGAGAGCATTAATGGGGCCACCCTTGTGCTGCAGGTTTCCCCATCTTTCAGGCAGGGGTCCACCTGCAGTCCTGGCACTGGCAGAAGGAGCCCCGGAGCTCGCTGGCCAGCTAGTTTTGCTCAATCCGTAAACTCCATGTTCAGAGATGCGCTCAAAAGAAATAAGACAGAGGGTGATTAAGGAAGATACCTTACATATCTCTAGCCTCCGCCTATATGCATACACACACACACACACACACACACACACACACACACACACACACACACACACCATTTTAAAACATCCTGGATACATGGGTATTAGGAGTTGAGTGAGGCTGGGGAACTGTATAAAAAAAAAAAAAGGATGTGTAGGGCGGTGCCTGTTCTGTGCTAACATACATGTGGACTCATTCCTAAAACTGGAAACACACACACCCAAGTCTTTCCTCCTCCGCAAGGACCCTTGGTACATTTGCACTGCGTTTGAAATAAACACAGGAAATAAGGAAATAAGGGTAATTTTTTAAAAGGCACTAGTCTATAAGAAATTAAGACATCTGCAATGCCAACAAAGGTATTTCTGTGCATCAGCCTATGTTCGAGAAGGTTGCTAAGGAACCATGTACTGCAAGTTTTGAGTACTCCCTGTTCCAGCTTACAAGGTAGAAAGAAGGCTGCGTACATCTTCCAGGCTGACCAAGGCCACAGCTGGGAGGAACGCCCTGTGGGTACCAGGGATGCTGCTTCCCTTCTTCCCTTGCACACAAAGGAAATATTTGTCCCTGGGCACAGTGTCTGCACAGGGACAGATGGGTACAAAAGGATGAAGGCCCAAGGTAGCCAAGAGCCTCCAGAGAATGGCGGACGCCTAAGTAAGTTAATAGTCACCAATATTTACGTGATACTAGGTGCCAAGCCCGGGTACACAGTTGGTTAATTCTCATGGCCTGCCAAAAAGACAATGCTGCCATCACCCACCTTTTACAGACAAAAGAATTGTGCCTCAGAGAGTTAGGTAACTCGGGGACAGAGAGATGGTTCCCATGTTTAAGAGCAGGTTCGGTTTCCGGGAGCCACATGACATCTTACTTTCTTCTATAACTTTCTTCTGACCTCTGGCACCAGGCACTCATGTAGTGTGCACACATATTTGAAGGCTAAACATCCACACACATAAATTCATTTCTTTAAAAAAAAGTGTCTTGCTGCAGACCCGATTGTCTGTCTGAGTTGGCCTATGAACCCAGACAGCTCCAACAATTTCAAGCTAGTGGCCCAAGAGAGCCTTTCTAGAGTCAGGCTAGTGGTAGAATAGCAGGAAAAGCAGTTTTTGTTGTCAAAGCAAAATAGAGACACTAGATGTCTTTTCTCAAAACCAAATGCCAAGCAGAGATGGGGGAAGGTGACAGGTCTGTACTGGAGCAGCATCAGGAAGGAGAGCAAGGGTGAGGCACTGTCTCTCTAACTAGGATGCTGAAGTTTGTATGTGTCTGATTGAGGGAAGATGTGGTGTGTGCCCATATGTGTATGTGTATGTGAGGGCTTGTGCATGATTGCACAAACTCGTGAGTGTATTCACGTGTGTGTGTGCGTGTGTGTGTGTGTGTGTGTGTGTGTGTGTGTGTGTACATGCCAGGGCAGGAGTGAGCATGGGTGTGCAAGCATGGTAGACAGCCGCGCCCATAGAAACCTGACCATCCCAACAGTCCCCAAACAGTCTTATGTTTTCCCATTGGCAGCCCAACTTTCTTGCCAACAGAATTCCTCATCGGAAATAAACAGCCTCCAGGGAGCAAATGTCCCCTCCTCTGTCTCCCCGTGCACCCACAGGGCCCCACAGACAGAAGGGCTCAGTCCAACTTGTTGACCAACTGACAGCAAGCTGGGCTGTGGCTCCTGCAATCGCCAGAGGTGCAGTTAGTGGCCACTCTCTGCTAGGCAGACAGCTCGCCTTTCACACATTCCTTGGAGACTTAAAAGAAGAGAGCTTGTTTATTCCCACTCTGTGCAAACGCTCAGGGTGTGCGCGGCCACTGTCATGGGCTTGCCAGTAGCAAAGGCAGCACAGCAGTGGCCTGCCATGCTGGCACCAAGGGACACTACAGCTCCGTTTCTCCTCCGGCCAAGTTAGCCCACATGCATGCTCCTTTCTTCACGCAAGTGACACACAGGGCCAGGATGCATTTGCCTAGCCTGTGAGAAGCCCTGGGTTCTATCCCCCAACACCATGAAAGGGAAAGAGGGAGGGGGAGGGGGGAGGAAAGGAGGGAAGGAGGGATGTTGACCTAGTCTCATGTATTCATTCATGTGTGAAGTACCATGATTTTGCCTCTCTTGGCCTTCTTTCTACCTGTTCCAGCCTCTGTGAAGAACAGCTCCACTCTTGACTTCTGAAATCAACCTTTTAGCTTTTACCTCTGAGCAGGAAGATGTCTCCACTCTCACGAGCCGAGACATAGAGCCAACCTAAGTGTCTATTAACACGTGGATGGGTGAAGACAACCCAGAGCTGTTGGAATTTTACCCAGCCGTAAAAATTAATAGAACCGTCCTGTCATTTCTGGCAATACAGATGAGCCTGAAGGATGCCATGTTAAATGAGAGAAGCCAGACACAGGAAGACGGCCCACACATTCTTGAGCCGGCCTCTCGCTGCTGTGATGATGGCCAAGTCTCAAGCCTGTCTTTCAAGTGGTTTAATTTATAACCCTCTGGGAAGATTCTTCTCTTAGAGGTCTATTTGAAATCAAAACTTTAATAAAACTCCTTAGCAAGCGGGGGGGGGGGCTATCCTTACCTGGTCCTACTAACCTCAGAGCTATTACTAGCACTAAAAGAGCTCGGGGCAGCAATTGCATGCTTCCTTAGGGCAGCTCTGGGAGGCACTGCCTCACTGTGAGTGCGAAGGCATGGACCCAGAGCGACCTGTCCACAGGGAACAAGGCTGCATAGACACTGCACGTCCTGCAGGGAGACCCTTGTGTAAGCCAAGGAGCCCTGGGGCCATTTCTAAGGCAATGGGGTAAGGTACAAGAAACAGCAAGTCACAGGAGTCACAAGTCTGTAAAAGATCCCAAAGAAAGATACCCCTCCCCTATGACAGACACCTGAGGTTGACGAGGATCGGCCAGGTTTAGTTATTGAAGCCAAGGAAAGACTGTCACACTCAAAGTCACTGAGGACTGATGTCATTTCTTCACAGACACATCCCTGGTGTCTTCTCAGGACCGGGCACTAGACTGCACATTTTCTAAAGGTAAAACAGGGGTGACAACAAGGTACAGCAGTGAATGTCATCTCCCATCACACTTCTGAGGTAAGGCCTGTCCACAGCCACCTAGGCCTCATTCATCCCTCAGAAATTTGTGCGTCCCAGCCTTTTCATTTCAGAGATGAAGAATCCTGGGGGAATCAGTCCTACTACAAAACCAGGGACAGAGGGAGGACTAGAGCCCAGGCCTCTCACAAGCAGCCCATCTCTCACACAGGTACCACCCTAAGCAAGCGTTTGAAGCAGGGATGCTTTCCAGAGCCTGAATGATGGTCCTTGAACCGTATACTGTAAAAACTCCCATCTAAGTGGGGCTGGAGTGGAGGCTTTTCTTACCAGGCAAATAGGCCTGAGTCCCTGACCTCCGCCCCTCAGCCATGCACAGCCATAGCCCCAAGCCCAAGCACTTCCTGAGGCCTAGGTGCCAAACAAAAATGTTTTAAAGGCCAGGAGTACTAAGCTAGTGAGGCCAAGCTTTGGCCTAGAGGAGTCCTGTGTGGGATGGGGCTAGGCCAGATGGGATTGGAGTTCCAAAAGGATACTGGGAGGTTGGGGCAGAGGGGACACTCCAGGGCCATGATTCAGACTAAAACAGACACAGAAAGTCCAGCCACCCACTCATCAGAGCTGATTTCAGAGATGTGTTCACATTCAGACCGAGTCTTCTGAGGCGGCGCTGTGAACTGACTCCTATCGAACCGCACACATCAAAGGTGGTGAACGCGGTGAATTTGATGTTCCACATATAAAATAAATAAATAAATAAATAAATAAATAAATAAAGCCTTTCTTCACCAACTAACGCTCTCAGGTAGAACCCTCTCTTGGTTCCAAACCCCATGGAGAAGCAAGAAGAGTGACGCAGACTGTGGTAAGTGCTCGTGGGTTACGGTAGGTCCCTTTACAGCAGCCATTTTACAGACAGGGCGCCAAGCACAGGCAGAACGTGCAGAGCCAGGCGTGGCCGCAGGTGGCCGAGCTTCAGAGCCACACGCTCCATGTGGCAGTGAGCTTCTCCACCTAGGCAGAGGCTGGCCATCTAGACACAGCAAAAGAGGTCCTCCACTGACTAGTTCACCCCACTGTTGGATCATCTCTCTCTGCAGAGAGAGAGAGAGAGAGAGAGAGATCGATCCAGACAGCTGACTGGATTCCGCTCCCACCTGCATCCAGATGTTGGACGTCACGTAAACAAGACAATGTGCCCGTGAGTAGGAGCCACTCAGGAATTAAAACCCTGTCACAGTAAACACACTGTCTCAGCCCACGCTGTCATCTCTTGACTCATGTCCTGCCCAGAGCTGCCTGCTTAACTTACCAAACAGCTTGGCTTTTCAAGGCTTCCCAGCGATTGTCGCTGATCAGCTGTGTGCATGGGAGCGCTAGGGAGCATCCTCGGGGCTCTCGCTCTCTGTCTAGCCTCAGCTCGAGGCCCAGGGACGTTTTTTTTTTTATCACAAATAACAGAAACCACGCATATTTTAACTTCAACTCTAGGATTAAAGTAAATACATAATTTTGGCAAATTACTCGGAATTATGGGCTAGCAGCATCTGGTTCGGATATTCTCAAGTAAGTTATTGGCACAGTCACTGCCACATTTTTAATTTTAACCAAAATGTTCTCGGAAACATGTGTTTTCTGTCCTGTTTGCATGTAATCGGTTGGAGACGGGGTCGGAGTTTAAACAGGGGGTTGAGCGGTCAGCTATGATACCTGGGTAATGCCTGCTGTCTGCAACGGCTGTGTCTTCCCAGGGCCAGCAGTCTTGGCTTTAGTTCCTGTGAGAGGCCTGCAGGTACTGTGTGCCAGTCCTCGTGGCCCCCCCTCTCAATGCCAGAATCCCGTGCTCGCCAATGGGTGCCCTTCCTTCTCCAAACCTTTCCATCACTCTTCTAAAGACTCAACATGCCTCCTCACCAGGTCTCGTCCTAATCCACATCAAGGGCGGCCAGCTACTTTTATAAATACTTGTTTTAAAAATATCACAGTGGCTTCCTGCCGCTTTGAGTTCTGACTGGTTACGTGGGATTTTAGACTCATAAATCTTTCAAACAGCTCGTATTTTATCTACAAAGTGCGCTCTCTTTTCTTTGTGGACCCTAAGTGTGACCACTCACGGAGAACATTTTGTTAATTATTTGACCTTTCCATTAAAAAAAAAAAAAGATAAAATGAAAGGAATGTTCGTGTCATTTTGAAGTCCTTTGCAAAGCCATCCTCGTGACTATCGGTCCCACCTTGTGCCCATTAATTGCCAGCCCGATGGAAAGGGCAGGGCCCATTCACTGAAAGGAAAAAGCACGAATATTTGTCAGCTCCAGAACGTCCAGCAGAGGTTAGGTGCCCATCTTTAGAAAAAAATTCCGGGAAGGCCTTGGCTTTTCTTACAAACCAGAAGTTCTCCAGCGCATGGCAGAGACTTCCGAAGTAAATTTTCACTGTGGTCAACAGACTGCATTGGGACTTAGGGAGCTGGCTGCACAGTCCTCAGGTTGGTTGCCTCTGCCCAGCGCTGTCTACTGAGCTGGGTGGATTTTTAACGGGCTTGTCTGGTTGGTTTTCCACTTGAAATAATTGGAGACACCCATGGGCTGGCCACTTGGGATGTAAGCCCTGGGACAATGGCAGGCAAGAGACCAAGATTCAGTTCCCAGCATGGGACCAGTCGAGCAGCGGCCCATCAGATGGGCCCGGGGAAGTTTAGGACCATTTGTCTGACCCAGACCATTCCCACAGGTGAAACAAAGCGCCTGAGATTGAATAGTCAATAGATAAACAACAAAAGTAGTCTGTTCAGTTCTAGAGACTGGAGATTCCAAGTTCTAGATTATCAGCAGATCCAGGGCCTATTGCCAGGATGCCACCTGTGACTGTGTCCTTATGCGTCAACAAGGTGAGAGGCAAAAGGAAGAGCCACTGTCCTCCCACAGTGGAAGGGACAAAGAAAAGGAGTGAATGCTTTCCCTTAGTGTTGTTTGTTTGTTTGTTTGTTTGTTACTACGTGTATTTATGTATGTGTATTCACACTCATGACCATGTGTGCTACAGAGCTTCTGTGACAAGTACCTGACGAGTGTGTGTTTGATTTTCCAGAAGACAGAGACAGACAAACAGAGACAGAAAGAGTCTTGAAAGAAACTGGTTCAAACAACTGTGAGGCTCTTGGGCCCAGCACACTGTAGGCCTCGCCAACAGCTGGGCCTTCTGGCAAACGTCAGTGCTGCCATCTTGAAACAGTATTTCTTCTCCCCGGCCCAAGCTCCCCACCCACCCCGAGTGACCTCAGCTTTGCTCCCAAGGCCTGCAGGGGCCTCCCCCATTGCTGAAGGTCACAGTCCTTGCTGAAAGTCAATTGACCACAGATGCTAACTGTAAAATACCCTCTCAGCAACATTGAGATTCATGTGTGACAAAAGAGCTGAGCAAACAACAGAGGCCACTTAATGCATAAAACTGACTGACATAGGAGGTGTCCAACAGGGATCAAGGAAGAACAGAAGAGGGACACGGGCTGTCCAGGAGAACCCTGAGTCATGGGAGTGCTGAAGGTAAAGTAGAAACGGGCCCATACAGAAGAAAGGCTGTGGGAAAGCAGGCCTGAGGGTGCAAGCTTGCGGACTCTGGGCTCGCTCCCAAGGGCTTGTGGCCCGGTTGCCCCTCTGAAAGTTGTTAATCATTTCCCATCAGATAGGCAGCACCACATTCTGGTCCTCAGGGCGGCTTGGAAAGAACAGCACGTGGGCAGAAGCAGCTGCAGGAACTGAAGGAAAGACCAGAGCCCAGAGGGCAAGGAAAGCATGAGAGGAGAGAGACACAGCTGGGGAGGGTCTGAGCCAGCTCGGTGCAGGCGGCAGAACAAGCAGAGGAAGAGCCAGCTTAAGGGAAAGACAGAGAGACTGCTAAAAATACTGGGTACCCACAGAAGGTGGGGATGACCTCAGAGATTAAAAAAAAAAAAAGCCACCCCTGGAGGCTGCTCCCAGGCTCAAGAGAATCTGAGAGGTTACAGTCTGCGATCTGAGGAGATGGAGCCAAGGGGAGGGCCAGAGGCTAAGGTATCCAGAGAGGACAAGGTGGACCTGAGGCCAATGTACGTGGAAGTCCAGAACACTCAGGAAAATGGGGACTTGCACATGGGTGTGGCTAAAAGCTGAGGAGTTATTGATGGAGATGAAGATGGCAGAAAGGTACGAGGGCCATGACGGTGGAGCGGGAGGTGAGTAGGCAAAACACTGTTACTTTGGGGGCTAATGAAGGAGGGCTTTATCCACCCCCGGCAATGAAGTGATGCAAATGGTTAGGCTCACTGTCATGCCTGGAACCACACTGTTGAATAAGAATCCAAGAAACGGAGCACAGACACGCAAGGAACAGGGCTCGGCCATAAACAGATGGAGTCCCATGTCCAGAGACAACATGGATGGAACAGTTGGCACTAAAGGGTGAGTAGTGCGACCTCTCACTTACAGCCTCTCTAGGTCCTTCGTCATGTACAACTCACTGTAGACACTGGTCCCTAGTCAGGACAGCTTTGTGGACAAGGCCCGAGGTCCAGAAGATAAGGCTGCAATCTCAGGCGGCATCAGGCAGGGCTACCAGAGGCCCCTAGGAACCACCTGGTTGCCAGGCAACAAGATGATGTGCCAGCAGGTTCGCCGGAACCCGAGGGGTGGGGTCTGATGTACCACTCTCATCAGGAGAGGCAGTTAATGTAGTTCTCATGAGTCCTGGCTAGTTCCCACGCAGGGGAGGGGACTGGGGATGGTGTAAAAAGCCCCTGCCTGTCTTATCATGTGATAGAGACCTCCCTCTCCTCTCTCCCACTTCTTCCTTCCCTCTCCCTTGCTCTGTCCAACACCCTTGCCCCTCTCCACCATATAAAGATCATCTATAATGCCATCATCCACATTGTAAGGTGGCCTGGCTAGTTCTTGCCAAGTATATGCCAGCATCATGCTCTAGAGTCTCCAGAACTACTTCAAGCCAAATAAACTTTATAAAGTACCTTTTAGGGGCTGGAGAGATGGCTCAGAGGTTAAGAGCACTGCTTGCTCTTTCAAAGGTCCTGAGTTCAATACCCAGCAACCACATGGTGGTTCAAAACCATCCATAATGAGATCTGACACTCTCTTCTGGCATGCAGGTATACATGCAGGCAAAACACTGTATACATAATAAACAAATAAATCTTTTTTAAAAATACCTTTTATAAATATCCTTTATAAAATACCCTGCCCTCAGTATTTTGTTACAGTAAATAAAATAAAGTAAAGCAGTGTTTCACAGAAAGGCTACTGCGTGCTATAAAATGCCCTGCATCATGACACAGCAGATGAGGAGTTCTAAGGCTTATTGATGGTCCACTGTGTCACTTGATTTCTTTTTTTTTTTTTAATATAATGTTTTTAGTTAATTCTTTGAGAGTTTCTTACAATGTATTTGATCATACTCACCCTCCCACTTCTCCCTCTAACTCCACTCAGATCCATCCCCAAGCCTACCTTTATGCCCAACTTTATGACTTTTTAAAATAACCCTTGGACTTCAGTTTGTGCAGCCCATATATCCATGGATATCAGGTACTAGAATGTGGTCAACCCATCAGTGGCTGTATCCTTAAAAAAAGTGACTATTCTCCCAGAAACTGCTTGGTGGTGGGGGGGGTTGGGGGGGCCTGGGGGCGACTCCTCCTCCTGCCTCCACACAAGGATGCTGGCAACCCTGACCTCATAACAGGCATTCACAGCGCTCTGAGTCCGAGAGTGCAGCTTCCTGTCATGCCCAGAAGCCACTGTTCTGCTCTGGTCCTCCTGACCAGCCTCTGGCCTTGACAGTCTTCAGCCCCCTCTTTAAGATGGTCCCTGAGCCTTGATGTAAGAGGGTTACGTCTGTGCCCCATTTGTGACTGGGCGTCCTACTAACACATACACTATGCACTTTGACCAGTTGTGGGTTTCTGCACCACCGTCCACTCACTGCACAAAAGAAATTTCTCTAATGAGGTCTGAAAGCTGTAGTAATCTTTGGGTACAGAGATTCAGATTTAAGGAACAGTTCGATGTTCTGCCCATGTAGTGAAATTATAATAGCAGCTTCACAGCTGGGTTTATGGAATTCCCAACCAAGAGTTTTTGGCCATCTTTAACTGTCTATGGAATGGGCCTTACATCCAATCAGAAAGTAGGCGGTTACCCTATAATATTTGTGCCACTATTGAACCATGGACATGTATCTTGCCACATCAAATCAATCATTTACTATAATTCACAGGACTCACAGATGGATAAAACTATTGCGTAATGCCCCACCCCCACCCTGACACCCAGCAGCCTGCATAGCACCCTCCAATGTAGGGAGCAGAGGAAGCCCTGAGTGAGTGAAGTCCCCAATAAATGTGTGTTTTGACACAGGTGTGTCGGGGACTCCAAGTCCAACTGAGCCATAGGACAGGTGCAGGAGGAATGGCAACGCATTCCGCAGGAGTCCAAATACAAGTGTTTAAGGATGACGTACGTGCAGAGACTGGCGACTGCAGCTTCCTGCTTCTGGATGCTCACAGTCTGAGGCTGCTCACCTACAGAGACCTCCTACCAAGACGACCCAACCCCTACCCCCTGTGTTGGACCTGATAATCATCCCAAGGTTCCAGGTTGTGGCAGCAGTGTCGGCAGAGCCCCATTCGACCTCAACTTCACTGTACGTGTGTCTGCGAGCCTGCCCTCTCTTTATTGTTTCACCGCCCCTAGCCAAGGTTTGGAGACCCAAGCCACACAGATCTTGGCAAATGGCACCCGGACAGAAGAAGCAGCCAGAATGGGGAAAGCTCCTCGGTTAGTACAACCTGACTTTCCAGTGTCCTCCGCCCAACATGTCTTCAGCAAGAGGGTCTTACCATTAAGTTCTGGTGAGCAGCCAAGAGCCATGGCAACAGTCTGTATTGTTTGGTGAGGAAGGGGCGGGTGGGCGGAGGAGGGTTTCTCTAGGACACCTCTGACCAACAAGTAGAGAGGAGGTATCCTACACTGGCGCTGAGATTTTTATTTGGCAACCTATGGCTTCCTGAGAGACCATTAGTCCCTGTGTAAGGAACACCAATTAAACCCTTTAAATGTACATGCGTGTATAAAGATTATATATGTGTGTGTGTGTGTGTATATATATATATATATATATATATATATATATATATATATATATGGCTTTTACAAGCACCCTAGGTGTTAGTCATCCCACCCCCATCCTCTGTTCTGCTCTACCCTCCCCCCCTCCCCATTAACCCTCCTCCCCTCACATCACCAGGGAACAATGAAGGGAAGGGGAAAGAGAGACTATCTTATCTCTCTGACACCCAAACTGATAATTAAGTTAAATCCAAAGAGCTAAGAGGGATGAAGGGGAAGAAGCTGTGGTGGTCTGGAATGGCCCCCCATAGGCGCATTTGTTTGAATACTTAGACCCCAGTTGTTGGAACTGCTTGGGAAGAATTAGGAGGTGTGGTCTTATTGGAGGAGGCGGGGCTTGGTGAACATATCAGGCCACTTAAACACACCTTGTATATGTTTCCTTGGTCGTGGTGTCTTGTCCCGGCAATAGAGAATTAACTAAGACAGGGGGATTTGATATCAATAATACTCATGTATGCTTGCGCTTTCTTTCCAGCCCTAAAACATCTCACCACATGTTAGAACCATCCACAGGCGTAACTGGCCTGAGCATCAGACAGCATCCATGGCTCAGTTCGCAAAGACTCCCTGCTGTCTCTACCGCCACCTCCGTCAAGCCCATGGAGCTCACTGTGACAGGTCTCAAGGCTGTTTCCACAATTCTCTCCTCATCCCGTCTGCATCTCTTATGTCTCTTATCTGCCTCTGCTCCTCAGGCCTGGCCCCTCCAGGTCCTTCTGTCTACCTCCCCTCTGATGAGCAGCTTGTAGAAAAGTGTTTGAGGAGGGACCAGAGGACACAAGGAGGCCTCAGGGACCAAACCTTAGACTCTCTTCCGCCCTCTGGCTGGTCACCTCCACTGTCCCCTCAGGGAAACCCAAGGAGAGTAGCAATAAAGAAAGCGACCAAAGATGCAGCAGTGCCTCAGAGATGGCTGTCCTCCTAAGCGCATCCTCATGGGGTAGGAATCCAAGTTCCCTGAGTGTGGGATACATTTTATTGGAGCCCCGAGGATGATTCAGGGGGCAATGACACATGCTTCCTATTTAAGAGTTTGGGGTTTAATTTCAGGATCACCTTCTATTTATGGAAAGAGATGCGAGATTCCATGTGTGGTCACAGTATAAAGTTTCCTGCTAGAATACACTTTCTAAGTGAAAAATTGGAGCCGAGTTAAGGGCAAGTAAGAAATAAGTAGCTGTCTTGGTGAGGTGGGAGTGTGCTAGGACTACGGGGGTGGCAATGTGCGACTGAAGGCTGACCTCCTGCGATAGAGCCATCCTGTAGACCGACCTTTGTCACCTGTTCATGGAGCCCAGATTAAACTCACACACCTATTAGATTCAGTAAGCACCTACTGGGTGATAGCCTGCAGGGCCCAGGACTGTAAAAGTCACACCAAAGAGAGCCTGGGAGTTTTGCACTCTCAAGGAGGCCCCCAAAGATGAAGTAAAGAATGTGTAAAACCAAAGCTGTGGGAAGGGCAGGGATGGAGGGTGCCCTGGGAGAGAACCTCTGGAGCTTCGGGGCGGGGGTGGGGGGTGGGGTGAGGGGAGCTGGGACAGCATCCTGAAACAGGCCTTTGGCTCTGACTTGGTTCCCTGCATTTAAGGAAATGGCAGCTCGGAGCCAGGAATCTCTAAAGTCCTTTCTGATTGGCCCACACTGGCCAAGGCTCACTCTGCTTCCTGCCTTCCTGTGTCCACTGAACTCCTGGCCCTTTCCTCACTGGCAGAGGCTGCCTTTTCCTTCCCAGAGGCTGATCAGCGATCCTAGCTCTGGGGGGTCGGGGGTCGGGTGGGGCGGGCGGTGGGGAGCCTGCGCACAAACAGAGCCCAACACACAGAACTGCATCCTTTTGCTCCAGAACTTGAGAGTGAACCTTCGGCGCCCTGTGCACCTGTCTTAGGGAGATAATGTCTCCACATTACCTACAGGGTCCCAAGCAGACAACAGTACACAGCCTTGTCCTTGGCCAAAAGGCACGAAGAGATCTAAGCTGATGAGATCCCCTGAAGAAGGAACTGTCAGGAACATGAGCTAGATCTGCCGGTCCAGTCCATTTGGGGCTTGTCTCCATACAAAGGAGGGGCTTGTCTCCATACAGAGGAGGGGCTTGTCTCCATACGGAGGAGGGGCTTGTATCCATACGGAGGAGGGGCTTGTCTCCATACAGAGGAGGGGCTTGTATCCATATGGAGGAGGGGCTTGTATCCATACGGAGGAGGGGCTTGTCTCCATACGGAGGAGGGGCTTGTCTCCATACGGAGGAGGGGCTTGTATCCATACGGAGGAGGGGCTTGTCTCCATTCAGAGGAGGGGCTTGTATCCATACGGAGGAGGGGCTTGTCTCCATTCAGAGGAGGGGCTTGTATCCATACGGAGGAGGGGCTTGTCTCCATACGGAGGAGGGGCTTGTCTCCATTCAGAGGAGGGGCTTGTCTCCATACGGAGGAGGGGCTTGTCTCCATACGGAGGAGGGGCTTGTCTCCATACGGAGGAGGGGCTTGTCTCCATTCAGAGGAGGGGCTTGTATCCATACGGAGGAGGGGCTTGTCTCCATTCAGAGGAGGGGCTTGTATCCATACGGAGGAGGGGCTTGTATCCATACAGAGGAGGTATTACTTCTAGAGTTGGGGTAGACATGTCTCTGCTGCTGTAGTTTTCTCTCACTGGCACAGAACACCTGACTTAACAATGTCTACGGAGGAAAGGCTTCTTTGAACCTGTGGCTTCAGAAGCTTCAGTTGGCCGAGAGGGGAAGATGTCACAGTGGGGTCCCGAGGCTGAGGCGTGTTCACTTTGTGCAGACAGGAAGGGGAGGAAGGTGCTGCTGGTTTGTGTCTGGCTGCTCTGGTCCAAGAGGCCTCCTCTGATTACTCTGCCTAGGCCTGGGTCATAGCCACTTAGTTCCTGTAAGAGACCAGCCACCCACCCATCTGACTGACACCTCAGCCCTCCCACCCCCACCTCCGTGGCTGCCAGTATTGAGAGCAACACGTGGCGTATCAAAGGAGCCCATCAGATATGTGCTGGGTTAGAGCTGGTTGAAGAGCCAAGAGGAGAGGACGGCAGCAGGGGTGCTGCCCCTGCGGCCTGGGTTTAGCCCTTTCCCAGTCAGGGAGTCACTACCCCCAGGAAACATAAGGCAAGGAAGAGCTTGGCGAGCGACTCCCAGGCTGCTGAAGACAGTCACACTCGAAAATATAGACAGGCAGATTTTGCACACCACCCTTATGGAAGCATTATTCAAGAACATTATGAACGCACGAAAATAAACCTTTAAAAATACCATTTGGACAACAGAGACACACAAATGAAGGATTTCTCCTTCTACTACGGCAGCCCACGGAGGCCTTTTAAAGAAGTGAATGCGGCAAGCACATAGGGACCTGCAGAGATGGACGTGTGCATCCACTCTGGTCCATATCTGCTCCTGACCCAGGGAGCCCATCTCCCCGTGTAGACAGAACTGCCAGACCCCACAGTGCAGCAAGGCAGCAACCCACTGACTCTGCTTCCCACCTTCTGAGGGTGTGGCCCAGGGCCCAGGGCAGCTTAGCTGCCCCTCAGAGAACGATCACAACCACCTCTCCTGCTCTGACAGAGGAAATGGTGTTCCGAGCATGAAGGACAAGATTCTCACACTTTACCTCACAGAACCCCACAACATCCCTGTGGAGTACTATGCTTATGTTGAACAAGCTAAAGCCTAGAGAGGCTAAGTAATCCGGCCATTGTTACCCGGCTGACAGTGTCAGACTCAGAGTAGGACCCATTTGGACAGTACACACAAGGGCAGGGAAACGGGGAGGGACAGAGAGAGCAAGCAAACAAAATGGAGGCATCTGGATCAGCTGTGCAGCACTGGGGATCAGAGTATAGGAATAATGTGAAGAGAATGGGCCAGGCCGGAAAAGAGAGAGAGAGAGAGAGAGAGAGAGAGAGAGAGAGAGAGAGAGAGAGAATGGAGAGTGGGCCGGGCAGGCATTCTGGAATCGGAAATGAGACGTGGTGATGAACTTCCTGCCAAGGCACAACGGGCCAGACAATACCAAAGATGAGACTCCTGGAACTGATGGAGCAAACACAAGGGTAGCATTCTGAGACAGCGGGAGGATGGAAACACCACATAAAAGGGGAGAGGGGGGAACATTTGGTAAAAGAGACGCTTCCACTTCCATCTGGACCACTCACTTGCCCTCCTATGCAGAAGCCACTCCCGCATCTCCCACTTGCCACCTGACCACTCGAGGAGCTTTGCTTTCCTGTCTTCAACACCTTGAGCATCCTCCAGACTTCCTGAAAGGGAACCACGCTCACCACGCTCACCTCTCATTGCTTTTAGTTAGAACATTTAGTGCAGGTTAAGAAAAAAAAAAGACCAAGAGAATCCCCCGGCCATGGAGGGTCGGAAAGTGGCCTTAAGGGAGGGAGAATACATGGGACATGAAAGTGGAAGGGGAGGGCACTGGGAGTGGGAAGGTTTAAGCAGGGAGGGCGTGATAGAATAGGGACCAGGAGAAAGGAGAAGGAGTTGTAACCAAACCCAAGAATATATGGAAAAGCCATATGGAAACTGGGAAATTGAATGGAGGTACCCTCCAGGGATGGATAAGGCTCCTACCAGAAGTCGGGGGCTATTAAATGAAAATCCCAGTGTGGGATCCACCCCCTTTAAGCTGCTATCCAGGGAGTTCCTAGAGGCCCCAAGCAATTAAGGCTACTTCCATTGCTCTTGGTTGACACCAGATCTGGATCCTATTGATCCAAAATACTAATATTTTGCTCACAGGACCCAGAGAAATGAAGCCGGAAGTGATCTGGAAGCTTCTTCCCTACCGACTTGCCTTCAGGTGCCAGAAGGTTGCTGCGCAGGCCACTGGGGAGGGGTGTCATTGACAGCCTTACCCAGCTGTGAACCTTGCAAGTCACAGTAATGACCTTCCAGACAAGATGCTCTTGTACTGCAATAATGGCAGGACTGTTATGGGAGTAACAAACCACTCCACAGGGAAGAACTTACGCCTGGCTCTGTAGCCTGATCATGAGGGAAGGCATGGACCTTTACCAGTATTGTTTTGCCAAATGGTCATGTTGTCAAATTATCTTCTAGGCAGTCATGTGTACACCCATAGATGAATGCTGTGCCCAGCCTCCATCAGAAAGGCTTCTTTTTTATTTTTAAAGATTTTTATTTATTATGCATACAGTGCTCTGTCTCCATGTACACCTGCAGGCCAGAAGAAGGCATCAGACCACATTATAGATGGTTGTGAGCCACCATGTGGTTGCTGGGAATTGGACTCAGGACCTCTAGAAGAGCAGTCAGTGCTCTTATCCTCTGAGCCACCTCTCCAGCCCCCAGAAAGGCTTCTTATTGACGCAGGCACCAATTATCACAGCAACCCACAACTGACCAAAGTGCTGAGAATAAATAAATGTTGTTGGAGGGTTCTGGCCTTGTCATCCCCTCCAAAGCTCACAGAACACCATGGAGGAGGAGGCAGATGTGATAGAAGAGCCAGAGGCTGAGAAGATGCACAGCAAAGAGATTGCTTCTAACCTTGGCGTACCTGATGCATTCATGAACTCAGTACAGTTATGGTTATCTGCCCGAGACCTGTACACAATTAGGCCCTTCACCGGTTCATCATGGGTGGGGGACAGGGCCCATGAGCCATGAGGCCTTCCCTCCCTCTCTCCCTCTCTCTCTCTCTCTCCTTCTTTCTCTCTGAAGAATTACTGGTCATTATCAGGTGTTGCGGGTGAAGGTATCATTTTCTTCAGACAACAAGCCTTGTGCTAGTAGGGAGGTAACCCTCCCCCCACCCATGCTCACGCAAAGAACTCTGCTTAGACTCAGTGGGCCACTCACAAAAAGGAAAATAGGAGGAGGTCCTGTTGAGATGAAGTGATCCATCAGGGGAGGGTGAAAAAGAGGAATGGGAGGAGGGTGGAAATGGAATGAAATTTATGTTATTGATGCATGGAACTGTCAAACAGCAAAGAAGTTTAACACAGAGAAGAAAAGACTTCCAGCAGTTAAATAAATAAGTGCATGTCCAATAAAAAAAAATAAGCAGTGTCCACTAGACAAGGGCTGCAAAGGCTGCAAAGATGGTGCCATCTGTCTGCCACACCTTCCTGAGAACGCAGGAAGCAGCAGAGCTCTCTGTCTCCCCTCCTGCATCATCCTTCCAGATGATTCCATCATCCTCCCATGACTTCCTACTTCAGAGACTCTTACCATAATTGACAATACTTGGTGAATAATGATTAAACAGTTCCTAGGATGATAAATTTTTAAAGATATAAAAAATGTAAATCACCAGGTATGGTGGCACAGGCCTTTAATCCCAGCACTCGGGAGGCAGAGGCAGGTGGATTGTTGTGAGTTCGAGGCTAGCCTTGTCTACAAAGTGAATCTAGGACAGCCAAGGCTACACAGGGAAACCCTGTCTTGAAAAACAAAAACAAAAAAAAGTAAATCAAGATCCTATGGTTTTTGCATAAAGCCATAGATTTTTTCAAAAGTCCTACCAAATAATTTTAAAATAAGATGAGTTTCACTTTGTCTTTTTTTTTTCTAGTGTTGTCTTTGGAAGACTTTTTAAAACAAACAAAAGTCATACACAAAATAGTACTCTTTGTAAATAGAACTGCTGAGAGAGGAGGAAGACGAGGGAGAGAAGAAGGAGGAGGAGGAAGAGGAGGACGAGGAGGAAGAGGAAGAGGAGAAGGAGAAGAAGCCCCTTGAAGGCTCCCGAGGGCACAGTGAAGGTTAAATCCCATTAACAGATTTCATCATTTACTGAAGGCTTCCAAAATCGGCTTCATTTGGAAAACAACCCTCACAAAAGGCTTTTCCTTCATTCATCCAAAATGCAGCATTTCTCAGCCAAAGTTTCAAAGCCAGCCAGAAGGAGTACCACCTCATCCCAGCACAGTGTGTCCCTTCCGGCCTCAGCTGTAGAAGCCAGGCAGCCCCTTGATTGAGATATTTTTTCCTGGAGTTTGTCTCAGCACACAAAAAGGAGAAAAAGATGACTCCCCAAGGAAAACAGCAAGGGCTCCGGGTCCTGTTGAGGCTTCGAGGTGAAGCCTCAACATAGCTCAGCCCACCGCAGACACTTGATGGCCACTGTCTTCTCACGTTATTCCAGCCAATGAATCTATTGTAAAGGATACAACATCCTTATTCTTCGAGATTTAAAAGAAAATTCCTCTGTATCATTTGGATTTCTGGCCAGTCAGTGAATGATTTGACTACTGGCTCACAGGTGTGCTGTATTCCAGTTAGGGAACTCGGGATATATTCTCCTCACAGTATTGTGCAGGCTGGCTATGAACCCTTGATGAAAGCCATCTTCCTGTCTCAGCCACTCAGCTAGCTGAGAATAAGGGCATCATACCCAGCTTTAGATAGATGATAGATGATAGATAAATAGATAGATAGATAGATAGATAGATAGATAGATAGACAGACAGACATGTTGGTTTCCAAGCCAGACCCAAAAGCCTTCTCCACTCAGATGTTGAAGAGCTGAGCTTTTACAGGGTTTCTCTGTGTAGACTTGGCTGTCTGGTACTCACTTTGTACATCAGGCTGGCCTCAAACTCATAGAGATCTGCCTGCCTCTGACTCCCTAAGTGCTGGGAATACAGGTGTGCGCCACCATGCCCAGCCGGGAAACATTTTGAAGATGAATTAATAAATAAAACCAAATGTGAAAGACTTCGTCTCCTTTTATCCTGAAGTCTGACCAACAGAGCAACCAACGAAAGGGGGGATCGAGATGTTTTAGGGGAAACTTCTGCTTAAGAGAATTTGGGGAGCCTGTGGCAGCAATTTGACATACTTTGTCCAGTTTTACCTCTAGCCCTCTTTTTTCCATTTTTCTTCCTACAAGTATGAAACAAACAAGGCACACAGTAGAAGGCAGTAAAAGGTGGAGGAAAGATGAAAAATAAAAATGTTTGAAAGAGGTGCCCTTCCTTGTGGGTGTGGAGTTAACTCATAGCCTATAGCCCTGTGAGAACTGGTTGTAAAAAATATGAAGAAATTGAGGAGACAGTGGGACAGCCAGGGCTAGCAACCAGATGGAAGAAATGAGTCCACCAGTCGCTCGGACAATACCCCTTCTGGCCATAAGGTGGTGCCATAAGCCCAGCCAGTCTGCCCCAATAGGCTGTGGCATGCAGTGGGTGGAGCTCCCCAATGTAAGCCACGTCCCACTCAGGCTCTGGAGCCTTTAAGGAAGCCTGGAGGACAATCATGTGTCAATTTCTCAGTGTCCCAGCGGGCTAGAATGATCCCACCTCTTCACCCCGGAGCAAGGATACCTTTTGTCGTGCTGGATGCTACAACCCACATGAAGAGCTCAAGTTATTCCTTTCCACTGGCTGCATCTTGTTCCAAAATGTCAGCACCCATCCCGGAGCTTTCTCTGGATCCTAAAGAGAATCCAATGAAAGAGCATCCTTCGTTATATCCTTAGATACCCATTGAGACAATAGATCTTCCATGGTAAACAGATTTGGCACCATGGCTCAACCTTGTCACATGGCTAGCCATCTAGCCAGCCTGGTCGGCCTCTTTAGCACCAAACTGGACAACCTCACTCCCGACACAAAACCCAGTGGCCCTATCCTTGTGTTTTGCTTCCATGGAAACATCCTTTTCCTTCCCTCCTCTTGGCAACACTCTCCCTGAGCTTTCATTTCTTTCTTTCTCTTTATTTAATGGTGTTGTTTTTCGAGACAGTGTTTCTCTGTGTAACCTTGGCTGGCCTGGACTCACTTCATAGACCAGGCTGGCCTCAAAGTCACGGCGCTCCGCCTGCCTCTGCCTCTGCCTCCCGAGTGCTGGGATTAAAGGTTGTGCGCCACCATGGCCAGCCCTTAATGTTTAATTTTATCTTATATGCATGAGTATTTTACCTGCATGCATGTCTGTATGTCACTTGCATTCAGCACCCACTGAAATCAGAAGAGGCCATTGGGTTCCTGGAACTGGAGTTAGAGACGGCTGTGAGCTGCCATGCAGATGCTGGGAATTGAACCTGAGAGACACCTGGAAGAGTCGCCAGGGCGCCTAACCTCTGAGCCATCTCTCCAGCCTCCAATCCTCTTGGAGCTTTCAACCCAGCACTTCTCTCTCCAAAACCTTTGCTCTTGGACTTGACTGAAGGTAACTGATAAAGAGAAAGCAGGGGTCTCATACCACTGGTCTGGATGTCCCACACAGCCCAGATCTGCCTCAGCAGTTCTATGTCTCGCTGGGCCTGTCTGCAGACACTGGAAGCCCCGGCAGCACGGGCTGGCCCATCCTTGCTCCTCTAAGAAGTCTTTGTCTCCATTTAGGGTGGACGTTAGGGTTAGAGAGACACCAGATTTTCAAACGTGGTATGTGGTGGAGTGCCTGTGCTCAGTTCATGCCAGCTTTATGAGTGTCATCTACGGTACACCAGCTCACCCCTCTTGTCTGCCAAACTAAGCCCCAGGGGCTGAGCAAAAGGATTCTACTGAGAAAAGATGGTAGGGAACAGTGGGGCACATCTTTAATCCCAGCAGGCAGATCACTGTGAGTTTGAGGCCAGCCTGGTGTACAAAGGGGGTCCAGGACAGACAAGGCTACACAGGGAAACCCTGTCTCAAGAGAAGAAACTTCAAAAAGAGGTGCTGCTTCGTGTGCTAACTGCATCATGCGTCTAGCTACTGTGCGTTCTTTCCAAAGCAGTGGTTGGCTCGGATAGGGAACCATGAGATTCCTTTGAAAGTTGGAGTAAAAGCCTCAAGATGTTTTGGTTTTGTTGTTGTGTTTGTTTGTTTCTTTCTTTCTTTGTTAACCCTCTGAGGGCAGGCCCAGGACCTCATTACAATGGAGAAAGGCAGAGTGGTTTCCCTCTGCCTCCCTGAATATCCAGATTTCGCTGGTAACACTTCTGTTCATGAAAGAGGCCACAAGAGAGGTGTACCTAGCTCTAAAGTTAAGTAAGGCTGAGAGCCCCTTGACTCTCCCAGGAACATTTCAGCCTTAAAGGGTAGGGGCAGACCAAAACAATTTTGTTTTGTTTTTAAAGGGTGTGCAGGAGAGTTTGTTTTTTGTTTAGTTTCCCTTAAACTATGAAAGAAGCTAAACTGAGTGTTTAAACAAGCAAGGATAGCAATCATTGTACCCAATGCCCACCATCTTCCTCAAAAGAGAAATGAGGAGGTCGCTGCTGTTAGATCCAGGGGCAGTTTCTTCCCACCATCAGAGACTAAGGCTTTTTCAAAGTGACCGTTTCCTGCGGCCCAAGAGCTGGACAGGTACTATAGACAGAAGCTCCAAGAAGTCCAGCCCCTGAAAAGCCCAGTCCGAAGGCACCTTCCCACCTCCTCCCCTCCTTCCTCCAGTGCGAAGCAGCCGTCACCCTGACACCCAGCTTCTGCGTTTCCCTCGCTGGAGGGCAGCTGGCAGCCAGGGAAGCTGAGCAGCCTGCCTCAGAAAGACAACCTGTGTGCGTCCATCTCCGAACCCCACCCCCAAGCGTGTCACACGTAGGCGCAGAGGAGGCAGAGAGTGCGCCTCGCTGCGGAGGCCCAGGGTTGCAGTCGCCCGCAGGCGATGGGTGATGAAACCTCCCAGGAGCATTACTGCAGAGTGCGCGGGCGAGCAGGGAGTCGGGCTAGGGCAGGGGTTGAGAGCTGGTACCCAGGCTCACCTGCTCTCCAAGACTAGGTTGGAGAATGCGGGGGAGGGGCAAGGAGTGTCAAAGACCGGATGGGGGCCAGGTGGCGCTAGGTGGCAACGCACGCCTCTCCACACTCCCCCAACCAAGGTAGCCCCCCAAACTCTGCCCTCGGGTTAAGGAGGCCAAGAGCAGCAGTTCCTGTCCCGGGCCCGGCAAGAGGGAGACGTGAGCGTGCACACGTACACAAACAGCAGGAGGGGAGAGGCGCTCTCCGCGGCGCCCAACTTTCTCCCTGCTCCCTCCAGCAGCGGAGATTGCAGCTGAAGGCGATCTGACTCCCAGGTTGTTTAATGAGGGGGCGCCAAGAGAGGGAGAATAGATAGAATGCCCCGGATTTTTTTGTAGGTTTTCTGTTTTGGTTTGTTTCTTTGCTTTTATTTTTACACCACGGGGCTGCGGAGTACAGAGAACCCGTAGCTGGGTGGAGCGGCGTTTGAGAAAAATTGAAGAGTGTGTTTGAAGACGCCTAAAGTTGCCTGTCAAGCTCCGGCCTCTGGAGCACGCGATGCTCCCAGGCCGCCTGACCCAAGGCTGCCTGGGCCTCCTAGCCACCCGCCAGGAAATGATGCAAGTCTAGATTGTCACCTGGATCCCTGAAGCCCAGACAGGAATCCGTCTGGATTGGGGGAGGGGCAAGACGAGACGCCCCAGGTGTTGCTGGACCTACTAAATCTGAGTAGAAAGAAAGTGGGGTAGGTAGTTGCTCGGGCCAAGTGTTTCAGGGCTTCGGCGTCTGTCTTCAAACGCCTGTTTTTGTTTTTAATGCCAAGTGTCACAACGCTTAGGAATTTCCATCAGAGCTCAATTTGCTCGCACCATCTCTGTGCCCAGGTATCTGTTCCAATCTGTTCAGTCCTCGGGCCTGAGAATGTCACTGTGTTCCAAATAGGAAACTTTCCCAGCCGGATGCGAACCCTGGGGACACTGCTCCTGTGAAGGCAGACCACTCCCGCCCCAACCCCCTTTTTTTTAGTTTTTAGTTACAACTAGAGCGGGCATCTGCTTTGGATACTTTTTTTCTCTCAGTCCATTCGGCCATTGCCCCAAAGTACCCGCACACGCGCACGCGTCCCGAGCCGCGCTCACACACACACACACACACACACACACACGCACGCACGCACGCACGCACGCAAACGAGTGGCCGCCCACACACACACACACACACACACACACACACACACACACATACACACACACACACGCAAACGAGTGGCCGACTCCAGGTTTGCAACTTTGTGGGGCACTCGCTGCCGCGCTCCGCTTCCTCAAGTAGTAGTTGGCGCAGGCCCCGCCTCCTGGCTGTGTTGTCAAACGGGCCGGGGTCTCCGATTGGTCCAGCCTCCGGGACAACACCTGCTCGACTCCTTCATTCAAGTGACACCGGAGCTTCCAGGGATATTTGAGGCACCGTCTCAGCCATCGCCAGACACTCGCGGCGCTGCTAACGGCCTGGTCACATGCTCTCCAGAGAGCTACGGGAGGGCGCTGGGTAACCTCTATCCGCGCCGCTGCGAGGAGGAGGGAAGGGGCCAGCGAGGAGGAAGAGTGGGAGGAGGGGGAAAGCGGCGGAGGAGGAAGAGGAGGAGGAGGGGCGCACAAAGAATCCAGGTCTCCCGGCGGGAGGGTGATACCCAGAACCATGTGTGCGGAACGGCTGGGCCAGTTCGTGACCCTGGCTTTGGTGTTTGCCACCTTGGACCCGGCGCGGGGGACTGACGCCACGAACCCACCGGAAGGTCCCCAAGACAGGGGCTCCCAGCAGAAAGGCCGCCTGTCCCTGCAGAACACAGGTAAACGCGTGCGCCTGCTGCCGGGGGGAGAGAATACGATGCATGCCCGCAGCGCGCCGGGTGCGTTTAGTCCCAACCGGGCGACCCGAGCTTACCCCGGGCCACGCAAACTCTTGGTAGCTCGGGACGTGCAGAAGGAAGAGTGAGGCGAAGCTGGGTCTGGGCCGGGCTCCGAGAGCCGGGAATCCGCACGTGCTAGCAGGGTGATGAAATGGCTAGGGCAGGACTTGTTGCTATCTTCCCCCGGGGCTGAGGGGAAACCAGGCAGCGCTTGATGCTGCCAGCTCCAGCTAGAGTCCCGGGCCCGGAGCAAGGCGCACTCTGCCCGAGCTGGCCCGTGCGAGGCACTGAGGGTCCCCGGAACGGGGCTCGCCCTGCACCCAGAGAACTTCGCTTCCAAGCCGGCCAGCTTGGCATGGACTGTCTCCCCTTCCTCCAAAGATGCCGGACATCCCAGAACTTTGCTGGCCAGTTAAATGGCATCAAGAACTTTTCCTTTGGGGGGAGGGGTTTCGCAAAGAGTACCTCTGGTGCTGCCGCTGTCCCTTGCTCCTAGCCAGGTCACCAAAGGAAGAATTGTTGACACTATCCGAATCGTGCGCCGACCCCGCTCACCGGCAAGCTGCAGCGCAGAGCCTGGCGTGTGGCACACGGGGCTGGCCTTCTTCCCAGCCCCCGGGAGAGAAGGAAACGTGTCTGCCGCTGGGTTCCTCGCTCACGCCCCCACCCCCTCTATTCCTCCTGGGCCGTGTGAACGCGGTGGCCGTGGCGTGCGTGCGTGCGTGCGCTCCTTGCCTGAGCCGGAATGCACAAATGTGGGTCAGGGACGCCCGAGTGATCACTGCCACGCGTGGTGGAGTCAGTTCAGCCTCTCGCCCCGGCTGCCAAGGAGCTAAGTCAAGGGTCCCTAGTCCGCCCTGCCCCCTCTCGGGTATAGGTGCCCCCTCCACAAACACACGCCCCTCATCTCTCGTTGGATTTCATCTGATACAGATTCTTCGGCTCGAGCCCCGCCCTTCTTCCAAAATACACTTTCCTCATGTAATTTTGCGGTTGGTTTAAATCGTGGAACTGAGTGAGCCGAGGAAGGCATGAGACTGCACTACCGCAGCCTGACAGCGCCCAGTCTGTCCTTTCAGGCTGACGAATTAGGACATCTTGGAAGAGTAAGCAGGCTCAGTGCCTCAGGGATTCTGGGGGATTAAGTGATATCTCACACCGGATCCCTAATTAAAAGGAACCTCCGAAGGGAATGGTGGCCGGCCGGTGGCAAGGCCAACCCCCACCTGCCTCCACTCTCAGGCTGTTCTCTGGCCCAACCTCCTTGGCCTGGCATTTTTAATGCAAGTGGTTTGGAGGCTCGGCTTTAATAGGAATCTTGTTTTGATTTTTAGGTGTTGAATCATAAAGCTGAATTGAGGTTGCTTTCTGGACGCTTTCGTCTGGGGTCAGGAAGGAAATGGCCGGATCTTAACAGCAGTGGCTTCTGCAGCCTCAAATAGAGAAGGCCGTTTAATTCATGAAATGTGGTCTTGTTCTAATCTTATTTTCCCTGTAGTTGAAGCTGAAGTGTTTTCTGCTATTGAATGGGATAATCCCACAAATACCTTCATAAAGTGGAAAAGATGGGGGAGGGAGAAAAGCTCAGACTAACTTCTGTTATACTTGTTTATTTTGGCTAATTTTATAAAAATTTACAAGTGCCAATACTCCTCATACATAGTAAATAATGACATTTTATTTCCAGTCCTTAGATTCTGAAATTGACACAGCTTTTTCCTCCTTAAATTTAACCTTAGTCCTTACTAACTTTTAGCGTGGCTGAAAACTTTGCATGTAATTTTTTCATTTTAGCGGAGATCCAGCACTGTTTGGTCAACGCCGGGGATGTGGGGTGTGGCGTGTTTGAGTGTTTCGAGAACAACTCTTGTGAAATCCGGGGCTTACATGGGATTTGCATGACATTTCTGCACAACGCTGGAAAATTCGATGCCCAGGTAAAAAGAGCATATAGTACATAAAAGCATTCTGGGTTGGTGTAGCATGGTTCGAATGTTGGCTGGAAAGGTTTTGTCAACAGATTTCCTGGACTGCTATTGAAGACTGTGGTGTTTGTGGGTGTACAGCAGGGCACCAGTGTGTTGGCTTCACACGGTTGTTCTGCATCCTGGAGTTGCCATTAGGACAAGTCCTCCTGTGTCCTTATGCAGTCACTGCAGAGGCAGCGCAGGCTAGACACCGAAGTCATAGCCAGTGATACACACACTGTGTCAGGACAAGTAGCACCCAGTCCCCAGACCCCATAGAATTGGGAAGAAAGGGCTGAAGTGACAGGGACCCTGGCTATAGGTAGCAAAGGCTCTCTTAGTGTATATATATGGGTAGGCAGGCTACATGATTCACAGCCTCCAAACAGCGTGAAGCCTGTCTCCCCTCCCAGTCTGAAACATCGAAACCCTGACTGACTCTCGCTTGTCTTAACAGTCAGAGCTAACCTGCCTCAGATATCCCAAGGGAGATGCTGACTTGATGCTCAGGGCAGAAAACCATTAAGCAAGCTGATAGTCACAGAGGGCCCAAACGTGTGTTTAGATGGCACGTGGCATTGGGGTCACCTTTGTTTTGCGCCCCGTCTCTCAGCCCTGCCGAAACACCCCGCTGTTCTAGCTCACACACTTCCTCTCCTATCTCACTGGGGCGTGATGACTCCGTCCAGAGGAGGCCAGCAACTGAGGTATGATTTGTACAAGTCACCAGTCACCGTCCGCTGACACCCTCTGTGGGTCAGCCTGACAAAGCAAGGCCTGGGAAACCAGAAAGGGATGTGACAGGGCAGGCAGAGGATATGAGGTAGCAGAGGGGGAAGCAGAAACCAGGAGGAAAGACAGAGAACTTTGAACTCCTTGAGGCTCCTTAAGAAAGCGCACCCCCCACCCCCTACCCCCCACCCCCAAAGAATTGACTAGAGCTAGGACACACGCAATAGGAAATCCGGAAGAGAGGAGTGTGTCGAGGGCCTTCCCACCGGATGTCAGAGAAGAATGCCAAAGACAGATTGCCACAGCCCTCACATAAATCCATCTTCCTTGTTTTGTCAACCAATAGGAATATGTTCTCAAGCTAGAGGCCTCCCTTTCAACTCACTTCTCAGCACACAACTACATAAAAATGTGCCAAGCCCTGCCCTCCATCCCATTTGGCTCCAGCTAGAAAATCAAAGAAACAGGGGCCACAGGGAGGCCATGTGTGCCGTGAGTTTTCAACCATCAGCCACTATCTGTAGACATTTCTAAATGGGAAAGCCAAAATAAATATACTGGCTGGCTTCCCACTTCCAACCTAAACTGGTTTGCTTCCTCGACTCAGTGACTTCCAGACCTGCCTCTTAAAAAACAAAAGACAAGAAACAAACAAACAAACAAAAGAAAAACAGGGGTCACCTCTTCAGACAACTTTTTCCCATAGTAACTTGAAGGAAGATTCCTGCGTAGATACCCACCAATGCCTCCAGTCCAGGCTGTTAGGAGTTAAAGTGGGAGCTCGCCCCCATATCCTGACAGCTATCTCCTTTCTGGCCTTAGCATGGTCTGCTGGGGTTGCCAGGAAAGAGAGCTGGGGGCCACACATATGGCTGGCTGCCTCACCCCTCTGGGGCAGAGGGAGGAGGATGCTCTTCGAAGCTCCTGTCCCACTCACATGCTGCCACACACTAGATGCCGGGTGGGCCTTTTAGAAACCATAATCTTAACCGTTGAAAAGTAGAGAATGTTTCCCCTGGAAACATGAGGAAAACACACAAGACCATGAGCTGGAGATCTGGAACAGAAATGAAAGGCTCCAAGAACACTGCCTCGCATGGAAGGAGAGAGAAAGACAAGTGTGCTCTTGCCTCTAATGGCAAAGGAGTTACGGCCCAATCCCCTGGTGTTACCGAGAATTTGCTTCCGGGCAGGGCAGTCACCATCCAGCTGCCTGGAGGAGGCTGTAGATCGAGGGAAACTACAAGAGCAACTGGAGTGGGAAGAGGCAGACCCACTCTGCCAGGGGAGTCATGTCCCCCTTGGCCGTGCTTCCCATAATAGTCTCTCACCTGGAAACACATCCGAGTGGAACCTTGGGACTCTGAGATCAAAAACCCCTGTGCAAACCTGACACTGGCACATGCCATTCCTGGCTAGTGACAACATCTCCTTTGCCCCCTCCCCTCTCTTTCATGTCCTCCATCCTCAGGGCAAGTCGTTCATCAAGGATGCCCTGAGGTGCAAAGCCCACGCCCTGAGGCACAGATTTGGCTGCATCAGCAGGAAGTGCCCGGCAATAAAGGAAATGGTTTTCCAGCTGCAGAGGGAGTGCTACCTCAAGCATGACCTGTGCTCCGCGGCGCAGGAGAATGTCGGTGTGATTGTGGAGATGATCCACTTCAAGGACCTCCTGCTGCATGAGTGAGTAGCACCCCGTCCCCCAGAAGAAGAACGAAGGGGAGAAAGGGGTGCCTGGCAAGGATGGGGGGGTGGGCGGGGAGTGGTCCTGAGGGCTGGAAGTCTGTTTGAGGATGCTATCTGGGGAGGTGAACTACCTTCAGGTGGATACATTTGTGGTGTGCCCCATAAAGCCCTAGAACAATCATCAGATTTGACATCCTCACAGACAGAAACAGCCCATTATTTTTACTAAGCACAAAATATCTACAGTCAGAAGCACGCTCTACCCGCCTATAGCCAAGTCTCCAACTGGATGGTCCAAGTGACTCACGGGCATCTGTACAGACAGCTGGTGCATACTAACATATACCTGACTGCATACTAACATATACCTGACTTTAGGCGCTGAGTGAATTTTTTAAAATGTCTACCCAGTCCCTACAACAATTCTTTATATCTCCAATTTCACAGATGAGGAAACTGAGGCCTGCTGAGGCAAAAGACATAACAGTTAAGGAGAAGCAAAGCTAGGGCTGAGGTCCAGACAGTATGGCTACAACACCTACACTCTTAAATGCTCCAGTCTCATCGGCAGCTTTTTTTTTTTCAGAGCCTCCCTTTCTAGCTCTGCAGAAAACACAAAGCAAACGTCAGGAACTGTAGTCAGCTAAACATGCATGCTACACTGGACTTGGAGAGTCACGATTCAGTGAGAAAGCCAAAACATCTCGTTCCTTGAAACTCACCCCAGCTGCAGGATCCTGGGTTTTACAGAGCATTTAAAGCATGCTGATAGATGATTATTTCTAATGTGCAATGTGGTCGTCAGGCCCCAAAGACAGAGATACAGAGTAAAAAAAAAAAAAGGAGCCACCAGTTCAACAGACCAGAGCCAATCACTGCCCCCTTTATGCCCACCTTTCCGTGGTGGCTCATTGGGCCAGGTCAGCACAATTTTAGGGAATTTCACCCCTCAGATCATTGCACAGCCTTCTCTCAGTTATGTCACCATACTCCGTACCTTCACCACACTAATGCCCAGACTCTGGAGGCAGCCACTTCCTGTCTCTGCTCATTCAGTTATATGGCCTTTGGTAGCTTGCAACACCTGGGTACCGTATTAAATTATTCACGGCAAAATTCTCCAAACCGCTCTTTCCAAAACAATATTGTTTTATTTGGATCTTGAGCCATAATAATATTTTACAACATATTTTTTACTCTTTCAAATATCTACAAAGGAGCAATAGCATCGACAATAGCAATTGTCTTATTTCTCTTTGGTGGGCCAGGACCTTGGCTATGAGATATCCATGGATCACCACCACTGTCTTGCCTAACCAACTACAAGATTAGCATTCTCCATTTCATAGAGAAGTTAGTAAAGCTGCGAGCTTCAGTTTCTTACTCATGAGATTTGATGGGTACCTTGCAGCCCGGGGATTGCAGTCTTCTCTCACGATCCACAAGGGACGGTGCAAGGACATCCCCTACAGATCAATACCCATGAATGAGAAAGTCTCAGGTATATTGATGGAGTATTTGCACATGACTTAGGGCCTCCCCACCTACTCTGGATGAGTTCTAGTACCTGGAGACAAGGCAACTGCAGTTTGAGGCTGCTTCAGGTCGGAGGCGGGCTGCTTATAAACACGGATCTGTGGTTGGCTAGTCGAATCCACAAGCACAGAGCTGACTGTGTATCTCTGAAACAGCATAGGCCAGCTCCTCCCTGGCCTGTTCTTGCTAGACCTGCAAGGCTTCATGATGTACAACCAGGGTTCTTCCTTTTCTTAATTAATTACTCCTTCATCGTGACCTGAGGGTACTGTGGGTCACTCAAAAGAGCCACATGTTTACGGCTGAGGAACCCCTGAAGGCTATCTCGGTGACATGTTTAAGATGGCTTCTTGGCCTTGAGAGTGGGAGGTTGGGAGCCTGTTGTATGCCTATGATATAGTCCTGGAGCGTGTGAAGTGTTAGTATTTTCTGAAGAAAAAAAAAAGGCCCTTGGAAAAACTCAGTATTTTTAGGTTTGGGGAACACATACCCCACCGTAGAATTTAGGAAGAGTTGCAGCACACCATGGTGTTTTAGTGTCTCTTCTATGGGAGCATGGCCTCCAGACCAGGGACTTGTTTCCAAGGATCCCCCAAACCAGTGAGAATAAGCAATGGCAGCCAACACTGGCCTGCTCTGGAGAAGCAGGTGGCTCGCCCTGAGCAGAGGCGTGGGTGTCTTAGGAACACTGCCAGGAGACCACGTGCAGGGCTCCCTTCTCCTGCTAAGCCAGCCCTGCTGGGCAGTGGGTTGTGCCAAACTCCAGCTCCCTGAAACTGTCCGCTCCCTGTCGCAACGCAGCGGTGCTGTGTCCCGGCTTCAACTTCAAACTGAAATTGCCTGAACTCTTCCAGATTTTCAACCAGCTTAACTGATTGATGAACACGTTCGGCCCCGAGATACCAAGATTTGTTGCCGTCTCAGAATCTGTGGCAACAGTCACAAACAAGAGGACGGGAGCCAGATTTGCCTTTTTCCTCCTCCAAGAGGAGGAAATCAGTCGCTGCAGAATCTCAAACCACTCCATTCCTCTACTAGGCTTATGCTAGGAGTAAGGGCAGCAGCAATGTCCCCTCTACTGCCAGCTTGCCCCGTCACTGCCATCTGTCCACCTCACTCTCTCCTTATCGTCTGTCTCCCCCTAACTGTGGCCAGTCTCCCTTGGCCTCTGCACACCCTTGTCATCAGGTGCTGGCAAGCCACCTAGGGTTTGGAGACTCAGGCACAAACCCTTCTACCCCTCCTTCAGCCTTGCTGATACTCAGCTGAGTGCTTGGTTCTGTCATCAGACAGGCTCAGCCTGCAGCCTAAGAAGGCACCATGCCAACCCAAAGTGAGGCTTAGATTAACTTACTTGGACACACACACACACACACACACACACACACACACACACACACACACCCTCCCTGCAAGGGCTCAGCTTCCTCCCTGAGAGAGAAGACAGAGGAAGCTGAGGAGAGGGGGAACTGTTCCTGCCTCAGGAGGTCCGTGTCTGTCTTACTGGGCCAGGGTTCAATGGCAGATACACACAGTAGAGAAGTCCCCAGAGATAGCTGGATTCCCAGGAGAGTTTCTTTTAAGGATAGAAGCTTAGATGGAAGAGTCGGTTCAAGAGCCCTGATAAAGCCAGCAAGTGGCCGAACATCTTTCTCCCACTTTCAGATGGACTCGGTAGACTTGAGCTTCATAAGATGATGTTTGTTTCCAAAAGGTGAAAGGGTATGGGCAGCTCTCAGCATCCCTTTCTATGTGCTCAAGGAGACCGTGTTAGACTGCCCCTCCCACTTGCAGAGGCCTATTTGAGAGCACCTCAGGACCTTGCCCACCAGCCATGCACAGATGCCAAAAGAATGAAGAAGGCCTCAAAACTCAGTTCCAGAACATTCCTTCCTGCTGTCCCCAAGCCAGGCCTTCCTTGCCCGGGCACTCCCAAAAGGGACTTTCCTTCTCCCTCTTCCCATTTGAGGAAGAACCAGCAGAAGCAGCAGTGACTATGGGACGCATCTTAGAACATATGCTGCTTTTTCTGCAGAGCAACAGTTGCCAACTTGCAGGGGAAAGACTACGAGGAACTGGGGTAGCCATCCAAGAGTCAGGTCAAGTCTCTGGGAGGAGAGAGCCTTTGCTCCTTTTAAGGAGCTGCACATCCCACAGTGATTTCCCTACAGAGGGTTGCAGGGTCGAGGTTGGGAGTGGGGGGTTGTACGTCAGGGGCAGATATGTCCAGGGCTTTTACTTGCTACAGACTGCCTAAATCTAGTTAGCCGCACAGTCACATGACGCATCCCACATCCTTCTTGGAATCTTAAGAGGCCCGTGAGAGTTAAGAAGGGCTCAGTGAATAGGCCCTGAGAACTCACTGGTGGACATTTGCTCTACCAGGTAGGCCCATAAATAATACGAAGAATGGGCACACCTCCTCGGTACCTTGAGGTGAAGTCCTCCGTCAGTTTGACTAAAGAACAACTCGGGGTACAGGTGGGGAGCAAAGCTCTGAGCCCAGAACAGACCGTGTTTGTTTCCCAGACAGCTGTCTTGCTCTGGACATGGGCTGACTGTGAGGTCTCTGGAAAGCAATCCCAACTCCCTGCTACCTGCAGAGGGAGGTGACACCACAGAGAAGAGGTCCTCCACGGCACATCTCAGTCCATTCCTGACTCCCCCAGACAGAGACACACCCAGCAGCTTTCCGAAAAGCCCTCCTTTTGAAAGCCTAAACGAGGGACACACGGATACCCCCAGGAGAGCCTCGGAGACGCCACCTACATAGGGCAAGGATGGATGCTCCTGCAAGCTGCTCAGGAACTCCTTCTTAGTCCAACACTTGCTGGATTCTTCACTGAAGGCACAGATGCTCGCACGCACGCGCGCGCGCGCACACACACACACACACACACACACACACACACACCAATTTGATGTTGAAGGCCCTTTAACGTTTGCCACTAAGTCAAAACTCACCAGTTACTGCAGCCTGGATGTGCCCAGGGCGCCGCTGCTCTCCTGTTTACACACCTGCCTCACCTGAAATGCCGACCTTAGTGCCCTAGCCCTTAGCTTTCCTTCTGTGTAGCCACGCACAGCCAGTGGCCCCTTTTCCTGCGGCTCTACACCTATTTGAGGAGCAAGAACCTCCCTTAATACTCTCCATCTCCGTTGCCTGCCATGGAACCTAGTCCACAAAGATCACCCGCTGAACCCAAGTTCTTCTTGGTGTCGTCACAAGCCTCCCCCACCCGCCGCCCGGGGCTCCCTTTGGACCTGTTCCATTCTTACTCTTTCTCCCTCTGTTCCCATGTCTAGGCCCTATGTGGACCTTGTGAATCTGCTGTTAACCTGCGGGGAAGAGGTGAAGGAGGCGGTCACCCGCAGCGTCCAGTCTCAGTGTGAACAGAACTGGGGAGGCCTGTGCTCCATCCTGAGCTTCTGCACATCCAACATACAGAGACCGCCCACCACAGCCCCTGAGCGCCAGCCCCTGGGAGACAGGGCCCAACTCTCCAGGCCTCACCACGGGAACACAGGCTACCATCTAACAGAAGGCAGCAGAGGCGCCAAGGGTGAGCGAGGGAGCAAAAGCCACCCGAATGCGCATGCCCGAGGCGGAGCAGGTGGCCAGAGCGCCCAGGGACCCTCGGGAAGCAGCGAGTGGGAAGACGAACAGTCTGAGTATTCCGACATCCGGAGGTGAAATGAAAACCCAGCCGCGATAGCTTTCCTCCGGGCCGTCCATTTTCTTATCTATGGACATTCCAAAACATTTACATTAAAAGAGGGGGGAATGTCACACGCAGGATGTGTGCGAATTGTGGACTTCGTGCAGGTGTCTGAACAGGTGAGGTAGAGATTCCAGGGCAGCAAAGTCTCAGGTGCCCAGTGGATTGGCATCTACAGAAGCTTATTGGAGGGAGTGTTGCCCTGAGCCGGCCTTGTAACTTTGTCCGGTTCAGTCTGTGGAGCTAGTGGGTTGGCTAAGGTGAGCTGTGTTGGGGGGAGGTCAGACGGGAGGGAAGGGGCCACACATGCGTGCCAGGCCCTCCTCCACAGTTTCCACTGCTGTCTGCAGGGAGCAGGGCAGCTGGGTTCCGGGGGCAAGAGTGAGTGGGAAGTGTAGCCAAAAAGACAAGAGGGGAAACCAGACAGGATGAAGGAGCTTAGCCATGCTCAGTGCCAAACTGAAGTTGAGTGCCGTGTGTGGGACTTGTATTGCAAGACTGCTGGAAAGGACACCACGTAGTACATTTACTGGGTGTCATTTCTGAGCCATTGTTCTGTCTAAGGGACACTGAAGGAGTGGCCCCTGTCTGTTTACTTTGACCACTGTTTCAGATCTCAATTTTACCTTTTTTTAAAAAAATCTATTGACATCTTCATGTCTGTCATCAAAATAAATGGCCTTTCAACCCAAACAACTGGGTCCCAAAACCAGCTCAGAGGAGGAAGAAAACTGACCCCAGCCCATCTCTGGAGGGTAAATTTTTGTGAGTTCTATTTTAAAAAACAAAACAAAACTCAAACAGCACTGTGCCTACATGGGCTTCTAGCCCCGGAACAGACTGACAGCTACAGGGGGAAGAAAGCACACACCAGGAGTCCTTCCCTTCGCTAAGTTTTCCCTGGAGTTTTGGTATCTCAACGTGACCTCAGCCAAGGTCCGTGAGCCTGTACATTGAATCCGTGTGGCCAAGTTGATGCCACGCGATGTCAGAGAGAGAGAGAGAGAAGAGAAAAAGACATCAAGACCGCTAAGTAAATCGCCTTTTGGGAATGTCACCCTCTGCTTACTTGGGCGAATAGCTTAATCTCTAAGAGACAGGGCTTTCCACAGCCAAAGTGGAAATTTAGCAACAAGGAGAGAAACGGGTGGACAAAAGAAAGGCCAAAGGGGAGCGAAGCGACGGCAGCTGCCCGGCACTAGCATCTCCCCTCTGTAGCTGTCACGGTCGTCCCTCTAGCAGCCGGAGCACACGGAGCCAGTGCTGCAGGACTGGATGGTATCCTGGGCCAGGTCTCTTAGAGCAAGGCTCAGCCAACTTCTTCTATGAAGAGCCAAATAGTAATTAGAGAGTTTCAGTTCGGCAGGCCACATGGCTTCTGCTGCCACCAGGCAGCTCTGCCATCACAGCACAAAAGCACCCTCCGCCACACAAATGGGAGGGCTTGGCTTCTCTCCCGCTAAGATTGTCTTCAACGGGCACCCAGCTGGGCTTGGCTCACAGACCATACACAGCCTACTCCCTGTTTTAGGGAGCAGGGTGAAAGGCATGCATTCTGCCTTACCCAACCACTCTAGTTCTCCCTGGAAAGCCCCTGAGGCCAGAGGCAGCCACATTTCTTTGAGCACATCCTCCAACTCAGCTGGTGTCTCTATGTGCAGAAGCCAACCTCAGTCGCTCATAGGCTATGCTTTAAAAAACAAAAAAACAAAAAAAAAATTTTTTTTTAAAAATCATTTGGGGAGGGGTGGGCCGGTGAAGTGCTGGGAAACCCCCAGAAAAGTGGGGGGCTGCCGAGAGCAAAGGAGTTCTGCCCGGAAGGAAGGAGGCCCAGCATGCCAGGCTCTGCCACCGGAAGTCAATGTCGACTGTGGCACTCTCATGCCATGCGTCTGTGTGGCACCTTGACTGTTTCTGCTTACATCGCTCACAGACATTCGCCTTCACTCCTGGCTCAGCTGCTCATTTGTCCCCAGTGTCTGGACTGGGTTTGTCAGTGTCCTGTGTTCACTTACTGATGTTCCCTTTGTTGTTTCTACTGTAAATATTTGTTGTTTGTATTTATTATCTCAGTGTCCCCCACCCCCACCCCACCCCCCAAAGGCATAAAATCACTTCCTATTTTCATTTGAATCCACTGACTGATCTCTGCTGTGTATTTTCTGTCCCTCGGTCACGCCTTCACCCTCAAAAAAAAAAATTTTTTTTAAAATCATTTCATGGTTCCTTCTGTGCTTAGAAACATAGAATTTATTTATCTCTCAGGTCCTTTGGCTCAAGACTGTCCAGTGCCTGGTGGGGGCCTTTGCACAGCCTCAAATGTAAGCAAGGCAGCTGCTGAAAACAGCCCCTGCTTAGGTCTCAAGCTTCACACACTTTGACTCGGTAGCTTTCCTGTGAGGAAGGATATGGGTGTCCAAATAAAGATGCAGTGTTTATTTTGAGCTTCAGATCTTAACACGATGATCTGAACACCTCTCCTTTGTATCAATAAATAGCCCTGTTATTCTAAAACGAGAGGGCCAAAGACAGAACGCTGACAACTCAAACCCCAATAGATAGGCGACACTAGCCTAGTCGTCCTTACACACACACACACACACACACACACATACACACACACTGAAACTCTGAAGCTGGCCAGTGGTGTCACTGAAACAGCATGGGGACACTGTTCCTGGCACCCACTTCCTAAGGAAGCACTGTACTGTGTGGGCCTACTAAGTCAGAGAGAGAGACGATGGGCCCTGGACACTGTCACACTGCGTGGTTTTCCTTTGAGCATTAATAAAGGTTTTAAATAAATGGCCCTGCACTTGAGCGGTGTTGCTTCTGGGCAGCTTTGATGTGAGGTGTGAAGGGAGATAACCAAACAAGAGGGATGTTGACATTGCGTTGTTGTGTATACTCCTTACTTGGTGGGGGGGGGGGGGGAAGCCAGGTGAAGAAGCCCCACCCCACCCCCTCTCAGGACTTCCTCATCCCAGGGACTCTGGCCAAGGCCCCACGGGAGCCACCAAAACAAAGAGGAAGAGAAATTCTCTGCCACTGACCTGGAAATTCCACCCACAGCCCAACCAGCTCTCAAAGCTTGCTCACTGCACTGTTGCCTTCCAGTGCCGCACCTTCCTTCAGCCCTGCCATCAGCCTACTCACTCAGGGCCTCAGGATCCGCTGGGTGGCTCGCCAGCTCCTTCCCAGCTCTTGGCTACCACTGCCAAGCAAAGCTTGAGCTGTTCTTCACTTGCAGCTTGCATGGCCACAGTGCCCACGCTGCATGCCAGGCATCCTGGTGGACATCAAGCAAGCGTTATCCCATCCTGAGTCCCACAGTCTCGACAACTGCCCCCCATTTGACAGGCAAAGAAGGCCAGGCGGGCCTGGGAATCATCTCAAGGAGTAAAAGGCTCTTGCTGTCAAGCCCTGGTGTCCTGAGTTCATTCCTTCAGGACCTTCCTAGTGGAAGGAGAGAAACAACTCCTAAACCTTGCCCTCTGACCTCTACATGCTCACTGTGACGTGGGGGCGGCGGGGGGGGGGGGGGGGGCAGGAGGGGGAGGGGGCAGAGGGGGAGGAAGTACTTCCTCGGGTACATATACATGTAGATAAATACAAATAAATGAGTGAATGAGTAAACAAATGGATAGATAAATAAGGGCATGAGGCCTGGGGAAAGAGGAAGTCTACACTTGTACATTCTGCTGTGGAGCAGAGAAGAAAATGGATGGATGCCCTCACCTTTGCTTCCGCAAAGCCTGAAAGGGCTGGTTGACACAGACAGACCTGAGGGAGCGGGTGCAGCCGCTGCTCCTCTTATCCGGATGTGGATGACTTTGCAAATGTTTCCCCCCTTAGGCCATTGAGGAAAGCACCTTGGGACCAGCTGACTGGTATGAACCCACGGTGAGTACTTCCTTCATCAAACTCACCCCAAGGCCAGCCCTATCTTGATCTGAGGATCAAGGTGGACTGTGCTGGCCAAGACAGTCATGGGCAGCGTGGCAGCTGCCAAGACTTGAGGGCCAGTGGTGTGCCCCTGTTTCTGCTGGTGCTTAACAGATGGCATTTCCAAACCCCGATTTACAGGTAAAGAAAGTGAGGCTCAAAGGCATCTCAGTCTCAGTGACAAGGCGACCCAGCTCCTGAAGTGACAAGCAGCTGCCCAGTGACTCCTCTGACATGTCTCTCATCCCAGGTCTGAGCACATGGGCTTAATGCACACAAGTGAATTCAGACAGGCAGCTGCCTCCCCAAACTCTCTTGTGGCTGGATTATTAGGATTGGGAAGACAGAAAGCAGAAAGGCCTCAAATATGCTGGGTCTAAACAAAGTTTCCCAAGGGATATGGAGACACACCCCAAAATCTGGAAAGAGAAATCTGAGTTTGTGCTGAAGTCAACAAAAAAAAAAAAAGAGAGAGAGAAAGAAAGAAAGAAAAGAAAAAGAAAGTCCCCTGCTGAGGAGGGGACAAGCCTTGGCCAGAGAACAGCTTTTATGTGAATTATTTTTTGTGGGTGAAGAAGAGAGGGAACCAGCTTTGGCCTGGAGTCCCATGTTGCTGCTTGCATAAGCCGTTCAGTTTTATCACTCCTCAAAATGGGGGGGAAAAGTCCTCTCCAAAGAGAAGAAAAGTCACAGGGCCAACTTGAATTCATGCCTGAAATAGATGCCAACACAGTGTACCCTGTCACTTGACAGGACCCAGACTTCACGATTCCTTTGGGTCTGCACACAGCCATCACTGAACATCATGTGCGCTCAGATGAGCTACAATGACGTAGTGGGAGTTGGGTAGGCAAGAAAAGTTCCACTGAGGAACCCTCGAGGGGTGGCGGCTTCTGAACAGGTGGTAAACAGAGTCATCAGTGGGTCCTGTTTCCCAACACATGGGGGGTCCAAAAATGGTTATGACTCTGAAACTGAATCAGGGGAAAGGCCATACAAAATAAAAAAATAAAAAGAGCTATGCTAAAGGGCACTGGGACCACCTGTTTGCCGTCCTGGTTAGCAGTGATTGCAGGAGGGGCTGAGGGTGCAGAGAGCATTGTGCCAACGGACGGAGCAGCCTCCTTCTGCCTTAGCAGTGGTTGTCCGGCAGCTGGTCTAACCGGCTCACCTTTCTGTGGGTCAGAAACTTGGAAAGAGTTCCTCCAGGTGATTATTCTTCCCCGACATTCCCTGGGTAACAAGTGACCGACCGGAGGCTCCAGTCCGAAGATTCCAGTGTCCTCTACAAGATGGCGCCTCCATGCTGCCATCCCATACCTTCCTCTGTTCCTCATCCTCCAAGACCTCTCAGAACACGGCTGCCTGTGGGTAATTTTCCTTTGTCATAGTAACTGGCTCTTCCCAAGACAAGCTAGTGGATATTACAGCATTTTCTTCAAACCCAAACTGTGGTTTGAGTTTACCCTTGGTACTATAAGTAACCATGGGACCTAAATAAAATATATTCAGAGTAAAATAGACTTCACTTTTTTCTTTTTTCTTTCTTTCTTTCTTTTTTTTTCCAGTTACTTGTATGAAAGAATGAATGATACAGTTTTCCTAAAACTGCCAAAAGTTTCAATCAAAAGAGTTTCAGTTCCAAGCTGGATACGGTGGCACATGCCTTTAATCCCAGCACTTGGGAGGCAGAGGCAGGCAGATCTCTGAGTTCGAGGCCAGCCTGGTCTACAAAGAGAGTTCCAGGACAGCCAGGGCTACACAGAGAACCCTTGTCTCAAAAAACAAAAACAAAACAAAAAGTTTCAGTTCCTAACACAATGCCACAGTGCTTTCTGGTAGTCTGGCTTTGCTAAGTTAGGATTTTTCAAATGCAACAGAAGAGATGGAGGCAGGGCCCAGTAGTGGAAAGGCATCCGATGCCAAGCCAGATGACCTGAGTTCAATGTCCAGGCCCCACAGCGTGAAGGGCGAGAACTTAACTCTCGCAAGTTGTCCTCTGACTGCCACGTGTATTTATTTATATGTGTGCGTGCACACACAACAAATAAGCAAATCGTGTAACTAATTAAGTAAATTAAATTACTAGGAAACTTAACTTTGGAATCGGGAGTCATGGGCAAGGAAGGGTACCAGTCCACCCCCTCACTCACCCTGTGCCCCCTGCACCTGCTCTGAACAGACAGTAGAAAGAGAAATACGAACTTGAGCAAGTGAGGACGGCGAGACTGCCCCTGACGAACCAAGCTGAACTTTCTGAGTCTGTTTCCTCAACTGCTCCCGTCTACCTGCTTCCCTCAGAAATAAATGGCCACAGTGATAAGAAGAGTCACAGTGCACAGGACATGCTTTTGACACCGTGGAATTCCACAGAAGGACTGACTTGGAAGGCTGAGGCCTAAAGCTCAGGAAATCCACAGGGCACACTGGCCTTGCCTTTCACTCTGTCCCCCTGTCCATTTTCTGCCCTCCCATCCCTTTTCAAAGGTGACCTACAAAGTCTCTGAGAGACAGAAGAGAGGAGCGGTGTGAACAGTGGGAACTCACTGAAACTCCTATGAAGGATTGAGGACTTACAGGGTGGGAACTGACGGAGTCCCAGGCTCACTCTAAGGCAGCAAGCAGTCCCAGAGTACTTCCCCCCATGCTGGGGGTTCACAGGCCACTAAAGAGGTTTGTGGAAGCTCAATTGGTCAGTGGGAGACCTTGCTAGGAGTGAAACCTTCCTGCCAGGCACTCCCCGAAAACCTCAAGGCAGGGTCCCCCAGCCCAGCCAGCTTGCAGGCCTTCTCTATGAGGCAGGAGAGACTGGAGGGAAGGATTTAGGGTCCAGGACCCACTCCGCCCTGGGCCAAGGTTCCTAAGAGTTTGACATTTGGAAAAGATCTGGTCTGGATGAGCCAAGGATTTGGGGCAGGGCTCTTTCCGGCTCCTGGGAGTGTCAGGAGGAGGAGGAGGAGGAAAGTGACTCAGCTGAAATGGGGAGAAATGTATTTTTAAAAAGCTAGCTAATGAAGGCACAATGGTACAAAACGTAACCCAGGATGTGGTCCAAATACTTCCTTAGAGAAAGCGGGTGAATTTCCAAAAAGCCAGAGAACTTGCTCAGGTTTCTAAACCAAGAATAACACCAGGCACTGGAGACAGTCTTCTGGGCTGGGCGGGTCCCCGGCCCCCAGAAGCATCCTCGGCCCTGGCTCCCCAAGGGCTGGTGCCACCTCAGATGGAGAATTGCTGAGTGCCACCAGGCCACAGACTATGCTGCCCAATGTGAAAAAAAACAGTCCCCAACAACTACTGCAACAAGCAGAAAGTGACCCACACTCTCCCCACAGGGCAAGAACAGTAATGGACCCATTGGAGAGAATGTAACTGTCAGGGGAGCTGGGAAGAAAGGAACAGAACAGCTCTGGCCCCATCCAACAGCCCAGGTAAGTGACCTTGAGTAGCAGAAAAGAAGAAGAAGAAGAAAAAGAAGAAGAGGAAGAGGAGGAGGAAGAGGAGGAGGAAGAAGAAGAAGAGAAAGCAAGCAGAGAAGGCAGAAGCTCAGCATCCTCCTTATCTAGTGGGCCAGTGCTAGATTCATTCTGGGCCCCCGCCTCCTCCTGAGTGGGGACCCGTGGAAACCCGCATGTCCCATGAACATAGTGCAGAGGAGGGCCATGGGATGATTCATTAAACTCCAGCCCCATCGAAAGATGGGTTGGTGTCTTCATCTGCTTGCGGCAAAACATCCTACTGTGCTCCCTACAGGCTGACAGAAAATGGCAACGTACAGAGATCTCCCAGTGCCTAGACTCTGTCTGAGGTACCCAAGTGCCAAAAGAGAGACACCATTGTGATGACCAGTGGCTCCTTCACAGGTGTCAGGACCCAGCAGGGGCTCGCCCTCATGACTGTGGCAGCTATTTAAAGGGACAGGTCTGGTCACCCTTGAGGCCCCTTCCTGCCAGTCTTGAATGTCTTAAGCTCCTTTGCCGGATACTTCACACAGACACTCTTAGGGAGAGGCAGGGCGACCTCCATATCGGTGTATTACTCACCGTTCTCATTCCTGCAGCAATTTATGTAACAAAAATCAACCTAAGGAGGGAAGAGTTAGCTTTGGCTCACAGTCTGAGGGGATACAGTCCATCCAGTTGGAGAAGCCGTGGCCACAGAAGCATGGGGGCTGCTTACATTGCCTCCATAGTAATGAGGCAAAGATGGGGGAGTGGCGATGGCCCGTGCTTTCTTTACACTTATTCAGTCCAGGACCGCAGCCAAAGGAAAGTACAGGACGAGTCGTCCATCTTCCATTAAACCACTCTAGAGATGGCCTCACTGGCGCGCCTGGAAGTGTGTCTCTGTCTCCTACTCGGTTCTAATCAAGCGGAATTGAAGATTTACCCAGGAAACAGAGAATCGATCCATATGTATGGGATTTCTTGGGGGAAGCCTGGGAAGGATCTCCGGAAGAGCGGATGTAAGCACAGGGCCATCTGACACCTGTAAAGAGAAAGTGAGAAGGAAGCAGGACGAGGCACAGCTCTCAAGTCCCAACCACAAGGATGAGAAGCTGCAGAGCAGAGGGTGGCCACCAGAGGAGCCCAGGAGCGGCAGGCACGGCACCTCTCTATTATCCAGGCTTGCTCAGTCCTTTCTGGGAGTGGTTCTCTCCATTGGTTCCGGTCTCCATCGCTAAAATGAAATGCCTGGGCATTTATAAAGAAAAATGTGTTCACTTAGCTCAAGCTGCAGAGGCTGAAAACGGAAACGGATGGCACAGGCCTGACTGCCTCACCCCCTTGGTGGGTGGCATCCCTTGGGAGCACAAGGGAGGGAAGGATCACAGGGTAAGGCTAAACGCTAAAGGGGTGGAGCAATAACAGCCCCCCACTTAGCCCCGCCTCTTAAAGGTACCACTACATCTTACTATTGCTACTTCAGAGATCAAACTTCCTGACTCCTTAGGGATAAGCCACATACAAAACAAAGTAGATCCTAAAGATGGGACAGCTAGGACTTGTCAGCTCCCTCTCCTCCTCCCAGTGTGGTTATCTGAACTCCATACACCCATAGCTACCTAATTGCCAATATTTTCTTGGTAAAAACACTTCAAGGAGCACTTCACTTAGTCTTTTCCGATTTTCTTTTAATTTTTGAGACACTCTTTCCCTATACATCCCAGTATCTTAATTTCCATTTTATTGCTGTGAAGAGACACCATGACCAAGGCAGCATATAAAACGGAAACATTTTATTAAGGGCCTGCTCAAGTTCCAGAGAGTCAGTCCATGACCATTGTGGTGGGGAACACGGTAGCAGGCAAGCAGGCATCATGGCTCTGGAGCACTAGCTGAGAGTTTTCATCTTATCCTCAAGTCAGAGGCAGAGCGAGCAAGACACTGGACCCGGAGTGGGCTTTCGTTCACCCTCAGTGCCACACCTCTTCCAATAAGGCCACACCTCCTAATCCTTCCCAAACAGTTCCACTTAGATGGGAACCAAACATTCAAATATATGAACCTACGGGGGCCTTTTCACTCAAACCATCACAGCCCAGGTGATGGGATTCCAAGGCTGTACTGCCACACCAGATTGTGTTTAGTTCTTGTGATGGGATCTGCCCGTGATCTCCTCTTAGCAAGGGCCTTCTTCACAGGGCTGGTATGGGAAATAAATTTAAAAGAATAATGTAGGAGTGATTTGCTAACTGTGAGGCTGGTAGAGGCCTATGGAAAGGCAGCTCACAGGCAAACTGCCAAAAGGCATGCTTTGCGCATGACTACCATGATGGTTTTGTTGATGGTGGTGGTGGTGGTGGTGGTGGTGGTGGTGGTTTGGTTTGGGGTCTTTTGAGAGTGGGGTATTTTCTTTTAAGACAATATCTTACTCTGTAACCTAAGCTGACCTGAAATGCAATGTAGCCCAGGCTAGCTTCAAACTCATGGCAATCTTCTTTGCTCACCTTCTCAAGGACTACGATGCCCGGCACAAGACACCATGCCCAGTTTATAAGCTGATTTTTTTTTTAATGCCACGTTGGCTGCCGACATGATAAGCCTTTAATGTCTACATTTTCCACTTCTCTCCAAAAATAAAAACACCCACCTTCAAGCTCCCCACAGTCCCCTGTGCTTTCTGTTGTCACACTCTGCATGTCCCACCACCCCAGCCTCTGTAGGTCTGGGCATATCCCAGTCATCCACAGCCATTCCAATCTTCGCTGATGTCATGGACTCTTCTAGAAAACCTAACAAAGGTTCCCAGTGGTTCAGCTAGGAGGGATAAAGATGAATTCCTTATTAAACCTGGATTTTAAAAAAAAATGAGACGCCTCATTAGAAGCTGGTAGATACAGAGCTGGGGAGATGGCTCAGTGCGTAAAGCACTTGCAGTCAGGTATGAGGGCCAACAGCCACATAAATACTAGGAAGGTGGAGGCAGGATAGGCCCCGCCCCTCCCCGAGCAAGATGGCAAGCTAGGCTAGCTGAATTGGCAAGCTCTGGGTTAAATGAGAGAGCCTGACTCAATCTGTATGATAGAGAACAATTGAGAAAGACACTAAACATGGACACACACACACACACACGCACGCACGCACGCACGCACGCACGCACATGCACACGTATACAAGCACACACTGGCATATAGCACACCACACACACATTTTTTTAAAAAGAAAAAATAAAGAAACATCCAGACTGCAGCTGGCACTGAGCTGGAGAAAAGGCTTAGAGGGGGCCCAGGCCAGGCCATGGAAAATCCCCACACTTGGGAAATTCGGAGACTCCTACAGATAAAGTGAAACCCTGAATGCTTCCAGCGAGAAAAGGACATCACACAGGCAGGACCAGGGCCAGAGTGAGGGCAAAGGGCCAACCCTTCCCTCATCATAAGTGAAAGGCAGTTTAAACCCAGCTGGATCCCAGCTCCCCCATGAGGCCAGGTACCATAAAGGTGCTTCTCAGCCATGCAGATTCTGTCAGATGCTTCCCAAGAAGCTTCTGGGGTCAGTTTCGTCAAAATGAGGAGATAACTAAAGATATGGCAGAAGGAGAGCTTCAGTCAAAAGAGCGGGAAGGATCGAGGCAGCCTGTTTGAGCACCAGAGACAGGGGGGAGATGGCAGGTGGTCATTTCAGTTCTGTCACAGGGTTTTGGTGTAGGACAGTTAAGATCAAACTAGTTCTAGAAAGCCAGGTGTGGTGGTGCACGCCTTTAATCCCAGCCCTAGGGAGGCAGAGGAGGGAGGAACTCTGTGAGTGCCAGGCCAGCTTGGTCTACAAAGAGAGTTCCAGGACAGGCAAGGCTACAAAGAGAAACCATGTCTCCAAAAAACAAAAAACAAAAAACAAAACAAAACAAACAAACAAAAAACCCAAGCAAACAAAAACCAAACTAGTTCTAGAAAACTAAAGATGACACTGGAAAGATGGATCCGTGGTTAAAAAGCACTTGCTGTTCTTGCACAGGACCTGGTTTCAGTTCCTAGCACCCAAACGTGGCTCACAGTTATCAATAACTCCAGTTCTAGGGGATCTGATGCCCTTCTGTAGGCACTACACACACATGATGCACATAGATGCATGTGTATATGCATAAACACATGCAAAATACTCATATGCGTAAAATTAAAACGTTAAAGGATTTGTTTTTAAAAGAGAAAACTTAAAGAAATAAAAAAAAAAAAGAGCAAAAGACTTGAACAGGCATTTCACAAAAGATGACCAATGGCCAATGAGCACATGAAGAGATGTCAAGCCCCTAGTCACCAGGACAAGGCAAGCAAAGGCAACAGTGGTGGCTATTGCCCAGCTTATAGGACAGAGAAAGCCAAGAATGACAATCCCAAATGCCAACAAGTCAGGGACACTGCACTGCTGGAAGTTTACACTGTGGTGCCACTTAGGCACAGCTGCACTGAAAACTTCCACACTGTCCCCTTCACAGTTAAACACACTCATCCCGTGGCCCTCCAACCTTGCCCCAAACTCCAGTCAGAGTAATGTGCATTCACAAAAATGCTGACAGATGATGTCTGCAGTAGCTTTGTGAAAAGCCAGAACCAGATGAAATATCTATAAATAGGGAATGGGGAAGTTGGCTATGGTACGCCTGTTCAAGGAGTACTACTCAGCAATGAAGAGGAACAAGCAGCTGATAGACGTGCCAGCAAGATGGCTCAGAGCTTTGTGAGAAGCCATGGGAGAGGAGTGTGAGGGAGGACAGTTCAGTTATACCACCTTCAGAAATGGATGGAAGTCAAAAGAGTAGTCATCTCCAGGAGCAAGGACACAATGGGCCTTCTGCGATGACATAGATGTCTTATTTCCTAACCTTGGAGCTTGTATGTTTGAGTACACTTAGTTCTCCTGTAAAGCACTGAGGAAAAGAACACTAGACAAACCTTAGACGATGCATCACTAACTTCATAAAAAATGCAGAGTCACCAGATGTGGTGGCACATGTTGTGGTTAAATTACCAATATGGCCTAATAATACTTATCATTAGGCCTATAATTATTACTACAACGGTATTTTCTAACCTGCTAGCAATCAATCAAGACACAGACACCTGTTATATTTAAAAATAGCCTTAGTTAACCTGGGGCAGGGCAGTTATTAATGCCCTAAACTACTTCCCATAGGCAAGTATGGGATACCTGCCCCAATCCCATGCCGTCTGGTTCTCATACTTTCTATCAAGCTACCTCCCATCCATAATCCCATATACTTGCTAATGTTCTTCATCTGGGCTAAATCTCCATCCACACCGGCCATGTGCTTCTCCCCCACCTAACCTATGATGGCGCGACCTTCTTCTCCTCTCCTCCTCCGGTCTCTCTTCTTCCCAAGATTCTCTCTGTCTCCCCTAGCCTAGGAACCTTAGCCACACCTCTCCCATTTGCCCTGCCCAGGTGGGATGGCCTTTTATTGGTCAAACAGGTCAGGCTCTTAGGCAAGGTGGGTCACAGAGACTGCAAGCAGTAATTAGCATCAAAATACATCAGCGATGGTAGCACATGCCTTTAATCCCAGCACTTGGAAGGCAGAGGCAGGCGGATCACTGGTCTACAAAGCAAGTCCAAGACAGTCAAGTCTACACAGAGAAACCCAAACAAAAAAACAAAACAAAACAAAACATCAGACCAACCTCCAACAGGCACACACCTTTGATCCCAGTGCTCAGGGAGCAGAGGCAGGTGCTCAGGGGGCTGAGGCAGGTGCTCAGGGGGCTGAGGCAGGTGCTCAGGGGGCAGAGGCAGGTGCTCAGGGGGCAGAGGTGCTCAGGGGGCAGAGGCAGGTGCTCAGGGGGTAGAGGTGCTCAGGGGGCAGAGGTGCTCAGGGGGCAGAGGCAGGTGCTCAGGGGGCAGAGGCAGGTGGGTCTCTGTAAGGTTCAGGCCATCCTTGTCTGGATAGTGAGTTCCAGAATAGCTAAGGCTACTTAGTAAGACCTTGTCTCAAAAACAAACAAGCAAAAGTCAAGAGTTATATCCCAAAAGAGAATCTAGGGCATGGGAGAAATTACTCAGTCGGCGTAGGATCAGCGGTCAATCCCCAACACCCATATAAAAAGACACAGCTTCATGGCACCCCTAATCAACATGCCAACTCCAAAAATAAGGTAGAAGCAATAGAGAAAGATGCCTCTTGGCCTCTGAATGTGCATGCACCCTTGCCTCCTGGGTACACGCATGAACACATGTGTGCACACATGTTGCACGGCCTGACATGCTCCCTACGGTCCGAGCTTAGTTTGTATGTGGCTGATGGTATGTACAGTGATGATATTAGGCTCCTGCCTTTTACTTTGCGCAAATGCTATCTCCAAGTGGATCAAAGACCTAAGCATGAAACGTGAAACCGTGAAACTGCTAGGGAGAAACGTAGCAGTACCCTACATGCTGTATATCTTACTTACGAACTAAAACGTCTGCTGGGATGAAACACCAGGACCAAAGCAAGAAGAGAGGGTTTATTTGACTTACACTTCCACGTCATTGTTCGTCACCGAAGGAAGCCAGAATAGGACTGCAAGCAAGGCAGGAACCTGTACGCAGGAGCCGATGCAGAGGCCATGGAGGAGCGCTGACGACTGCCTTGCTCCTCATGGTCTCCTCAGCCTGCTTTCTTGCTTTGTTTCTTCCTTTGTTTCTTTCTTTCAAGATTTTGTTTATTTATCGTATATGAGTGCTCTGCCTGCATGTACACCTGCAGGCTAGAAGAGGGAGGGGGTTATATCACACTATAGATGGTTGTGAGCCACCATGTGGTTGCCGGGAACTGAACTCAGGACCTCTGGAAGATCAGACAGCGCTTTTAACTGCTGAGCCATCTCTCCAGCCCCTCAGCCTGCTTTCTTATAGAACCCAATACCACCTGCTCAGAAATAGCACCACCACAGAGGGCTGGTCCCTCCCCTGTCAATCAAGACATTACAGTCTTGACTATAGCTCAGTCTCACTGAAGAATTTTCTCAGCTGAGGCTCTAGCTTGTGTCAAGTTGACATAAACTAGCCAGTACAATGTAGGCATGGGAAAAGATTTTCTGAATAAGACTTCAGTTGCCCAAGAATTAAGGCCAACTGGAACTTCATAAAGCTAAAAATCTTCTACACAGCTAAAAAAGCTACCAGTACAGTGGAGAGGAAGCCTCAGACTGAGAGAGAACCTTTGCCAACTACATCTGTCAGCGGATTAATATCCAGACTATATAAAGAACTCAAAAAACAGTAAAAATAAATAAATAAAATAAATGACCCATTCAAAAAATTGGCCAGGGATCTGAACAGAGAGTTCTCAAGAGAAAAAATAAATATGGCCAAGAAATATCTCAAAAATGTTCATTGTCTCTAGCAATTAGGAAAATGAAAATCAAAACAACTTTGAGATTTCTTCTTGCCCCAGTCAGAATGGCAAAGAGCAACAAAACAGCCTACAAGGGACACCGGAGGGAGTTCACGGAAGAGGCAACCCTCACGCACTGGTTCGACCACTATGGAAACCAGTGTGGAGAGTTCTCAAATAGCTGAAAATAAGCCGACCATATGCCCCAGCTGTACCACTTCCCCAGACATGCCCAAAGGACACTACTTCCTGCTTCACAGGCAACTGTTCAGCCCTGCTCATGTGCGCTCTATTCACAATAGCTAGGAAATGGAAACAACATAAGTGACCCTTGACCAATGGATAATAAGGATGTGGTACATACAAACTAGTGAATACTATTCGGCTGGAGAGAGAGAGAGAGAGAGCGAGAGAGAGAGAGAGAGAGAGAGAGAGAGAGAGAGAGAGAGAGAGAGAGATCATGGGGTTTTCAGGTAAGTGGGTAGAAGCAGAAAAGATCATATTGAGTGAGATAACCCAGACTTAGAAGGGCAAATGTTGAATGTCCCCTCTCATCTGAGGTCCCTAACTCCAACTTTTCAGATGAAAGAACTTCAGAAGGCAGGAAAGTAAAAAAAAAAAAAAAAAAAAAAAAAAAGGGGGGGGGGGAACCACTGTGGAGGAGGAGGAAGAGGAGGAGGAAGGGATAGAAAGGAGAATGGCAAGGGACAAGTGATCTGAAGGAGAAATGGGGGGATGGGAATGGGAGCCTCTGAGTAAGGAAGGAGAGGAAGATAAGCACAGCAGAAGGAGGGCAAAGGGGAAAATCACAGTAAAGATGTCTGGAAAAAGTCATAAGAAATCATGTTACTGACTATCTACCAAGAACCCCTCTAAGACATGGACATCGGTACATAAACACACATATATAGTATACCATCTGGCCTGGCAATGCTCCCCCGAGAATGATAGACCACTTAACAAAAACCCCAATACCGGGCATGAAAAGTCCTCTTTTGAGTTGTTGGACAGTGTTGTTCATGAGACTCCCAAAACACCATAGGCTATTGATTACTATTGCCTTTGGTTACACTTCCCTCCAACAGAGGTTAAAGGTAAGTCCTTATTGCTGAAGACACCACACACTTCAGAAACAGGGCCCAGAGGCCCCTGAGCTGGAACTGACCCGAATGCCCCCCTCACGAGGACCAGCGTTCGTGGCACCATCAAACCAAGTATCAGAAGCCACCACGCAAGCTTCCGAAGGAGGGAAGTGACCAACAGTCCTGCCCAGCTGTGACACCCATGAACCACATCAACAACCAGTATGACATGGTAGCCCTAAAGGTACAGTAGTGGCAAGCACATCTTGGTGGTAACCAACAAGTCGCTACCTGAACGTGATGGTAACCAACAAGTCTCTAACTGAACTTTGTGGTAACCAACAAGTCGCTAACTGAACTTGGTGGTAACCAACAAGTCACTAACTGAACTTGGTGGTAACCAACAAGTCACTAACTGAACTTGATGGTAACCAACAAGTCGCTAAATGAACTTGATGGTAACCAACAAGTCGCTAAATGAACTTGAGACCCGCTTAACAAGAGGGAAATCATGCCTGGTACTGGAAACCTACCCGTTACCCAGGGCTCGTGAAGTCAAGGATTTTGGAGGTGACCATGCAGTCACCTCTTCCTAAATATTCACAATCCTTAACTACATCCTAAAGAGTTATCCTTATAACAGCATACCAGCGCAGTGTTTAGCACTCATCAACGAACTTCTTTTTGTGACAGATGGAGACCACTACACAAAAACACAACCGATCAAAATGCAATCATACGGAACCCAGTCCCAATTTGACCCATCCACAATATGTGACCCCTGCACCTAAGACTCGGGGATTGTTGAAGAAAAGGATGTGGAAACATTATATGAACCAGAGGAAGAGGGAGTTTGTTGTGAGATTGGTCTCTACAAGTGTCAGAAACTACATCCATGAACTCTCACCAGCGTGGCTGCCTAAACATGACCCAAACAAGGACAACACCAGCGGACATGCTAACGTGGGAAGGAGAACGCACATGAGAGCTCAACCCTAGACGGAGAACTCCTGGCCAATAAGGAGTGCTGAGAGTGGGAGAAACAGTCTTCCCCAGGAAGGAGTCTCCCAGTTGGTTACCCAATACCAAACGGTCAACCCTAACAACATATACATACATACAAGTAACATTACATGGGTTGTGCGGGTTGTATTTATATATGTAGAGTTACATACACATGTATGTTCATATATGTGTATATGAATATATGGATATATATTAAACAATGCTTTTAAAGGCCATGAATTTGAAAGTGAGCCAGGGGTGGGGGTGCATGGACAAGTCTGAAAGGAGGGAAGGGGCAATAATGTAATTATAATCTCAGGAAAAAATAAACAATTATTAAGTAAAATGTTTAAACTAGTCATGATGAAACTGAAAAAAAAAAGCAAGGGTGGCGTTAACGTGCAGAGGAGGTGGTAAAGTGAGCAAAGAGAACTAAATCCCACTGCTTTACCGGAGGAAAACAACAGATAATGTTTAAAATCAAATAAGCCAGTAACCAAGAAGTGGCAGCTGGGCCTAGCAGCGCGTGGAGGCCACTGACCCAGCCCAGCTGCAGAAGCATTGTCTGTCCTTGAGAGCAGGACTGATGTGGGCAGGTGCAGGGCATGACGTCACTCCTCACAATTTATGTCTCTAGAATTAGGCTCGGCAAAAAAGACACTAAAACCCAAACCAAAATCCCTTTGCTAAATCAGAAACATATTTCTATCTCGGGTAGAAGTCTGGCAACACCAGACTGCCCCCATAGAGTTCTCAAAGGGGGTCGGCTTCTGTCTCTTCCTCACTCACCACTGCCTTAGGCATCACTAGTGCTGCCCTGGCCTCAGCCGTCAAATCCGCATCCCAGCCGGCAGGAAGGAAGATCAAAGAAGAAGCAAGGAAGAGACAGGGTGCTCAGGAGTTGTCACCTAGGCTAATTCCCCAGAGCTCCTTCAAACCTCCTTCACTCTCACAGGACAGAGTGGAGGTCACTGCCAGATAGTCCCCGTCCCACTCAGCCATCAGCCGGCCATCAGGAAGAGGCTACCTGATGCTGATTCTTATTTAACGTCCCTAATCACATGCGCATTGGCTTGCTAAAACTTAAATTATGAACTAAAATAAATAGCATGAGCGGCCAGCAGCGTTAAGGGCAATCCTTCAGCTGGTGTTAACAAGACACTGTGCAGTGTCTCACAACACTGGCACCTGGCGTCCTATATTACACCGTGGCACCCCAAAGTAAAAGAGGCATCCCCAAAATCTCACGTCTGCCAGTCTAAGCTTTGCTTGTGTTTTAAAGACATCAAGGGCCAAACTCAAATACAGATCAGAACCTACAAAGTTTGTGGTGTGGTCAGAAGAGCCAAGGGAAGGTTCGAACTATTACCTAGAACTCAAAAGCTCCACGCGTGCATGTATGTGAATGCGTAGACATATATTATAGAGCTTTAAAAAAAAAAGTCAAAACAAATCTACCCAACCAGCCTGGAGATAATACAACCTAAGTAAGGGGCACGCCGGTCAGGAGGCCTGTGTGTACACGGTACTCTGAAAGGAATGAGCTAATAAAATTCACTCCAATAGGGACTCCAGCAAGTTCTGGCAATTATATGAAATGACGTTGGCTGCCAGTGGCACCCATCCAGTCTAAACTGGTTTATGCCAAGAAGGGGAAACTCCTGGCTCATTCCGCTGAGAAGGTCGCAGATGCCAGCTTTAGATATAGTTGGGTCTAGGCTCAGACAGTGCCACGAGGACTCAGTTGCCTCTTTTCTGTGGCAGGGCTCTGTGCGCCTCTGTGCCAGCCTCACTCCAGGATGCCACGTGGCACCCCAGGAGACCGACTGCAAGCGTACAGCCTCCTCTCTGCTGGCATTCAGAGGGGGGAAAAAGGAGTCTCCTCCTACTGTTCTCATTTGTGTCGTGGTCACCGTGGCCAGGATGAGGCAAACCTGTGAGAGGTGTCTGACAGAACTCAGAAGGCCTGGGCTGGGAACAACCTTGAAGCCCTTGTCTGAAGGTGGTGTTGGGGTAGCCCTGCTCCTTCATGGCTAGCTGTGGGGTTTGGGCAGGTCATTGTCCTCAAGGAACCTCAGTTTACCATTGGAAATACCACTGGCTACAGAGACTCCCGTGACAACTCAAGGGTCTGGTACAGAACAAATCTGCAAATCTCAGGCCATTCCGCCTCCATTCAGTCACGACCTCTTAGTTCACCTCCCTGTCCCCTCCCGAGGGCTGCCACCGGCCCCCTCCCCTATCTTTTGCTTTGTGCCCTATTCTCATTTCTTCGCAGTTAACCACCACCTGGAATGTTAAATGGAGGATCCCAGGAGTAAGCAATTGCAGAGCCTTAAGTTGCTGCGCACATTCCAGGCACCATGATCAAAGCTCGCACCATGCCCCAGGCCTGAGGCCTGCCTTCTCCCAGCGTGCCGTAACTACATACCCACCCACTCGAGAGTCTCCCCGCTACCGATTGCTCTGGTACCACAGTGCACAAGCTCAAGGAAGCCTTATTTGATTTAAAAATGGCCCAAGTACAAGTGGGGGGGGGGGCTGCTGGCAATAAGATGTGGCGAAGAGAAGCCACCAAGAACTTACTTAAGCAAAGAAGGGTAATCCATATTATAGAATGTGTTTATTGGGGGGGTCAGGAATATATCCCCAAACATAAGGGGGAGCAATATACACAAGATCTGAAGAGGAGTTGGGGCTGCTGGCAGACAACAGGCAGCATGGACACCAGCTGCCAGCTCCAAAGCTGGAACTGCAAGGGCCTATCCCAGCTAGTGCCACCCCACACCAGATGCAGAGCCTCTAAGAACGCTCCCTGGTTTGGAACCACTGGGGCAGGAGTGAAGCTAGGACTGCCAGGTCAGAGGTCAGAGGGCAAAGGAGAAGAAAGTAAAGGGAAAGGGTAGGAAAATGGCTGAGTCCAAAGCGCATGAAAGTCCCAGGAAACAATCGCAGGGCGACTTGGGTGCTGGCAGCACTGTCCCCAATGCCCCACCTCCTCCCCAGAGATTAGCACATGCTTTGAGTTCAGAGACACAGCATCAGGACAAACCCACCCACTGTTCCCAAGAGGGTCTCAAGATGACACCAGCAGTTCCGGCCCAAATGTGAGCTGCTAGAGCAGTGTCGGGACTTGAGAAAGCCACAGTTCTGCTCCCCCTGCCTTTGTCCTAGAAGCATCCTCCAGGCCTCCCCTTGGGGCCAACATCTGAGCACTTGCAGGCAGCAGAGGGAGCTGTGGCCCTGCTCCAGTCACCCCTAGTTGAGGCCCTCAAGCACCTGTTTTTTGTTTGTTTGTTTGTTTGTTTTAATCACAGGTTGCAATCGCCTTCCTGCAGAGCTTCCCAAGGGAGCAAAGGCAATGCATGAGGAAATATCTGAAGTTCTAAAAACGCAACTTAAATGTTGGTTCTGGGGCTGGAGGGATGGGTCTTCGATTAAGAGCACAAGCTGCTTTCCCAAAGGGCCGGGAGTCAATTCCCAGCACCCACATGGTGGCTAATTGTGTCTGTAACTCCAGTTCCAGGGGATCCACGTACTCACACAGTCATACATGCATGCAAAGCAGCAATGCACATAAAAACTAAAAATAAATCCTTAAAAATGTTAATTATTAATTAATTAAATTAGTTCTGACATTGTTTTGTGTTGTTTGTTTGTTTGTTTGTTTGTTTTGAGACAAGACAGGGTCTGTCTGTGTTAGCCTTGGCTGTTCTGGACTCGTTTTGTAGACCAGGCTGGCCTTGATCTCACAGTGCACAGTGATCCGCCTGCCTCTGCCTCCTGAGTGCTGGGATTAAAAGCGTGCGCCACCACCGCCCTGCAGTTCTGACATTGTTATCCTTATCTTCCAGCTCAAGAGGACTCAGAGTAGAAAGCCATGCAGAGTCAGAGGCCAGGCACAGGGGAAGAGGGAGTGCAGGGGGAGGGGGTGAGAGAAATAGGGTGAAGAAACTAACAGTCCCTCAAAAACCTCAGGTGTCTTTGTCTTGCTGCTACTGTCACAGAATGCCTGAGTCTGAGTCATTTACAAAGATGAAATTTACCTCTTATAATTCTAGAGCAGGAAAAGCCAAGGTGGTACCAGCCTGTGGCCCTCATCTCTTACATTGTGGATGATATCTGGTGGTGAGAAAGTTCCAGTGTGAAAGAGAGAGGGGATCCACTTCCACAACAACACTATTAATCCATCCCTTCTCAAAGACTCCACATTGCGCAGCAGCAATTACATTTCAGCATGCGTTTTGAAAGGAACATCCAACCCATAACACAGGGACAAGTCTGAGTCCAGATGCCAAGAGCACCATCCTTCAAGGTCACAGACTCACTCAAGCACACACCATCGGGACAGTGATCTGGGCAGCACAAAAGTCAACTAGGCCACTACTGGACAGAGGCCTCAGCAGGGAATCCTGGGAAAGCTCTCACCTAACAGAGACATTGCAATAGCACTTGGCTTGGACCAAGTGCAACTCCTTTAAAAAAAAAAATCTTTTAGCCTTGCCCTGAGGACATAGGAGTGAGCAGATGAGCTGGTCCTGCCCTGATGACAAGGGAGCAGGAGAGCTGGCCCTGCCCTGAGGACAAAGGAGTGGACCCTGATCCAGGGCTCTGAGTGAACCTCACCCCAACATCTACCCCATGTATGACCTGCTGGAACACATGAAGGGGCCAGACCTGCAGATTCAAAGATTAAGAATCTCCTTGACACATGGCAACAACAGGATATCCGACAGCAGTCCCAGTGAGGATCCGATAACAATAGTGTAGGCCTCCAACCAGACCCATGATTTACAACACTGAACATTTGAAAGTAAACATATGTGGACAAAAAGCTGTACTGTGTGATACACTACAGCTTCTGTGACAAGATTTTTTTCTTTGTCTGTTTGTTTTATTTTACTGGGGGAAGAGAGAGATTTTGGTGCATGACATGTAAATCATAGACATTCAATAAAAGAAAAAAATCCTTTTAATACCTTTATGTATGTGTTGTATGCACACACTGGTGTGTGTGTGTGTGTATGTGAGTATGTGTGTGTGCGTGTGTGTGCGCGCGTGTGTGTGTGTGTGTGTGAATGCCAAGGTCTTCTCTCAATGAATCTCCAGTTTGCCAATTTGGCTTGACTGGCTTTGCCGTCACTCTAGGGACCCTCTCCTCTCTGCCTCCCATTGATGGGATTACAGGAACATTGCTACCTCCAGCTTTTTCTTTCTACACTCATGCTGGGATCATGTTTGCAAGATGAGGGCTTTAATCAAACAAGCCTTCATTCTCCATATACCACAACCTGTTACTGCTAACACTGGTGCATTTTAATTAAATTAGTATTTAATGAATCAGTAACAATGTGTACAAGGAAAATTTAACTTCTCTTATAACACAGTAACTATTTGATATATATGCACAAGACACACAGCATGCATAAATGCACTTGTGAGCATAGTTATATGTACATGTGTGTGTGCGCGCGCGCACACACACACACACACACACACACACAAAACACTGGCTCTTCAGTAGTTTTAAATGAGTTAAGTGATCCTGAGGCCAAGATATGTTAGTTTGAGAGACCTTGGAATGGATATTGCTAAGAGCTTTGACCCATCATCTTTCTTTTTGTTATAATTGCTAATACATATTAATCATGTAAACTAATGAATGTTCCATTACATCTTCATACAGGCATTGAGCATCAATCATGGCTGTTCATCTTTCTGCAGTCCTCCCTCCATGTGCTCCCAGGCCCGGCCCCTGCCCGTCGCTAATAGTCTCTCTTCTACTTTCAGGACATCTTCCTCGCTTCAATTTTTGGCTTCCACGGTTGGGATAAGACATTCCATCTTGTTCTTCTGTGTCTGGCTGCTTTGCTTACCACGATGTCTTCGAGTTCCACCCGTTTTTCCTCAATGCTGTAATTTCCTCCGTCTTTCATGGATGAACAAATTCCGTCATGTACCTACAATATGTTCCTCATCTGCCCATTGATGGTTCGTTACCCAGGCTGTTTCCACAGCCTGACTAGTGTGGATAGTGGCAGAGGTCGTTCTTGAGAGAGCCTCAGGCCCAGCCGGGCAGCAGCCTGACTGCATAGCTGTCTTTGCTGTTCAGCATGGCAGCAGGGCTCCCTGGGAGCGCATGTGTTTGGGGACCACCCTGCCCAGAGTCACATGTAGTTGTCTCTCAGTATCCACGGGATGGATTCCAGGAACCCTGAGGCTACCAAACCTATAGGATGCTCACGTCCCTTGTACAGAGTGGACATGGGCATAGATCTCTGCACGACTTTGTGCATTTTACTTTTTTTGTTTTGGTTTGGTTTGGTTTTTTCAAGGCAGGTTTTCTCTGTGTAGCCTTGGCTATCTTTGAGTCTTGTAGGCCAGGCTGGCCTGGAACTCACAGTGATCCACCTGCCTCTGCCTCCCGAGTGCTGGGATTAAAGGCGTGCGCACCCTGGACACTTTGAACAGTGTCTAGATGACTCCCATCACCTCAGATACTGACATGCCGTGCAGACACCTGCCAGGCTGTGTTCGGGGCATGGAAGGGAAGGAGAGGCTGAGAGCACTCCCAGCACTGAGGCAGTTTGTTTCCAATTACTCTGTTGAAGCTGCTGGGCCCTGCAGAAGGGAAGTGTATCAGTTGCTTGCGCACCACTGAAACACAGTATCTGAAAAGAGCAAGACCAGGGAGAGAAGGTTGGTTTTAACTGATGTGCAGTCACTGTTCCTGTGCACTTGGGTAGAAAGAACACCGTGACTGATGATCGTGGCCACTGGCCGCAGGAGTTCTTTAGCTATAAAGGACAGGAAATGGTGGACCAGCAACAGGAAGGAGCCAGGGCAAGAAACAGCCCTCAAGAAGAAGCCTTCGCGCCCAGTGACTAAGTCTTCCCACCGGGCCACACCTTCAGCAAGTCCACCACCTCTTAGTTGCTTCAGATTCTTGAATCCATCAATGGAATAAGCATTGTCGTCTCTTGAAACCTCTCTCAAACGCAGCCGGGAAAGCATTTTACTAACCTGGTTCTTCTCAACCTGGCTGGTTGCTAAGCATCACAGAGGACTGTGGATATGGAAGGCCTGCTCCTCAGGCCCCTGTTTGCTGTAACTTTTCTCGGCCTCAGTGGCTGGATGCCTGTAAGACGGAGATAAGCGATAATGCCTGCGCCATGCGGTTGCTGGAAGGAGTGAATGAGTTCTGCAACTAACACAGGAATCAGTCGCCTGATCGTGGCACCTGCTATATTGTGGTGAGCTAAGAGGAGGAAAGGTAGGAGGGGAGGAGGGGAAGGAAGGGAGGAGGGAAGAAGGGGAAGGAGGGGAGGAGGGGAAGGAGGGGAAGACGGGAGGACAGGAGGAGGAAGAAACCTCTTGCAGTACATGGTAGCAAGCAAGGTGCCCTCCCTACCCGATTCTGATTTGTTTTTCCTTTGTCTCTGCTTTCTTGTCTCCTGGACACACCCTCTTTGCAAGACCACCCACACAACTGTGCCCTGTGGAGCAGCAGTACTACAGAAGTGCATAGTAAAAAAAAAAAAAAAAAAAAAAAAAAAAAAGCAAGACAAGAAAACGACAAGGCTAGCAAGCAGAGGCTGGGAGAGGCAGACCGACACACGGAGGTTGGCCTCAGATCTGATGAGTAAATGAATGCCCGCCAGGCTCTGAGACCAGCTTGGCTTAGAGTTCTGCCTTTGTGTTAACTGGCTGGGTGACAGCCTCTCTGAGCCCCATAGCAGCCATGATGCTATCTGACTCACAGCGCTCACAAACAGGAACGAGCAAGTGTCGGTTCCCCTTTGAGATCAGGGACATGTCGGAGACAGTGGTGTGTGTTGTCTCGGCCGCTTGCGGTGATGCCATCCTACATCTCCTTCTGAGCGAGGCTGAGCTCATTACGTAATGGTGGAAGGCCACCTAACCAGGCCCAGCCCTAGCATCACCTAGTGCCCAGGAGGCCGCCACTTAGGAAGCGCACATGTCCCTGGATCCATGCCTTGCCCCGGAGATCTGGGCTTCATATGCATCCTGCACTCAGTGGTCTTCTTACCCGCTTCTTGACTCCTCAGTCGCTGCATGCGGTTGAAGCAGATTTCCACTTCTAGAGTCAGGGCACAGGGCACACTGATGGAGAGTGGCAAGGCCCTGCTCCATCTCTGTCCTCATCTGCACACCTCATCCTGATGGAGCCTCTAACAGCTCAGCAACCCTGATGGCACGAAGCACCAGAGCATCTAGACAGCACTGCCCACCTTGGCATCCTTCTGACCTAGGCAACAAGATCCACTGCCCATGGCCGATGCACCTGTGGCCGCTGCCCATCCTGGTAGCCTCTGTATTTGGTAGCTGTCTACCAACACTGATCTCCAAGACACGCTTGATGCTGCACCTGGGTCGGGCCTCGGGGACCAAAGTACCCAGCGCCACATCTGACAGAGCTCTCCGGGGCTTCAGAGAAGATGCTCCTGTTGCCTCTCCTCCCTTCACCAGGAGACAGGAGATCCTCCTGGGCTTTGTTCAGGGCTGTACCCAAAGTCCCCAGGGCTCAGATGATGACCCTTCCTTTCACGGTTGCCTGTTTTCTGGAGGCCAGCTCAAGACTCGCCTGCTCTAAAACACTTTCTGGGACTCTTGATCCCTGTGGGCCTATATTCCTATCCCATGGTCCTCTGCGGTGCTGGGGCCATCTCAGTGCTGCCTGAAATGTATTGGGCAGAAGAAGTAGTGTGGAGAGGCCAGTCCCTGATGGACACACTAAGACTTACAGCATGGGATCTTGCAATTGGGGGGGGGGGGCGCGGAGAGGATATGCTAAAGCCCTGGAGACAGAGGCTCCGATACTTGGGGTGTGCAGGGCTCCCAAGATGACCGGTGGCAGGCTCGGGATATAAAGTTAGTTTGCTGATGACTGTAGGCACTAGGAGCTGCTAAAGGAACAACCTCCCTCCATCCACCTCTCCCAACCCCCCATGAAGCAAGGAAGAAGGAGGCAGGGCCACAAGATCGACAGAAACAGCAAACAGGCCTGCAGATGTGACAGTGTCATTCCAGCAGTCTTGGGTCTTGGGTGTCTCGGGGCTTGTCCCTTCCCTCACCAAGTCCGGCCATTCTTCCCAATTGGTCCTCCTGACCACCCTGTTTGTGTGTGCCCTCAGTAAGGTAACCAGGCTTGGGTTTCCTCAGACAGGCTGCATTAGAATTCATCGGCGGAGGAAGGAACCACTGCCTTGAGGACATGGTGGAGACAGACCCTGCCTCAGTGAGCTCCCTTGCTCTAGCCCACAGGACCCCTCTGCCTCTGAGACGCCATGGGTTGGTTACGGGCAGGAATTCAGGCCCTCTTTCCAGCCTCAAGGTAGCTTTTTGCTGCATGGTACTATCCTTGTGAGGCTGGACCTGAGCCCCAGCAACCCCAGGAGCCCCATTCCCTCTGTCTCACCCCCTTTCCTGTCAGCTCCCCGTGTTCATCTTTTAGTTGATTTGCTACCTTCACTCCTCTGTCCACAGGGCCACCCCCCCCCCCGGTTCTTCCTCATCCTGAGTGGTACCCACACTTTAAGGAGCTGTGTGTTCATGCCCCGCATTCCTCCCTGTGGTTTCACTCTCACACGCAGCCGGAGGATCTGTTCCCTATTCCACAGCGCCACCTGGTGGTACCAGGAGCAAAGGTCGCTGAAGGCGTGACTGAGGGGAAAAAAACCAAGCCTGTCACCCAGGTGAAAACAGAGCTCTGGGGACTGGGGAGATGGCTCAGTGGTTAAGAGCACTGCCTGTTCTTCCAAAGGACCAGGGTTCAATTCTCAGCACTCACATGGCAGCTCACAACTGTCTGTAACTCCAAGATCTGACACCCTCATGCCAATGCACATAAATTGAAATTAAGTAAAAATATTTAAATTAAGAAAGAAAGAAAGAAAGAAAGAAAGAAAGAAAGAAAGAAAGAAAGAAAGAAAGAAAGAAAGAAAGAAAGAAAGAAAGAAAAACCAGAAAACAGCTCTGAGCAACCCTTCCTGTCAGGGGCCCTTCCTGCCTGCAACACTTGACAAGCTTCCTCCAAATGGCAGAGTGGTCTGGAGCCTGCTGCTCTCCCTCCCTCCCCCCACCAATCCCTGACCCCCAAAACCCCCTCCCTAGGACTCAGGAAGATGACAGAGTCAACAGATATGCCGAGTCATCAGAGTTGGTGATGTGTGAGTGACAGAATTCTCTACGTGATTCCCTCCATAGCCCAACTTTTCCAGTTTTCCTGGATACTCTGAACACAAGGACACAGACATGTTTATGCTTGCTGAAAGCCAAGGCCATCTACTTACAACGTGAGTCACCTCCTTAATCCCCCATCCTTTCCTCCACAAATGACAAGTAATTATGACTGCCTCACTCAACTCACTGAAGTGGCAAGGCAGCAGCAATCCATGTTGTGTAGGCTTCAGAGGTTTGCTATAATCTAAGGAAAAAGAAGATACAGTTTATGGTTGCTCTTCAGTTGACAACGGGGCACATGGTTTGAATGAGAGTAGCCCGCATACCTTCATATATTAGAATACTTAGTCCCCAGTTGGTGGAACTGTTTGGGCAGCATTAGGAGGTGTGGTCTTGTTAGAGGGAGGGTGCGTCGCTGAGGACGTGCTTGGAGGTTCCAAAAGCCCCATACCACTCCCAGTTAGCTTTCTCTGTCTCATGGTTGGGTCTCAAGATGTAAGTCCTCAACTGCCTCTGCCGCACGATAGCTATGGACTCACCCTCAGAAACTGTAAGCTCCAAATAAATTCTGTCTTCTGTAAGTTGCCTTGGTCACAGTGTCTTATCACAGAAACAGAAAAAGAAGAACGGAATATGTGATGGTAGTCCCATAAGCATATAATGGGGGGAAAAAACTATCACCCTCTGAGGCCATGCCTCTTGTGATGCAGCCAATGCGTGATTGCACTTGGCACCTGTGCTGGTATAAACAAGCCTGCGTGGCTGCCAGCCTTACGAACAACAGCACCTGCAGTTGTGGCCCGCACGTAGCACTTGGTAATGGTTAAGTGGCTGCCACACCATAGTGTGTCACACCACACTACGCTCTCAGCAGCCCCAGCCATCCGGATTTACTGCACACTCCCTGAAAGCGCCAAGGGGGCCACGCTTGTGCAAACAGTCTAGGTTTGTGTGAGAGTGTGTCTCCACGGTGGTTGACTTGTCTAGCTACATGTCTCAAAACACATCACCATCACAAGATGTTGCCCATATTGAGTTATAAAATGAACAGTTCTGGCTTGGGGGCGGGTGTGGCTCGGTGGAGCCTGCTTCCTCCGTCGTGTGCGTGTGAGGCCCTGGCTTCCATCTCCAGCAGAAAACGAAAACCATCAGGCTTCCCGGGGTAGCCACATCAACGTGTGCAAATGGCGTCACTGGAAATCCCTTCACGCCTATCTCAAAGCACAGGCAGCCTTTCCCACAAGAGTCCCTCAGCCCTGCTCTAGGCACCCACGCAAAACCGCCAGATGCTCAGCCTATGAGAAGACAGCACATGCCCAGGAAAGGGCGAGGGCTACCCACCCAAACCATGCAAGCATTTGAGGTGCCTCCCAAGGAAAACAGAAAGGTCCCCCAAAACACACAGTAACCAAGCACTGGGGCATACTGTCATGAGCACAAGGCCGTGCCTCCCTTAAGATGGAAATCCTAATCATTACTGCAGAAAAAGTCACCGGTGGTGGGGATTGAGGACACGGGCTCTCCCTGGGGGGGAGGGGGTCACCCTGTGTGTGACCTTCATAGGCACAGTGGCTTGGAGAGCCTCCGTTCCTTCACCTGCTGAACCAGGCCAGTCAGACTCTCATGTTCCCAGAGCTGTGTAGCAGGGGCTCATGGGAGCCTAGTTCATAGAGCTGCTTTGTCCTCTTGTAGTGTGAACTCTGACTTCCCGCTTCTGACAACTCATTTTGGCATCACGTGTGGCAGCACACAAGGCTGAGAAAATAGGGGCTGCGGACACCATGGATTGTGTCTCCATAAGGCTTCTGGGAGCCCTTGCAAAATGCGTCTCATGGTTTGTTTGTTTGTTTGTTTGTTTGTTTGTTTCAGGCTTTAAAAAAAAGGAATTAAGTGGCGATAGAGACAGTATAAATGAGCCTCGTAAGTGAGAGATGATGGCAGAGCCAGACAGTGAGGGCCACAGTGGCTGCAACCACGTCATATCGATGGCAGCAAGACCAGAGTGTCGTGGCCAGGCCCTTGTGAGGATGGGAACAGGAAATCAGGGCTTAACGGGTACAGAGGCTTCTTCTGAGGTGGCAAAAAAAAAAAAAAATGCTTGGAGGCAGCTGGCGGCTGTACCGTAAATATCATGAGTGGGCTGAAATGGCAGGGAACTGTGGGCTTTAAAATGGTTAATTTTGTGTGATGTGGATTTTACCGCAAAGTTTTATAAAGTTTAAAAAAGAAAACCTTGCCAGCCAAATAAAACATCTGTGCACTGAATTGTGCCCAGTCTTCAATCCCAAACAAGCATTCCCCAGAGCCCCTTGTAACGCTGCTTACATCCCAAATCTCTGAGGACCAAAATGCCACTCCAATCAGCGGTGACCAGCCAGCCGCCACTCCCAGCAAACAGA
>NC_140498.1:34651406-34806406 GCF_964271855.1 Acomys minous | reverse complement strand
AGGGCACATGGTCAAATATGGGGCACCAGAGTTCCTGTGAAAGTCAGACCCCACTCTCCACTCAACTGTGGTGAATGTCCTGTCCATTGGCTAGATCTGGGTAGGGGTTCGAAGTTTACTGCATGTATTGTCCTTGGCTGGTGCCAGATCAGGAATACAAGGTGCCTAGTCTTACTGCAACTTGATATGCCATGGCTGGTTGGTACCCACGGAAGGCTTGCACTTTTCTGAAGAGAAGCAGAGCAAGGGTGGATGGAGGATGGGCTGGGAAGAGTGGTGGGAGGGGAAACCACTGTTGGGATATAAAAATAAATATGTAAGTAAGTGAAAGTGTAAGGAAGCCAGAAGTTTCCTTCTGAGGTCCCAACTGCTTTAGCCTCTAGTATTCTTGCTGCTTTCAAGATGGAGACGAGGCTCCTCTCCGCATGGCCACCAGCTCTGTTAGATGATAGGTAGTTCATATCTCCAGCCTCATCAGCACTGGACCTCCCGTCCATTCTTACAGTACACAAAGCTCATTCCTCCCTCCTGGCCTTTGCATGTGCCTGCCTGTCTTCTAGGAAATTTCTTCCTAACTCCCAGTCTTCCCCTGATGAGCAAGCTCCCATTTCTTGATGTCTTCATCTAAACGCTGCTAGGGGAAATCTCTGTGATTCGCTAGATTAGGCACTTCAATTGTTCCTTAAATAACTCTTCAACTGAAGTAGTTAGAGATGGCTCTTGGCTTCTATTGGGTTTATGAAGGGTAACCCCATGATACATTTTAAATATCAGTAAGCCAAAGAAAAATGCAGTGCCCCATCCTACCCAACAAAGGGACCTAACCTATTCTGTCTTCAGTGTGTGGACATATACATTAGCAAACACATTGGCCAAGTCATCCAATTAAAAGTCTATTTTATATTAAATTGTTTAATGTGTCATGTGAATATGGTGGTAAAAGCATAACAAACAACAACAACAAAACTCAAAATTGCTCTGTAACACTATCCCAGGGAAAGAGCAAAACTCAAAAGCTGAAGGACAGTTTTACTCAATGTGCATCATTTTTACACCATTGTAAAATTAAAAAACTGTAAGTCAAACCACACAAGTCAGGGCCATGTGCATCGGTCACCCTGCCTCTCCTACTAGACTCCAGAAACAAGTGTGCAGACACCAGGTCCATTTTTTAAAAATATTTATTTATTACATATACAGTGTTTGCCTGCAGGCCAGAAAAGGGCACCAGAACACATTATAGATGGTTGTGAGCTGTATGTGGTTGCTGGGGATTGAACTCAGAACCTCTGGAAGAGCGGACAGTGCTCTCAACCTCTGAGCCATCTCTCCAGCCCAGGTCCATTTTGTCTCACTTTTATACCCACAGTATATTTGTGGCACTTTAGTACTCTGTAGGCCCTTGCTAAAGAATTTTTAAGTAATAAATATATTCCAAAATCCCTAATATATATAGCCCCCAAACATATGTTTTCAATAAATATAGCTTCAACAAATCTGTGAAGACATATATACAATTCTCAATAAAATGTAAGAATATATTTTCAATAAATATGATTTATAATCCCATGTTTCATTCCTGGAGGTCAAAGAATAGGTCAGTGTTTCTAAGACCATGCTTTAAAAACAGGGGCTGTGATGAGGGTTTGACTCATCAGATTTTATACAACTTCATTTGCCCCCTGTACCTTCAATTCCTTTTGGATATTTTCAGAAATTCCATATCCAAACAAATCTCTGGGAGGAAAATTTATACTCCCACCAGCCCCACGTGTGTGGTGTGCAGTGGAGCAGAAAAATAATCAGACATACACGACGCAGGAGAAAACAGCAGACTGAGAGCCCTGTGCAAAGCATCCAGAGGGAGCCAGCCCATCAGCTGCTTCAGCAAAGGGTTTACAGCATCTAATCTAGCATGGAAAGACTTAGGAAAATATTCCTAATAGATAATTCAGCTGAGTGTCTCAGGTCATTAGAGGGCCCAGCAGGGGACCCTCAGAATTGGTTTCCTTTGATCTGACAAATCTACCCTGATCAGCAGGATCTCATACCATTTCTCTGCACAAATTTCATAGTCCCACACTCAGGGAGACCCTGCCAAAGAGTCATCACATCGTGAGGACAAAGGTCATTGCCAAGTATTCAGCCATCAGAGTCTCCACTGGCTTCTTGGGAAACAAACCCTTAGTCTTAGGTTGCACCAAGCTGTGAAAAATGAAGCACAGCCTCTTAAAACATCAGTTCCTACTGTCCTGCCTGCTTAATTTGAGGGGGATATTACTATAGCAAAAGAAAAACATCATTTCCACACTCCATTCTGGAGAGGTGATACCAGTCTGTGGGGATGCTGAGCTGGCTGTGGTGGCGGAAGCCAGGTGCCATATCTGCCTGACAGAGTCTCTGGGAGTTCAGATATTGCTAAGGATCAGATGAAAGAAGAGGGTTTGGAGAGGTAGAAGACAATGTTCTCTGTGGAAGTGTCACATGAGAGAGTAATCAAAATAGGCAGAGTCAAGAGGAAAGAGGCAAGACAGACCACCATGCTCTTTCTAGATGAGCAATGCCCTTTCTTCTGGCCCCTCTCTGTGGCCATGTGCTTTCCTGATGCTCAGAAATGCCTATGGGAGCCTGGAATACAGTCTCATAGGGTTTAGCCTTCTGGACACATTGATAACTCACCCACGGTACATTCTTCAAGGTCTGGCTCCTGTTTCAGGCTCCTTTGTCTCCCTTGGACCTACATGATAAGGACAGCCCTTTGGAGGAAAGCACTGGCTCCTGGGATTGGCAGTAAAGTGGGTTAACGGAAGGAATTCCCATTTCCGACCACAAGCCATGCCTAACGTGGCTACTTCACCACCCCTGCTCCTGACTCATGCTTACCCTCTTTCTCCTTTAGTTAAGAACTTAAGACCCAGGATCAAGGAACTAGGGGCTGGTGCTCCAAAATAAAATGTAATCTTTGAAAATTTTTTATTTTTGTTCTTTTCTGTGTGCTTGTTGTTGTTGTTGTTGTTGTTGTTGTTGTTGTTGTTGTTGTTTGAGACAGGGTCTTGCTATGTAACTTTGGGTGGCTTGGAACTTATTATAGAGACCAGTCTGGTATCTGACTCATGGAGATCCATCTGCCTTTGCCTCCCAAATGTTGGAATTAAATTGTGCACCACCATGCCTGGCCCACTAAAGAAGCTATTTGGCAACTCAGAAATTCACTATGTATTTATTTCTTTATTTACTATTCACTTTACATCCCTATGATAGCACCTCCCTCCTCTCCTCCCAGTCCCTCCCTCCTAACCTCTTCCCCCTATCCCGCCTCTTCTTCCTCTCAGAAAAGGGGTGCAACACTCCAAACCACCCCATCTCATCAGATCGCATCAGGACTGAGCTCATCCTTGTCCACTGAGGAGCCTGGTAAGGGAGCCTGGTTAGGGAGAAGTGATCGAAAGGAGGCAACAGAGTCCTTGCCATAGACAGGTTGGGCCAAGCATTGGTTGGTCACTCCTCATTCTCTACTCCAGCTTTATCTCAAATGTGAACAACAGTAATGCCTACTTAACAGAATTGTAGTCCCTAATACAGACCCCTTCCCCTTCACGTTTCTGTCATAGTCCTTCAAAATGACACTTTCATGCTGCGTCAGCAACTGAGTATAGTGGCTTCGTTGCTGGTGCGTTTTCTGTGCCACAGAAAAGCTTTGCCTTTAGTGGTCCTGAATCCAGGCATCATTTACAGGATGTAAAAGGCTTAGAGGATCTTTCTTGGGATTGTTAATGAGCTGTTGTTCCTGTTGCGATTTTTCCCCTGTCGTAGGCCTCCAGTGGGGTTTTTTGCTGATGATATAGAGAGGAGTCAGTTTCCAAAAGCCTAGAGTGGCCAGTGCATGCTTGGATCCTGTTGGCAGTTAGGAATCCCAGAGATAAGATTCAGGGAGCTCCACAAGCAGGGTTCTCATGGGTCCCAGAGGAACACGGAAAGGTCACTTGATTCTACACAACACACACCACCTTGCAGCAGAGCAGAGGGACGATGAAGAATAAATCACGAGGAAGCCAACTACAGACATCTTGACCATGTAAGTTTTCTCCAGAACTATAGTAGTAATAATAATAATAATAATAATAATAATAATAATAATAATAATAATAATAATAATAATAATAGACTACATCAAGTATTCAATTTCTTCATAAGTCCATGAGAGACAGACTAAGACACCTGGGCAAACAGGGTAATTCACAGAATAAACTTTAAAAGCCAATAACCATGAAAAACTGCATCCTTACTCACCCTATGACTGGAAAGGAAATAAGAGAGTAGGCATGAGCAATACTGTGCTTGCTTGAAATCCCAGCACATGGGAAGTCTTATTCAGGAAGGAAGTTCACAGTCAGCCTGAGCTTCATGGTGTGATGCTAGTTGTCAACTTGAAAGGACTTGGAATCACCTGGCTCTCTTGATTGCATTAGTTGAAATAGGATGCCTATTGTTGTAGGTGCCACAATTCCTTGGCAGAAATCTTGGGCTACAGAAGCTGAAGACGAGAGCTGAGCAGCAGCAGGCATTCATCCATGGTCTGGATGTGACACCAGCTGCTTCAAGTCGTCACATCTTTCCTGGCTGTCTTTACTTCCCTGACATGGTAGACTATGTCCTTGAACTATGTGCAGAAAGAAACCCTTTCTCCTCTGAGTTGCTTTTCTCAGGATATTTTATCACAGCCACCAGAAAAGAAACTATGAGATAGAGGAACCTTGCCTCAAAAGGAAAAAGTCATAATGAAAAAATGCTGCATCTTCATACATGAGAAAATTTTTGAGGGTCAAAGTTGAGTATTGACATAAATTCTTGAGACAATGGCACAGTCTCTATCAACACCCAGCTCTCTATCAGAGCAACCATATAGGATAGCTTGTTGTCAATACTTATTAAAGAATGAAGATGCCCATACTGTGTGATTCAGCAGTTCCACAATGAAATCACAGCTGAATGCATGCTCTCAGATGTGGGCTATAAACCACCACGCAGCTGTAGGTGCAGCAGGGAAAACTGCAAACAAAACTTATTTCCATCATTAGAAGAGATACAGAAAGACTCTTTAAACTGGGGAAATACAAAGCACTTAAAATGAATGAGCAGACAGTCTTTACACTATGTTTACAGAGAAAGACATTATAAACAGATACTCTGCCACTGGTAAAAGTCTTGAGCTACAGAGCAATGCCACATATAATTTTTTAGGCCGATATATAAATAGTAAACATATAAATGTATAGATAGGCAGGCTGCGGGCTACCTTCTTCCAGATCTAACCTCTGGGAAATGAGACTGTTCGCAACACAAAAAAGACCTTAACAGAATGCCCTGTAGCTCAGAGCAGTCAGAAAATTTCAGGGAGAAATTAAATTCCCAGTTCATGCTTGGAGGAGTTCAAGCCCAAATTTATAGCACTTGCATAGCATAGAAATCTCCAACTGTGAAAGTGGTGTTTAAAAAGAAAACAGCTCCTGGTTGATGAATCTACTGAAGCATTCTGCAGAAAAACAGTCACTGAGTGGAGTGCATAGGACTAACTTACACTTACTTACATGTTAATCCTACTGAAGAAGGCTCTCCTACAAAAGTTCTAAAAATGCCCTCAAAAGTAGCCCACTACGAACAAGAGTGGGCAGATATTATGGAGCACTCCTAAAGAAAATATTTAAATAATCAAAGAGTTCTTATTTGGAACGTTGGGGCCTTCACACCATTAGTTCGGTAACCTTTGTGTGTTGCTGATGACCAATATTGTTGTGTGCTTTCTCTCACCTTTTCTGAATGGAAGCATTCATTGATAGGGTCTTGTTTTTGTCTGTGTGGTGAGGCGAGCAGCAGGCATCTGTGTTTGCATGAAGAGACAGATAGCTTTTGGTTTTGGTTCATAGGACTCAAGGCAGGGTAGGAGCCGTGCCTGGATCTGATGGAGTTTGGGCTGGAGTAAATGACTGGATGGATGCTCAGGTTGCTTCCCTTGGGAGAGGGGAGAGCTTGGATGGGGGTTACAAACTGGAAGAAGGGGACAAAAGAACTTTTGATTACCACTGTCCCTCCACTCCATCACTCTTTTAGCCAGGGTCAATTAGCCAGGATCATGTGACTCTTTCTGGACCATGAGCTGGGAATGATGCACACCACTTCTGGCCTGAAGTTTAAGAAAAGGCTATGGATCTTCTTTCCCTTTTCCTTCCTTGGGGACCGTGGCAGCTGCATCTTGGATGATTGTTCAGCCACTGGATGGGAACAACTGGATTGAAACCACTGCCTGGAAAACAGCCACAGACTTTGCATGAGAGAAAAGTAAACCTTAGCATTTTAAGGAAAAATGCACATTGTGTGTGACTTTTTAACACACACACACACACACACACACACACACACACACATACACACACACACACACACACGCCAGGGTGAGTTTGTACCCTTTCTCTGAAGAGGAGAGGGGGACATAGGGGCAGTAGGGGGAGTAGGGGAAGGGCAGGGCTGGGAGGAGAGGATGGGAGGGCTGGGACCAGGCTGTAAATAAATAAATATTAAATAAATATCTATTAAATAAATAGATAAATAAGAAACGTGAAAGGCAGCACACCACAGGAAACGTTAGTGGAAACATACAGACTTGCCTTTTGTGAAAGGGGAGCCTGAGCTGCAGAGGCAGTGAGTGTTCTTCCAAAAACTTTCATTTTGCATGCACTATACTCGTGGGAGGAAATTAAATTTTGATTCATATTTAACGTTATATAAAAGTTGTATGATAGATAGAAATATAAAGATTAAAAATTTAAAGGAAAACATGGAAGACCACCTTGGGTGACATAAGGCTAGAGGAGATACTTGCAATTCTTACGTCTGACCAAGAATGAAAGTTCTCTGTATCTAAGGAACCCAAGCTAGGCAACAACCAAACTACAGAAATAGTCTCTCTCTCTCTCTCTCTCTCTCTCTCTCTCTCTCTCTCTCTCTCTCTCTCTCTCTCTCTCTCTCGTGTGTGTGTGTGTGTGTGTGTGTGTGTGTGTGTGTAGGAGAGAGAGACAGAGAGACAGAGAGACAGAGACAGAGAGAGACAGAGAGAGAGAGAGCTTTCTGCAGGAGAGAGAAAGGGCATCACAGAAGATTCAAATGCCCATTTCATAAATAAAACTCCCTAAAGATAATAAACTGGTATTATTTATTAGGGAAATACATATTAAAATGTCATTGCAGTACCAGTATGACACCACCAAAATAAAAATAAAATAAAATAAAATAAAAAACTTGGAAGAGATATTGAGACACCGCAGCTCTCCTGTGCCAGTGCCCAAGTGTGAATTAGGACTGACACTTGAGAAAACTATCCCAAGGGGAAACCAAGCTGAGCACAGAGAAATTCTAGGTGGCAGAAGAGTGTCTCCTGAAAGATGTCATGAGACCACACTTGAATACACTAGGTGATGGGGAGGAGAAGAATTAAGGATGTCGGTGGAACTGAGGCTAGTGATCTTTAAGTAAATTAAATTAAATCAAAGAGATTGCCTTGTTGTGTGATCCCTGTGGGTCCAATTCAATGGCAAATGTCCCCAGAAGTGGAAAGAGGAATCAGAATAAAAGACTAGGAGTGAGAAGAATTTGGACCAATGTTGCTAGAGGGAGGTGGCCAGGGACCCAGGAAAGCTGCTCTGGGGCAGGAAAGACAAGGCAGACTCTGTCCTAAAGCCTTCAGACAGCACAGCCCTGCATTAGCCTTGGCCCAGGGAAACTCAGACTGGGCTTCCAGACTCTACAACTATAAGATATTAAATTTGAGTTGGTTTAAACTACTACACATGTGGCAATTTGACACAGTGGCAATGGAGAATTAATGTATCCTATGACTCAGCATTTATACTCCCAGATATATGTCTAAATGAAACTCCAAGATGTGTGCTCCAAAACACATGAACAAGAACGCTCACACAGGCAGTTTCGTAATTTCTTTATATGAGAAGCCCTGATTTCCATAAATGTACAGTAATTCAGTTGTACCCTTTTAACATAAAGAAGCATTAAGCCACTTCAGCAGCCATACTTACAAATTTACATACAATAGTATGGTGTCTCTTATAAATAGAAGGTTGGGGAAAAACAAAAGAGTTCAGGATGAAATTGTGTTTATGAACTGTGGATGTAGCTCATTGGCTCACTGGTAGAGTTCTTGCTTATCATGTACAAGCCCTGGGGGCAATTCCCAGTACTGGAAAAAAGGGGATGGGGGAGGGGGAGAAGAGGGACAAGAAGCAAACAAATAAGGGAGGGAAGAAGAGGGAAAAAGAAAGAGAAAGGAGATAGAAAAAGATGATAGATAGATAGATAGATAGATAGATAGATAGATAGATAGATAGATAGATAGGTTTTATTTATATTTATGTTCAAAGATCAATAAAATTAACCTTTGGTTTTAGGACCAGGAGACTTGCGTGGCAGATCTGCTGACTGACATGTGCCAAGTGAAGTCTAGAGGATGCAAGGAGTTTTCTGTGCCTTGGCTTCGATTTGTACGTGTGTGTGTACATGCTACATTTGAATGCAGATTTTGACTTTAAAAAGGCAATGGATTGGTTAAAAAGTAGACTAGACACAGCGTGGTGCAAATTGAAAGTCTAGAAATGAATCTGATGAGATCCTAAAGAGTAAGGCGATTGAAACCAGGAGAAGAGCTGGAAGCGAGAAGGATCATCACCATCTGTAACAGGTGCCCCTCCCAAGAGAGAGTTGAACATGTGAAATGAAGCATTGAGGACGCTGTGGCTAGCTTCTCATGAGGCGGCCTTGGGCAACGTAGATTGTGAGTTTCAAGTCAGCCTGGGCAACTGGCAAAATGCCCATCTCGACACACAAGAAAGCCCCTCTAGTTTGGATGTTGAAGGTCAGCTCAAAGCCCATTTGTTAAAGGTTTACTCACCAGAGTGGTGACATTGAGAGGTCTAGGGGATACTCCTGGGTTACTGCATGTGTACCCTCAAAAGGGATCATGAGACCCTGGTCTGCCCTCTGCCTGCTGGGTTTCTTATTTGTGTGTAAGCCTGTCTCACCGTGTTCTTTCTGTGTTGTGACAATGACACCACACACAATGACACAATGACACAGTCTTTCTAAACTCTGAGCCCAAAAAGCCTTCATTTTGAGGAGTATGGCTAATACTGTGGTGGAAATCTGGCAGATAGACAGAAAGATATCATTGAAATTGCTCTTGACCTAATATTTTTAAAATATTACTTATATTTGGAAAGTATGATAAGCAAAAATGGAAATAAATACTACCACGATTGTCATAATTGTAGTTAAACCATTATCAACAACAAACAGAAGCTAAAGGCATTGAAATAAATGATAACACAGTGTCCACCGCAGTAGATTTTGACTTTTACTCAGGTACGCTTAGGTACAGTTTTTATGACTAAAATTCTCATTTCAGCATATGGATTTATGGAATCTGACAAATAGAGACTCATGTAGCCTCCTCCACAGTCAAGATGCATTATAGTTCATGACCCACAAAGCATCTCCCCAGCCACACTGTGGTCGGCCCCTCCTCCCAGCATGGTCCATGGCAACCACTGATCTGTTTTCTGTCCCTGTAATTGCCGTTTCCCAGGACATCATGTAATTGTATGGATTTCAGCCTTTTCAGACGAGCTGATAGGGATGTGTTTGAGATAAGTCTTACCTCTGCTATAGAACCCAGCTGCTGTTCACTCTGGCCTCTTCACTCGTCTTCCTTTGAGTCAGTACAGCACAGCATCCGGAAAAAGTCCAATATTTGGCATCTATGAATAACGTTGCTGCAAGCATTTGCCACGGGACTTCCTGAGAACATACTTTCCTTTCTGTCGGAATAAGAATGGGCAGGCTGGGTAACATGCTGAGCACACATGTGCATCCTTTAATGACGGAGACACACTCTGCAGTACGATCCAGTGGGACACCACTGCGCGGCGCACTTTGCTGACTCGGCCGTCACTGTGCCATGCTTGGCTACACAAGCTTTCTGAGGTGCCCACGATGCCTTCTTCTGTAGCTGTTTCATAGTCTTCCTTTCCTAAGAGCAGGTGAGGGTGTTAGCTGCCCCAGCCCCTCACCAATACCTTGTGCTGTCCCCTCTCATCCAGGTCCTGTGTGATGACCCTCTACCGTGGTTTTCATTTTCACCCATTTACATGCTGCTTGCCATGGGCAGATTCTTCAGCTCGCTATCATTAGGTACTTGTTTATTTTAGTTTGCCTGTCCATTTTTGATTTTTTAATTATTTTAACTACATTTTTATGGTTTACCATAAAATTTCTTTTTTTAAAAAAAAATATATTCTTCTCTCATATATTACAGCCGGACTGCAGCTTCCCTTCCCTCCTCGCCTCCCAGTCTCTCCCTGCCCAACCATCTCCTCCACTTCCTTTTTCCTTCAGAAGAGGGCAGGCCTCCGAGGGATATCAAGCAAACATGACATACCAAGTTGCAATAAAACTAGACGTATCACCACATGTAAAGGCAAGACGAGGCAACTCGGAAGGAGAAAAGGGGTCCCGAATGCAGGCCAAAGAGTCAGAGACTACTCCAACTGTTGGGAGTCCCACAAGAAGGACAAACTACACAACCATAACATATATACAGAGGACCTACGTCAGACCCATACAGGCTCCCTGATTGTCACTTCAGTCTCTGTGAGCCCCTGTGAGCCCTGCGTAGTTGATTCTGTGTGCCGTTTCCTTGTAGTGCCCTTGATCCTTCTGGCTCCTACAATCCTTCCTCTCTGTCTTGAGCAAGATTCCCCGAGCTCCGCCTAATCTTTGGCTATGGATCTCTTCTTCTGTTCCCATCAGTTGGTGGCTGAAGCCTTTCTGATGACAATTATGTTAGGTTCCAGCCTGTGGGTATAGCAGAGTATCTTTAGGAATCATTTCATTTTATTGGCTTTTTTTATTTTTCTGATAGTCATTTGGTTCTATCCTAGGTCTCTGGGCTACCCAGTCTCTGGTTCCTGGCCCGCCAGGTAGTGTTAGGTGTGGGCTCCCTCTTACAGTCATTGGTTGGCCATTCCCACAATGCCTGTGCCATCTTTACCCAAGGTCAAGGGTTTTATGACTGGGTTGGTGTCCCAATCCATCCACACTGAAGCCTTGCCTGGTTATAGAAGATGGCCACTTCAGGCTCCCTATGCCCCAATGCTAAGAATCTTCCCTAGGGTCACCCTCCTAGATTTCTGGGAGTTTCCATTGCACTAATCAACTACATTTTGAGGCGCAAAAAAAGTTTAAATTTAGGTGAAGCCTAATATAACATTTTAGTGTGTCTGTGACAGTCTCACCACGAAGCCTTACCTAGCCTGGAACTCACAGAGAGCTCCTGTCTCTGTCTCCTGAACACTGGATTAAAGTTGTGTACCACCACTTTCAGCCCCAAGACATACATAACCTTTTAAATTAAGATACTTTTGCCTAATCTAAGACTCAGAGCTCTTCTGCTACATTTTTTTCCCTAACAGTTTTACTGTTTTAATCTGTCTGCTTTTTCCATTGTTGTAATGCTAAATTGGAAGGTTTTTCCTTTTTTGTCTTTTGATCTTTTTCTTTCATATGCATATGCAAGTGTTTCAACAGTTTACTGAAGTGACTGTCTTTTTCTACTTAATTACTTTTGTAACTCTGTGAAAATCAAGTGTGTGTGTTCGATGCTAGACTTTTGATTATATGCTACTGGCCAGTGTCATTACATTTTCTATAATACCACGCTGGCTGAATTACTGCAATTTTCTAGTAAGTCTAAAAATCAGGTACTATGCCTCCAAAACTTTGGTGTAGTTGAGTTTATATGTTTGCTTATTCACTTTTATTTCTATTGTGGCCCCCTTCCTCCTCTCCTCCGGGTCCCGTCTTCCTACCCTCTTCCCCTTCCCCCTCCTTCTCCTCAGAATAGGTGCCCCCACCACCAACCTGCCCCAGCACATGAAGTAGCATCAGGACTAAGCACATCCTCTTTCACTGAGGGCAGACATGACAGCCCAGCTAGGGGAAAGTGATTCAAATCAGGCAGCAGAGTCCGGGTCACAGACAGCCCCCGACTCTAATTGCTAGGGGACCCAAATGAAGACCAAGTTGCCCATCAGCTGTATACGTGTAGGCCGCCTAAGTCCAGTCCTTGCATGCTCTTTGGCTGGTGGTTCAGTCTCTGTGAGCCCCATGGTCCTTGGCTAGATGACTCTGTTGGCCTTCTTGTGGAGTGCTTGTCCCTTCCAAGCCCTTCTATCCTTCCCCCCAACTCTTCCACAAGACTTCCTGGGCTCCTGCTATTGTGTGGCTGTGGGTGTCAGCATCTGTTTCCATCCACTGCTGGGTGGAGCCTCTCAGAGGACAGTTACGCTAGGCTCCTGTCTGCAAGCATAGCAGAGTATCGTTAATAGTGTTGGCTCTCTTTCATGGGGTGGGTCTCAAGTTGGGACAGTCATTGTTTGGCCTTTCCAACATCTTTGCTCCATCTTTATCCCTGTAGACTTTGCTGGCAGGGTAAATTTTGGGTTGAAGGTTTTATGAGTGGGTTGGTGTCCTACTCCTTCCACTGGGAGTCCTGCCTGAGTATACAAAGTGGCGGCTTCAGTCTCCATATCTCCAACTGCCAGGAATTTTAGCTAGAGTCACCCCCATATCTTCCCAGGAGTCTACCCCATCAAGGATCTCCAGTTTGTCCCAGAGATGCCCCCCATAGGTTTCCCTTCCATCTCTGAGCCCTCTCACCTCCCACCTCCACTCTCCCCACACCTAATCCCCACCCTCATTCCTCCTCCCACCTGATTCCCTTCCTTTATCCACTTTTGATGTCTCTTTTATTTCCCCTTCTGATGGAGATTCAAGCATCCTGCCTTGGGTCCTCCTTGTTACTTAGCTTCTTTGAGTATGTGGATTGTCGAATGGTTATTCTGTAGTATATGGCTAATATCCACTTATAAGTGAGTACATCCCATGTGTGTCTTTCTGGGTCTGGATTACCTCACTTGGGATGGCCTTTACTAGTTCCATCCATTGGCCTGCAAATTTCAAGATTTTCTTCAGTTAATGGACATGTGGGTTGTTTTCAGCTTCTGGGTATTATGAATAAAGCTTCTATGAACATAGTTGAGCAGATGTCTTGGTCGTATGCTGGAGAATCTTTCGGGTATACGGCCAAGAGTGGTATAGGTGGGTCTTGAGGTAGAGCTATTCCCAATTTTCTGAGACAGCGCCAGAAAAATTTCCAAAGTGGTTGTACAAGTTTGTGCTCCCACCAGCAATGGAGGAGTGTGCTCCTTTCTCCACCTCCTCGCCAGCATGTGCTATTACTTGAGTTTTTTATCTTAGCCATTCTGACTGGTATGAAATGGAATCTCAGAATTTTTTATTTGCATTTCCCTGATGACTAAGGGCACTGAGTGTTTCTTTGAGTGCTTCTCAATGATTAGAGAGTCCTCTGTTGAGAATTCTTGGTTTAGCTCTGTACCTCATTTTCTTTCAAGGCTGCTCACTCTCCATATATACCCCATTTTTAAATTGGATTACTTGGTGTGTGGGTGTTTACGTTCTTGGGTTCTTTATCTATGTTGAGTATTAGACCTTTGTGAGATATAGGGTTGGTGAAGATCTTTTCCCAATCTGTATGCTGACATTTTGTTCTATTGACAGTGTTATTTGGCTTTTATAGAAGCTTTTCAGTTTCATGATGTTCCACTTATTAATTGTTGATCTTAGAGCCTGAGCTTGTTGTTGTTGTTTTAATTTAGACTATTTTAGAGTTCCTCTGCCTTTATATACAAAATACAAACCGTTAATCTTTACCAGAGTCTTGGTTATTGCAGAAAATTATGTGTTTTTGTATTTTTCTTCCTTTCTTTTAGATAATGCCTCACTGTGTAACTCTCACTGTGTAACTCTGCTGGCTGTCCTGGAATGCTCTATGTAAACCAGGCTGACTTCAAACTCACAGAGATCCACTGGTCTCTGCCTCTGGAGTGCTAGTATAAAATGTGTATACCACCACATCTGGCATATTTATGTGTAAATTTGGGAAAGAATAACCTTCTTAGAGAACACACTTACCACTTTATGTGTTTGCTCTATCTCCCTATTGCAATCTTTCAAAAACTTTTCTTGGTATTTGCTCTAATTCTAATCACTATAAATTATCTTCTTCTTTGCACCGTATTCCAAGGACAACCTTTCTCGTATTCTGATCCCTTATGAGTGGACAGCTGTTGCATCTTGAGTGCCTGAAGTAAAAATGAAAAGAGACTTTTTTACAGAGCACATTTGCAAAGAGAAAGGAAGCTTTTAACAAATATGCTTCAATTGATGGTTTTCTCTGAGTATATGAGCCATTTGCCTTGGCTGGACTTGGTAGGAAAGGCTGGGCTTAGCATCCATAGACTCGCTGGTGCCATCTCTATGTGAGTGCATACAATGTGCTTGCCAGGTACTTGATGACACTGGCTGAATGTTTTCTGTATGTCAGACTCTGTTTGGGGCAGTGTGACATTTCAGTAGTGAAAAAATAAATAAATAAATAAATAAATAAATAAATAAATAAAAAGGATCCCTCTGTCTGTAAGCTTAGACTGCAGCACTATAGGTCATCAATAAATAATAAACCTGAAAAGCAAATGTCATGTGTGGTGTAAAAGGCATAAGTAACTGACAAAGGAAAAAACAAACAAACAAACAAACAAAAACAGAGCACGGGAGGGAGTAGTTGGGAGAAGATGTGCATGGGACAGAGAGATGCCATGTGAAGTGGCACATTCAGGTCGTCATTGAAGGATTATTGAATCACCATTGACTATGAGCAAATACTTCTGGGAGGTAAATGATCCATGTCAGTATCTAAGGGAAATTTCATTCTGATTGGGAGAAATGTCAAGCAGGGCATAATATGAAGGGATCTAAGTTGTGCAACAAGCAGCAGAAAATCATATGGAGCGGGAAGGGGGCTAGAGACGAGTGATGAGGGCTGGAGAAGGGGGCTAGAGGAATGATGGTTGCAGTAATAAGGAGACTGCGTGTCCTCTTATGCACGGTTTATTACAGCACACTGCTGTAAACCAACTGTTTATAACCCTCCAGTGAGAATGTATCTGCAGATTGGCACTATAAAAAGTAATCATGGTGAGTAGAAAAGGCCCTAAGTGTGGGGTTCTGATGGGTTTAGTATCCTTAGGAGGAAAGATGTACAAAAGTTTCTCTGTCTGTCTCTTTCTGTCTGTCTGTCTCTCGCTTTCTCTCTCTTCCAAAGATACCACAAGAGCATAGAGATGGCAACCGCCCATATAAGCCAGAAACAGTTGTCTCACTAGAAGAGTGGCCATGCTGGGGTCCTGATCACGGAGTTTTAGCCACTACAATTTCGGGACAGTAACTTCATGTTTAAGAACTCAGCGCGTGACTAAATACTTCATACTGACGTTGACTTTAAATGAACAAAGGGGCAATTTGGTCCATTAGAGACAAAGAAAGAAAGAAGCAAAGCTTCCAGAACTATTATGGTTACCAAAGGGGCATGTGGAGGCGTGGACAGGTAAGGGAGGCTGGAATCTGCGCACACCCGGCAGGGCTTCTCTCTGTGTTAGAAATGGAAATGAGAAAAATGGAGAGACTTCCCCCAAAGTTGTCATCAGCTGACATGGAAAAGTCCACAAACAAGGAACAAAGTTTTATAAGATTAGCTTCCATGTTGCTGGATCTGACATTTCCGTTAGCTATGCCACCCAGGTAGCTGAGATGCAAACCTGGTTTCTGGCATAGAGGTCAGCGACGGAGACATTAATTTGAGAAAAATCAGTGTATAGGTGGGGTCTGAAGCCACGAGAGCAGACAAGATCACTGGGGACCTGGTGAAGACACACAAGAGCAGCGGCATAAGGACTGAGCCCTGGCCTCACGAAGGCAGAAAGAGGGACCAGCAAGGCATGCCCAAGCTGAGTGCCCAGCAAGAAAGGATGCCATCTGGGCATGTGCGGTAAAGCGGGATGAGAGCAGAGAGGGTTGCAAGAATTAAAAACAGAAGAGAAGTTGATGCCAGGTGGAGGGCAGGAAAGGTTCAGGATCTCACTAAAGGGGAACCAACTCTGCCTGTCTCTCTATCACTCACGGTAAGCCCTCCTCCCTGGGGGCGGTGCCTTGGCAACCCGGAGTGTAGGTCTCCACCCAGGCCAGAGATTGCGAGGTGTGCAGGGCTAATTCTCACAGGCGAGAAGACAGTCTAAGGATGGAGGTCCTAGCGAACAGCTAGAAATGTGACGGAAGAGGTGGAAGTAGATGCTTTCTTTTGCCACATATATCTTTTTAGCTCTAGTTGTAGCGGGGACAAAAATTCATAAATCGCGTAGAATTCTTAGAGTCAACATCAATGTTTCCAAAAACTAATGTTCCAAAACTCATCATTTTCACCCATTTCCGGAAATCTCATGTGTGTTTGCTCCTCCCCGAGGCTCTAATTCCTCTGGGTGTGTGAATCCTATTGTAATATTTTTTCAGATGCTGCCTAGAATACTGTTTATTGAATCTTTTAATTTATAATAATCTATATCATCCTAGTCAGAATAGCTGCCATCAAGAAAACAAGTAACAACCAATGCTGGCAAGAACGCAAGGAAAGAGAAACCCGAATATAAACTCGTGCAGTGACTGTGGAAATTAGTCTGGAGTTTTCTTTAAAACTAGGACTATCACACAATCCATAAAACTGCTTGGTGTATAATTAAAGGATTCTAAGTTAATGTATCTCACACAGATTCCTGCATAATCAGTGTTGGACACACAGTGAGAATTTACTCAGTGGTTGAGAAAATGGGCAGGAAAATGGGCAGAATGGAGATGCTATATTAAGTGAAATAAGCCAGACTCAGAAAGACAAACACTGCATGTTTTCTTTCATAGGTGAAATCTGAATTTAAATTTGTAAATACAAGCATGCATGAAAAGGGAAAGGGACCAGGAGAGAAGAGGAGAGGAAGTAAGTCTAAGCAGAGGAGGAGGTGACATGTGACATAAAAACAGAAGGAACAGTATAAGGGGTGAAAATGTACCAGTGAGAGAGGAGAGGAAGAGAAGGGAAGCAGTGTGGGGCGGGGGAGGTGGGATAGGAACAAATTCAGAGCAGAAAAAGCTTCTGAAAAGAATAGAACCTGGCCTGGCCAGAGACCTACATTCCAGTTAGACCTTTTAGTACTTGGCCAAAGGACCATTCCCAGGAAGGGATGCTTACTTTAAGCCAGAAATGATAAAGAGACAGGCCGCCGCTGGGGTTCAGAGGTCTGCCAGCTTTTCTGAGGAATTCAGAAGCCTCTCCTTGCCTTCTCGTCATTTCCCTGAGCATGCTTTCCTTAACACTTTGGGGTTTCCCAGCATTTTGGACTTCTTAAGCTTTCTCCAAAGCCTGCTCCCTGACATATGGCTGCTTGCCTGTCAGCGTCTGACTTCCATGCCAACCTAAACGGAGTAGCTTCCCCTCCCCTGCCCCTTTCTCCCCCTTTCTTCTCCAGGTGCTGTTGAGATTTACATCTTGTTCACTCTGGGGATTTTCTTTTCTTTTCCATTTGAGTTCATTCTTTAACAATGAGACCAAGAACCCAAAGAGGGGACCCTGTCTTCCCTTGTTTACTATAACAATAATATGTATAATGTTCTTGCTGTGAACCCCATTTGTTTTGTATACTAACTAAAAGAAATGGATTAAAAATAATAGGACAAAAACCTGCAAAAGAAAATAAGATAACCCACTCAGAATTCTACTACTTCTCCAGGTGTTCTGGTTTTCTTTTCTTTTCTGTCTTTTTCTTTTTTCAATAATTTACTCAGATTGCATCCTGATTGTTATCCCCCTCACTTGTATCTTCCTGTTCTCCCCTCCCTCCCTTTTTCACCCTATTCCCCTCCCCTGGACCTGTGACAGAAGGGGACCTCCCCACCACCACCACCATGTGACTACAACCTATCAGGTCTCATCCAGATTGCCTGTTTCCCCTTCCTCTGTGTGCCCACCAGGCCTCCCCAGCAAGGGGAAGTGGTCAAATAGGGGGCACCAGAGTTCATGTCAGAAGCAGTCCCTGCTTTCCCCACAACCACGAAGAATGAGCTTGATCTGAGTAGGGGGTCTAGGTTTACTGCATGCATTGTCCTTGGTACAGTAGTTTGTGTACTGGGCCCCCCTGGGTCCAGATCCACCAGCCTTAATGGTCTCCTTGTAGGGCTCCTGGACCCTCTGGGTCCTTCTATCTCCCCATTCTCCCATACCATTCTCACCTGGAATCCAATAGCAAGTCCCAGCATCTGCCCCAATTCCCCGCTGAGTGAAGACTCTGAGAGGACATCCATGTTGTACCATGTATGAGTATATACATTGTGTGTCTTTCTGAGTCTGGTTTATCTCACTCAGGATGGCCATTTCTAGTTCCATCCATTTGCCTGAAAATTTCACAATTTGGTTGTATCTTCCTGTATTTGTTTATGGACTTTATTCGTTTCCTCCATCATTATCGTCATTATGAAAGATTTGAGGTCATTTTCTTGTGTGTTCAGTTGTGTTTGGATTTCCAGGACTGATTGGTTTGGAATAGTTGGGTTCTGGAGATGCCATATTATTTTGGCTTTGGTTGTTTGTGTTTTTACACTGGCCTTCAGTCATCTTACTGTTTCTGAAGTTGGGTGGTGGTTTCTGGTGTCCTTCACTGGCCAATGAGAGCAGTCCGTATGTGAGTGGCTATGAGACCCCTCACCTGTGGGGACCAGGAAATCATTTCGTGGATAAGGCAGGTGACCTAGGTTCAGTTCCAGGGGGACATTGCTCCATACCCTGTGCTCCCCACTGGGCCAGCAGATGCTGATGCTGGTGCTCTGCAGCCGAAGGTTCGGTCCTAGAGAGTGTAGATACAGCCCACTATACTGCCTTTGCCTGGGCTTTGGGCTACTGGAGCCAAAGAGCCTTGGTTCAGCCCACCAGAGTGCTGGTACCGAGCACGCTAGCCTGCGGCATTTGGCTGGTCTTTGGAGAACGTGTCCTCAGCTGCCTGGGCCCTGGGTCCCTCTGTAGACTGGTGAGGTGATCCAAAGTCAGATCTATTCCAGCTCCATACTCTGGCCTCCGCCCTGGGCCAGCAGACCGCCAGGGTGGTCTGATATCAGATCCACCCATTCTCCTGGGTTCTCCCCTGGGCCAGCAGATCCAGATGCTGGAGCTTCGCTGCCTACAGTTCAGACTCAGATACAGAGTCCGAGATATAAAGTGCAGATGCAGCTTGCAGGAGGGATATGTGGCCAGTCTCAACTGGGCACCTACTGGTCCTCCGTGGACCAGTTGGATGGCTAGCCCCACCTGTGTTCTGCACCATGTGGAGCCCTCTCACCAAGGACTCTCCAGGTCTGGCGGTCTGTAGCTCCCAGCCCTAGGCTCCACTCTGTTTTGCTGATCAGACACAGCGTGTGGTCTGCACCACCATATTGCATCTCCCTTTTTTCTTTTTAATCTTTAGTAACTTTCTTTTTTTTTAACTTGTATGTTAACTTTATTTATTTATTTATTTATTTATTTATTTATTCACTTTACATCCCAATGGCAGCCTCCTCCCTCCTCCCGACCCTACCCTCCCTCCCTATTTCTCCTATTGCCTTCAGGGGAGCCACCCCACCAACTAACTGCAACACATCAAGCTGAATCAGGACTGAGTGCATCTTCTTCCAAAGTGACCTGGCAAAGCATCCCTAACAGGGAAAAAATGATTGAAAAGCAGACAATAGAGTCCGTGATAGAAACATCTGCCACTACTAGAAGACCCACATGAAGACCAAGCTGCCCATCAGGCATTTATGAGTAGGGGACCTAGGTCCAGTTCATGCATGGTTCTTGGTTGGTGCTTCAGTCTCTGCAAGCCCCTCTGGTTACAGGTTAGTGGGCTCTGTTGGTCATTTTGTGGAGCTCCTGTGTCCTACGGATTTTCCCCCGACTCTTCCACAAAGCTTTCTGCACTTGGTCTAATGTTTAGTTGTGAGGTTCACCATCTGCTTTGATTCACTGCTCTGTGGAGCCTCTCAGAAGACAACTTTGCTATGCTCCTATCTGTAATAATAGAAGAGTGTTGCTTAATGGTGTGAAGGGCTGACTTTCTCCCATGGTGTTTGCCTCAGGTTGGGCCAGACATTGGTTGGACAGTCCCTCAATCTCTGCTCTATCTTTATCCCCACACATCTTGTAGGCAGGGTAAACTTTGGGTTGAGTTTTTGTGGATGAGTTAGTATTCCCCTCCCTCCACCAGGAGTCTTGTCTAGTTAGAGGCTGGCCATTTTGTTCTGTTGACAGTGTCCTTTGCCTTACAGAAGCTTTTCAGTTTCGTGAGGTCCCATTTATTAATTGTTGATCTTAGAGCCTGAGCTGTTGGTATTCTGTTCAGGAAGTTCAGAGTGCCAAGTTCAAAGCTGATCCCCACTTTCTCTTATAAAAGATTTAGTGTTCTAGTTTTGTGTTAAGCTCTTTGACCCACTTGGACTTGAGTTTTGTGCAGGGTGATAAATATGGATCTATTTGCATTTTTCTACACACAGACATCCAGTCAGACCTGCGCCATTTGTTGAAGATGCTTATTTTTTTTCCATTGTCTGGGTTTATTTCTGGGTCTTCAATTTGATTCCATTGACTGACCAGTCTGTCTCTATGCCACTACCATGCAGTTTTTATTACTATTGTTTTGTAGTACAGCTTGAGGTCAGGGAAAGAGAGACCTCCAGAAGGTCTTTTAATGTGTAGGATTGTTTTAGCTATTCTTGGTTTTATGTTTTTCCATATAAACTGGGAATTGTTTTTTCAAGGTCTGTAAAACATATGTTGGTATCTTGATGAGAATTGCATTGAATCAATATATTGCTTTTGGTAATATGGCCATTTTTACTATGTTAATCCTACCCATCTATGAGCATGGGAGATTGTTCCATCTTCTGATATCTTCAAGTTTTTTCTTCAGAGACTTAAAGTTCTTGTGATATAGGTCTTTCACTTGCTTAGTTAGAGTTACACTGAGGTAGTTTATATTATTTGTGGCTATTGTGAAGGGTATTGTTTCCCTAATTGCTTTCTCAGCCTGTTTATCAGGAAGGATACTGATTTTTTTTTTAATATAACTTTGTATCCAGACACTTTGCTGAAGGTGTTTATCAGCTGTAGCAGCTCTCTGGTGGAATTTTGGAGGTCACTTATGTATACTATCATATCATCTAAGAATAGGGATGCTTTGATTTCTTCCTTTCCAATTTGTATCCCCTTGATCTCCTCTCATTGTCTTATTGTTCTAACTAGAACTTCAAACACTATAGTGAAGAGATATGGAGAAAGTGGACAGCTTTGTCTAGTCTCTGATTTTAGTGGAATTTTTTTGAGTTCCTTCCATTTAATTTGTTGTTGTCTATCAGCTTGTTGTATATTGCCTTTATTATGTTTAGGTATGTGTCTTGCATCCCTGATTGCTCTAAGACTTTTATGATGTAGGGGTGTTGGATTTTGTCAAAGGAATTTTCAGCATTTAATTAGATGATCGTGTGGGAGTTTTTTCTTTCAGTTTGTTTATATGGTGGAATATATTAATGGATTTGTACATATTGGACCATCCTTGCAACCCTGGGATGAAACCTACTTAATCATGGTAAATGATGTATTTGGTGTGCTCTTGGATTCAGTTTGTGAGTATTTTATTGAGTATTTTCGTATCAATGTTTATGAGGGAAAATGGTCTGAAATTTTCTTTCTTTGTTGAGTCTTTGCATGACTTAGGTATCAGGATGACTGTGGCTTTATAGAATGAATTTGCAATGTTCCTTATGTTTCTATTTTGTGGGATATTTGAGGAGTATTGGTACTAGCTCTTATTTGAAAATCTATTAGAATTCTGTGCCAAAACTATCTGGCCTTGGAGATTTTTTTTTTTTTTTTGGTTGGGAGACTTTTGATGACTGCTTCTATTTCCTTAGAGGTTATAGGACAGTTTAAATTGTTTGCCTGATCTAGATTTAGCTTTGGTAGGTGAAATATATTAAGAAAATTATCCATTTCCTTTAGATTTTTTCCAATTTTGTGGAATATTGGCTTTTGAAGTAAGACCTAATCAGTCTTTGGGTTTCCTCAATGTCTGTTGTTGTGTCTCCATTTTAAGCTGTGATTTTGTTGATTTGGATATGTTCTTTTTGTCTTTTAGTTATTTTGGCTGGGGATTAGTCTATCTTGTTGATTTTTTTCAAAGATCCCACTCTTGCTTTAATTGATTATTTGTATTGTTATCTTTGTTTCTAAGTTGTTCATTCCAGCCCTGACTTTGATTATTTCCTGCTTTCTATTCCTCTGTTTCCTTCTTTTTGTTTTAGAGCTTTTAGGTGTGCTTTTCAATTGCTAGTATGATAACTCTTACAATTTCTTTATGAAGATGCTTAATACAGTGAACTTTCTCCTTAGCACTGCTTTCATTGTGTCCCATAAGTTTAGGTACTTTGTGCCTTCATTTTTGGTGAATTCTGGAAAATCTCTCTTTCTTTCTTTTCTTTTCTTTTTTCTTTTTTTTTTTAAATCTCATCCTTGATCCAATGGTCATTGAATAGAGGGTTTTTCAGTTTCCATGAGTTTGTAGGTTTTCTCTTGTTTCTTTTGTTGTTGAAATCCAGCTTTAATCCATGGTGGTCTGATAAAATCAAGGGGTTATTTTAATTTCTTTGTACCTGTTGAAGCTTGCTTTGAGACTGAGTATATGGTTAATTTTGAAGAAAGTTTTGTGGGGTGCTGAGAAGAGTGTATATTCTTTTGTGTTTAGGTAAATGTTCTGTAGATATATGTTAAATCCATTTGATTCATGACATCTGTTAGTTTCATTATTTCTCTGTTTAGTTTCTGTCTCAATGATCTGTTCATTGGTGAGAGTGGAGTGTTGAAATCTCCCGCTATTAATGTGTGGGGTTTGGTGTCTGTTTTAAGCTTTAGTAATGTTTCTTTTACAAATGGGAGTGCCCTTGCCTTTGGGACATATTCAGAATTGAGATGTTGTCTTGGTGGATCTTTGCTTTGATGAGTATGAAGTGTTCTTCCCCATCTCTTTTGATTAATTTTGATTGAAAGTCTTTTATTAGGTATTAGAATAGCTACTCCAGCTTGCTTCTGGGGTCCGTTTGCTTGGGAAACCTTTTTCCAGCCCTTTACTCTGAGATAATGTCTATCTTTGTTGCTGAGTTGTGTTTCTCACATGCAGCTGAATGATGGATCCTGTTTCCACATCTGTTTTGTTAGCTTGTGTCTTTTTATTGGCAAATTGAATCCACTGATGTTGAGAGACATTAATGTCCAGTGGTTGTTAATTCATGTTATTTTGGTGGCGGTAGAGTGTATGTGGTGTGTGTGTGTGTGTGTGTGTGTGTGTGTGTGTGTGTGTGTGTGTTTCCCTTCTTTTGGTTTTGCTGATGTGGGACTATTTATTTCCTCTGTTCCCTGGTGTAGTTAGTCTCCTTGTGTTGGAGTTTTTCTTCTCATATCTTCTATAGGGCTGGAACCCAAATCAGGGACCTTGATTTTCCTTGTATTACTATAACAATAATATGTATAATTCCTTTGATGTGACCCCAATATTTTGTATAATAACTAAAAGGAATGAATTAAAAACATCAGGACAAAAACCTGCCCTCCTCCCCCCCCAAAAAAAAAACAAGAAGAAGAAGAAGAAGAAGAAGAAGAAGAAGAAGAAGAAGATGAAGATGATAAACCACTCATAATTCTACCATTTTTTCTGGTGTTCTGCTTTTCTTTATGCCAATTTTGATGTCTGCTTATCATAATCAGGTTTCCCATATCCATCTGCTATTACATGTTATTTGCTTCTTCAACATTGTGGATTAAGTATTTTCCAAGATGCTACCCTTCAAGACCATCACTAGCTGCCTAACTTTTCCCATCACCATTCATGTGAATGAATGGACAATATACGATCCAGCAATCTATTATTAGGTTTATTTTGGGTTTTTCAAGACAGAATGTCTATTTAACAGCCCTGGATGCTCTGGATCTCAAATTGTAGACCAGGCTGGCCTCAAACTCACAGAGATCTGCCTGGCATTAAAAGTGTTTGCCACCATACCCAGCCTATTAAGCTTTTAAATTGCTCCAAAAATGTTACTCACATATATTATAATGAACTTCTTAAGAATTTTAAGCATAATGAGTTCATGATAAATCTATCTAGCATAATAGCCAGTTATTGATTGACCACCAGCACAAAGCACTGTGTTAAATTATATATATAATTTGAGACCTTAAAAGAAGAAAAGGTTTTTAAAGTTGAAATTATTTAGCACATAAAAAATTGAAACAAGAGTATGAGATGCCTTTAACTTACAGATCATCTTCACTAAATCTCAACGTCCAGGCTGATTTGTTTGAGAATTCTCTAGAGCATTGATTCTTACCCTTAATAATGTTGTGACCTTTGACACAGTTCCTCGTGTTGTCATGATCCCAACAATAAATTTATTTTTATTGCTACTTCGTGATGGTAATATTGCTACTCTTATGAATTTTAATGTAAATATCTGTGTTTTCTGATGATCTTAGATAACCCCGTAAAAGAGCCTTTTGATGTGCAAAGGGTTGCAATCTACTACCTTCATGCATGTATGAGCACTGCATCCAAATGGAGGTCTTTTGGAAACACAGTTGGATGTGAAGTTACTTAGTCTCAAATAGTATTTTGGTATCTGTGTCATAGAAAGGTTTCTCCCGACATGATTCTGTTCTGTAGCCAAAGTTGAGAAGCACTGCTCTAGACTGTATTTCAGTACACTGGATTCTTGCCTGCTACTTCACTGACTACACATCTATTGTTGTGAGAAAGTCCATGACCAAAAGCAACTTGGAGAGGGCAGGCTTTATTTGGCTGACAGTCTACTGTCCATCATCAGGGAAAACCAAGGCAGGAACGCAAGGCAGGAGGGAAGACAGAGGCCATAGAAGAATGCTGCTTACTGCCTTGCTTCTCCTGGCTTGCTCAGCTGACCACCTGCCTGGGGATGATAACACCCATAGTGATGGATACCTTCACATCAATCAGAAAAAAATGCCCCACAGTTCTTGCCTACAGGCCAGTCCTACAGGGACAATGTCTCACTTTCGGTTTCCTCAGATGTCTCTAGCTTGTGACAAGTTGACAAAAAAAAAAAAAAAACCCTAACTAAATGTAAGACTAAATGTGTACAATGCAGAAGACATTGCCTGAGTGCATTGGGCCTGGCAGACATGACAACAACTGCGTAACATGTTCTCAGATGAGATCCCACTGTGGACTAGAGTGTGCATGGCACTCTTCTACATGCTCCTGTCAAACTTATCTTTGCTCTCACCTGGAGATAGGAAGAACCAAGGCATGAGATGAACAGACTCAGTAAAGTCAGAAATGACTTGTGATTTTTAACTTGACCATCAAAGGTGATCAGTTGTAGGAGGTGCCTTAGCAGAGCCAAGCAAGAAATGACTCAGAAGACATCCAGGAGCTCGGTGGTTGACCACTAGGACTGATTGATGATGTCTAGTATGGTTTAGAATATGGTAAGGATCACATAGTTGCCAAATCACTGGGTGCCACCAAAGCCCGCCTGCCACCATTCAGCAAGGAAGAACAGTGTCTGGGGACTTGAGTTGGTGTAACCAAAGGACTCAAGGGTGGTGGTGGTGCATGCCTTTAATCCCAGAACTCGGGAGGCAGAGGCAGGCAGATCCCTGTGAGTTCGAGGCCAGCCTGGTCTACAAAGCAAGTCCAGGACAGCCAAGGCTACACAGAGAAACCCTATTTCGAAAAAAAACAAAAACAAAAACAAAAAGAGAAAGAAAGAAAGAAAAAAAAAGAAAAAGAAAAAGGAAACTAAGTGTTCTCTTTCTAAAATCTTGCCATGTGTTAATTTGGGGTAACGAACATGTCCTTGCTGATCAGAAGGGTGAGCTCTCAATCCTTCCCAGCCAGAAAAGAATATCAGTTAGATCTCAAACCAGTCTCCTCACCGCCCCCCCAACCCCCAAATTCATGGTATGGCCAAAGCCGCTGAGACTCCATGAGCCTGTATCCCTCATTGTAAAAACAGGCGATATCCATGCCTCATGTTAGTAGGCAGAGACCTTGTAAATATACAGCATTGTCCTGACCAACAACCTGATGGTTGTTACCTGATTGTTATCACTATTAAAAAAGTGAAGTAATAGGCATTGTGGTTCAGTTTGTGTTTGACATAGTTTAGACAACCCTGATTGGAAGGAGGAAGCTGATATAAATGGAGATTTGGGTGGTGTGCTGGCTAGTTTTCTGTCAACTTAACACAAGCTAGAGGCATCAGGGAGGAGGGAGTCTCAATTGAGAAAAAGACTCCTTAAGAAGGAGCTATAGAAAAAAGGCCTGCAGGGCACTTTCTTAGTGACTAAGTGAGGGAGGGGGAGAGGGAGCCCAGCCCACTGTGGGTTGTGTCATCCCTGGACTGGCCCTGGGTTTTAGAAGAAAGAGGCCGAGCAAACCATGTGGAGCAAGTTAGTAAGCAGCACCGTTTCATGCCCTTTTTGCACCAGCTCCTGACTCCCTCCTGTGGCATCCCTCAGTGGACTGTGACTCAGAACACGTAAACCAATTAAAGCTTTTCCTCCCCAGCTTGTTTTGGCCACCGGTGGTTCATCACAGCAGTGTTAATACTAAGCAGGGCAAGGAGAGTTGCCGAGGCACCAGGCCTTTGGGGCAATGATATTTCTGAGGGTCGTGGGCACTAGCCCATGAGAATTACAGTTAGAGTGGGACTGGGCTATAAGCACAGGTAAAAGAATGATTTCCCGCCCCCCTTTCCAGAGGGAAGAGGGTGGAGGAAATAACTACACACATTCAGCTACTCGGAGTGTAATTGTGTCAACTATGAACACGCGTTTACCATTCACAGCGCTGGGTGTCAGAGCCTTGATACCGCCTAGGCCGTGAGAAATAAACAGGAACATTTTTTGAGAATTCTTCTTTCAACCCAGTCAACAAACATTCCATTGCAAATGAAGAAAAGAGGGCAGGGCATGAATTCAAAAGCAAATTGTTCTCACAATGGTCTGGAGTCTGGCGTTTGCTAGGATTCTGAAAAGATTATTGACTTTTTTTTTTCTTCTTCTTTTTCTTCTTCTTCTTCTATTAAATGCCATACTCGTTTCAGAGCTGTGCAACTTCCCAGATGTATGGAACATAATAATAGATGCTTGTCATAAATGTCCCATAACTTTATTTATCAACAACATAAACTGGCAAATGCAAATCAAAGCAGGGACTTAAGACTCATGCCAGGGGAACATCTCAGGGGAAAGCGTGCGTGGCGGTAGCTACGATTTCATGAACAAGGAAACTAGGGTTTATGTAACGTGTTTTTGTCTTGTGTTTAGGAGGGCGGTTTCTCGTTTTGTTTTGATTTGCCTAAGTATTTCTAAATATTTTTAGGTAGGGAATTTACCTTTTAAAGGACTACAGTGTGTTGAGTTTTGACAAATGTTCGCCATTGTGTAACTGATGTCATAACTGAGATATAGAATGTTTGCCTCATGAAAGAAAGTCCCCTGGGGTTTTTCTATGGCCAGTTATACCCTCCCAGGCTCACTGCAGTCCGCCTTCTCACCTGCTTGTTGCCTTCTCAGAATGGGGCACACTCTAATCAGGGAGTGTGTAGTCCTGTGCTTTTGATTTTTTGTTTGTTTATTTATTTTTTGTTTGTTTGGTTGGTTTTTGGGTTTTGTTTTTTTTTTTGAGACAAGGTTTCTCTGTGTAGCCTTGGATGTCCTAGACACACTTTGTAGACCAGGCTGGGCTCAAACTCGCAGCGATTCACCTGCCTCTGCCTCCCGAGTGCTGGATTAAAGTCCTGTGCTTTTGATTCACCACTATAGTGCTTCTGAGGTCCATCGATTGATGTACCCCATGTGGATGTTTTTTATGTGATTTTTTTTCCTATTATATAGGCTGTCCATTTTCCAATCAGTCAACATGGGAATTACTTCTCCCATCCACTTACCATCATAAGTAACAGTTTCTAAGCTTGGCCGCAGAGCTGTGGAGCTGAGATTTCCCTCCGCTTGGTTAAAACACTAGAAGGGGGTTTGTAGGTCATAGAACACAGCTTCGTGAGGACCTGCTGCGGACCACATTCTGCTTCTCTGGGAGATTTGCATGGGCGTCCAGTCACCGTATGTCGTCATCTTAGCCTCTCTCTGGAGCCAGTAGTGGTATCTGGGGGTGGAGATGGGGAATTAATTTGCACTTCACTAATGACAATTACATTTAGTTTCTACTCACCAGTTTATTTGCCATCTATATCTCCTCCTTGGGAGAAAAATATCTCTTCCAAATTTTACCCACTTAAAAAAACTGAGTTGCTTAACTTACCATACAGATGTTTTAAATTTTGATTAAATCCAATTTGTCTTTTCCCCCTTGTTACAGTCTGTACTTTCTGTATCAAAGCTAACAAATCTCAAGCTTAAAAGATATTTTTCTCTTACGTTTTCTTACATTTATTCATAAACCGTTTCCAATGAATGTTTATATAGTGCAAAAAAGGCATTGGGTTATTTCTTTAGCCAATTGTCTTAGCACATTCTGCTGAAAAGCTGATGCACTAGCCATTGGATTATATTAGCACTTTTGGTTGAAAAAAATCAATAAATGTATATGTGGAAACATTGTTTTATTCTGTCTGCATAGTTGATTTTTTAAGGCTCCACATATAATTGAGATCAGGCTATATTTTCCTTTCCACGTCTGGTTTATTTCACTTAGCAGAACGTCTTCCAGATGCACTCTTGTTGTGGAAATGGCAAGGTCTCCTTTTTAAAGCCCAAATAATATTCCGTGGTAGATCGTGACTAGTTCCCTGCGAATTCATCCGTAGGTGGGCGCTTAGATTGTGTCCCTATCTTGGATTTTGAGCATGATGCTGCAGTCAGCATGGGATTATGCTGCTGCAATGAGCATGGGATTATTGTTATCCCAACCATGTGGTGTTTGCATCACCTTTGTGCATACAGCTCATAGAGGCATGTGAGTCATATAGTAGTTATATTTTTAATTTCCTCAGAAAATTTTTGGCTGTTTTCTATGATGGTTGTAACAGTGTACACTGCCACCAAGATCTTCAAACAATTCTCTTTTCTTTACCCATCAATTCAGGGTGTTGTCATTTGGCATTTTATAATTAATTTTTGGCAGTGGAGGGGAGACTGAAACAGGGCCTTATGCATACTGGGCAGGTGTTCTTCTACTGAGCCTCAAAGCCAGTTCTCTTGACTTTTTGGTAGCAGTTATCCTCCTGGGTCTGAGGAGTTTTGATTTTCATTTGCCTTTCCTGATGATTAAAAACAATGTTGGTCTTGATTTGCCTTTCCTAATGATTAAAAATGTTCAGGGCTTTTTGGTCAGAATTGTGTCCTCTCTGGAAAAATGTCTTATCTAATCTTTAATTCCTTTGATTAAGTGTATTTTTTATAAGTTATTGAAAAGAGGGAACAGGATAGGAGAAGAAGTTCTGAGGGACATGACAGTAGGGATCAGATGTGGGGAGAGTGGGTTGGAAATATACAGGGCTTGCGGAGAGAAAAGAAACTGCAGGTTGGGGTATCTATGAGGCAAACTGGAGACCTACCATAGGGTAGGCTCCTGGAAGGATACGGGGTGACTCTAGCTGAGACTTCTAGTAACGGGCGTCATGGAGACTGAAGAGGTCACCCTCTAACCAGAAAAGACTCCTGGTGGAGGGAGGGCAACATTAACTCATCCACAAAAAACTCGACCCAAAATTTACCCTGCCCACAAGATGTGCAGGGATAAAGACAGAGTAGAGATTGAGGGACTGTCCAACCAATGCCTGATGCAACTTGAGACAAACCCCATGGGAGAGAGCCAATCCCTGACACTATTAAAAAACACTCTGCTATGCCTTGCAGACAGAAGCCTAGCATCGCTGTCTTCTGAGAGGCTTCACTCAGCAATGGATTGAAACAGATGCTGAGACTCACAGCCAAATATTGGGCAGAGCGCAGGGAGCCTTGTGGATGAGTTGGGGGGAAGGTTAGAAAGTCCTTGAGGCGACAACAACTACATAAGAAGACCAACAGGGCCAACTAACCTGGTCCCAGGAGGATTGAAGAGACTAAAACACCAAGGATCATGCATGAACTGGACCTAGGCCACCTACATAGATATACCCAATGGATAGCTTGGTCTTCATGTGGGTCCCCTAGTAAGGGAAATGGGATCTGTCTTTGACAAGGACTCTGTTGCCTGCTTTTCAATTACTTCTCCCTGGTGGGGCTGCCTTGCCATGACACTGAGAAAGAAGATGTGCTCAGACCTCATGTGACTTGATGTGCTGAGGTGGGTTAGTGGGGGGTGGTTCTCCCCTTTTCTGAGAGATAGGGGAGGGAGAATGAGGAAGAGGGAGGGAGGGTGGGCCTGGCAGGACAGGAGAGATGGGGCTATGATTGGGATATAAAGTGAATAAATAAATTAATTTTTAAAAGATGTATTTTTATTATTAACCTTTAAAATATTTATTTATTTATTTTATGTATATGAGTGTTCTGCCTGTGTGTACACCTGCATGTCATAAGAGGACATCAGACCCTAGTATAGATGGTATTAAGCCGCCATGTGGTTGCTCGGAATTGAACTCACAACCTCTGGAAGAGCCAACTGTTCTTAACCACTGAGCCATCTCTCCAGCCCCTATTTTTGCTATCGTTAATTAAGTATTTATGTGTCTATCTGTGTTGGGGGTCTTTGAACATGAATGCAGTGCTCATGGGGACCAAAGGAGGGCATCAGCCACCTGGGCTCGATGCTGGGACCAAACTTGAGTCCTCTGCAAGAGCAGTGAGTTGTAACCATCAAGCCATCTCTCCAGTTCTTTACTTATTTCTCAATTGTTTCCCTACTACTGGCTTGTATGAGTCACTAGAAACTTTGGGTATTAATTTCCTCTTAGATAGATATACAGTTTGAAACTATTTTCTCCAGTCTACTCGCTGCCCTTTGCTATTTTCTTGATCTATGGGGACCCTTCTTTCAGCAAATAGTATACACCGTTGTGATTACTTCAGCCTTATAGTAAGTTTCAAGCTGGATTCTGTGGCTCTCACAACCTCATTCTTCTTATTCAAAAAAGTAACAATTTTAGGCCATGGTACGTACACCTTGAAGTCAGGTGACGTGACCCATTCAACTTTGCTTTATTTTTATTTCACATCTATGAATGTTTGTCTGCACGTATGTATGAAACTATAAAGGCTAGAAGAGGGTGTCAGGTCACCTGGGACTGAAGTTACAGACAGTTATGAGCCCGCATGTGGGTGCAAGGAACCAAACCTGGCTCCTTTCAAGAGTAGCCAGTGCTCTTTTGTAATTATGCAGCCATCTCTCCAGTCCCTGCTTTTATTACTCAAAACTACCTATTATAACAATTTTAGGCCCTTTGTTTGTATACATTATAGAATTATCTTGTCACTTTCTTTTTTTTTTTTTTAAATCATCTGTGTTTTGTTTTTTTTTACTGGGGTTGTCTTGAATGTATGGAGGGAAACTGACATGGTTACCATACTGAGTTTTCCCATTCAAGAGCGCAGTCACAGCTCATTCTTTTCATAAGGACTTCTTGGCCACTTTCACCAACATTTTATCTGTCAGTCTTGTCCCTAGATCATTCCTTTAATGTAATTGGAAATAGTGCTATTTTGTCATTTCAATTTATTGCCCGTTGCTAAGAAGAACTTTGATCACCATACATCAAGCTTCCATCCTAAGCCTTATGAACCGTCTTCCTAGGTTGTTTAGGATTTCATGGTGGTAGTCATGTTGTCTACGGTCAGAAGTTCATGCTTCTCCGGTCTGTGTGTCTTTATGTTTTTCTCACACCATTACACACAGTAGAACCTCCAGAGTGGTGTTGAAATGGGTGGTAAGTTCAGATCTTCCCTCTTCCCCAGATTTAGAGGAAAGTGTTCATTCTTCTGTTATGTATCCCAGATGTGGAGAGCTGTTTGTAGATGTCCTTCAATAAAGTAGAGAGTGTTTCTCTTTTCCCAAGCTTTCTGGGAATTTTAGCCATGAACACACATGGAATTTTGTCAAATGCTTTCACTATAGTCATTCGGATGATACTTCTGCATTGTGATTTATATATATATATATATTAATTTTCCCATGTTTAACCAATTTTTCATACCTTAGATGAGCTGTTCTTGCTTATGTTTAAGTGATTTTTAAATATTACTGAATTCATTCTGACAATTTAAAGACAGGTTTAAGGATTGGTGTTGATATATAATTTTTCTTTGTTTTTTGGGGTCTGGCTTAGCAACAGAGTAAATGAATTGGAAAGAGTTCTATTTTTTTTTTCTATTTTGTAAAATACTTATACAAATTGGTGCCTTTGTCACTTAAGGCATCTGTGCGTAAAATCTATTCGTGGGAATGTTGTTAAACTATGAATTCAGTTCTTTAGTGAATGTAAGATGGATTCAGTTACCTCCTCACAAGTAAGGTTTTGTGGTTTGTGTCTTTCAGAGATTTTTCTTCTGCTCTATTTAAGTCATCAAATGTTGGCATAAAGCTTTTCTTTCATATTTATTCGTCTTTTGATGTTATTTGGCTCTATCATACTATTTCCAGTTTTATTCCAAATATTGATGGTTCTCTCCCTTTTTATGACTATTCTAGCTGGAGTTTTACAAACTTTATCTTTTCAAAAAAGCAATTTTATTTCACTTTTTCCAGTTGCAGAAATGTAGGGATTTCTGTTCTTTGTTCCTTCCTCCCTTTGTTTCTTTTGGGCTTGGCAAGTTCTTTTCCTGGGCTTCAAGGTAGAAGCTTAGGTCATTGCTTCTATACCTCCCTTCTTTTCTCTTGTAAGCATGATCCCAGTGTTCCTTTTCTATATTCCTTTGGTTTTGTTGTGTAAATTGCATCATATATTTTAGTTTTATTTAATTAAAGTAATTTTATAAATAATTTTATTTAATCAAAAGTTTTATTTAATTAAAATAATTTCTATTTTCTTTTGTGATCTCTTCTTTAAATATGGTTTAAATTTCATTTAATGATAGTCTACATGTCTCCGTGATTTTGAGTTATAGTTTAATTCTGTTAAGATCAAATAATAGTTTATATTATTCATTCTTTTTTTAAATTTATTGATCCTTGATTCATGGCTTATACTGCCTCACTTCTGTGACTGTCCCAGGTTGATCGACACAATATTGTGAGTTCTAACGTTGTTAGATGTCCTTCGGGCTCTGTGGCTACTTATGTTTATTAGGTCTCTCATAGAGGTTCTTACAGCTTCTTGTTTGCTTGGTCCTACAATTACTGAGGTAGGCAGGGGCTGATACCTCCAGTTGTTATAGATTTGTCTCGTTATTTCTGTCTTCACATGTCTTGAAGTTCTGTTGGGTACATACACATTTGGGGTTGTTAGGTTTTCAACAAGTAAGTTACTTATATTGCTAATCCCAGTACATGGGAATAGCTCTGAGACTGGGAGAGATACGAATGTAAAGGCATAGTGAGGCTTCATGTTGGCCACAGACTCTCTGTGGCTTATTACCAGAGGCCATTCTTAGTATGGCATGAAGGAAGATTTGCAGATGTCTTACTTCTGCTCATACAATGAGCAGAGAATCAGCCTTAATTGCTCTGTGCATCCCATATACCTCATACAATTATAATGTTAGAACTGTGTAATGCTTGTGAGAAATTATGTTTTCAAAACAAAAGAACTAGACACTGATGCTGGATCAGACCTGACAGGATTCATTCCTCTCAGCATGCTGGACACTGGCATCCTGCATCCTTCTTGCTCCAGCCCCAGATGCCTCTGTTGCTGTTACCCATCAGAATTGGACCAGATTCCCAGACAGCATTGTAGAAAGCTTCTGATCCCATTTGGTCCAGCATTTCAATCTGTCCCACACAGGACTCTTATTAAGCCTGGAATCTCTCAACATTTAGAAACTGGACCACAAATGCAATCCATGGCTTGCTTAACCATTTTCCCTAATTTTTGGCCCCTTCTACGGTATTATACACCCCAATTCAGCCTGAAGAAACCTTAAGAGAATGACTTCCCATTCCCTCTAGGGGGAGTTGGGTATGCTTCTGTTTGCTCTCTTGGTCTACAAATGCTTAATTTCATCAGGAGGTGGCTATAAGTTATTATTGGTCTCATACAGAGAGAAAACTAGGCTGAACTCAAGGATGCCTCCCTTTTCCTTTATCTTTCATCTGTATGTAAGGAGATAGGAGCTGAAAAGAAACAAAGAGGGATATAGAAATATAGAGGAAGGATAGAACAAAAGGTAGATGGTTGAACCTTAACTCAAGGCCTTAATGTTACTCACAAAGGTTATTTCTAATTCATTGGTATAGAATTTTGTATATTGACGCGAATCATGGTCATGTCAAATACTAGTCTGATTTAACACAAGAATATATATCCTAAGTCTAACAGATAGATGCAATTCTATAGATATATAAGCTAAAATAGCCAAATAAGGTCTTCAAAAGACTCAGAGACCCACAGAATATGGCATTTAAAGATGTTTTTTTTTTATTATTCTAAAGATTCTTTGACAACAAGACAAGTTAACTCCTGACAACACCCAGCCTACCTCAAAGATGATGAGCATCAAAGAATGTCCTCATGGAGGTGGCTTCAAATGTGGCAAACAAGCCACTGCGCAAAATGTCCTCATTTCTGACACAGACAGAATTCTGCCTAACAATAGGCAAGCTTAGATGCAGGCAGAGTCAATGGCTGAACTCTGCCAGGACAGGGTAAGCAAGTCCTCAATAGTTTCTGCCTTGTGAATAAGTCTGGCAGAGATATTGGGCCAGAAGGCTGAAGATGATGCTCCAATGTTATAGAGAGTGTTTGGTGACTGTTCAGGCAGTAAACTGTCTCAGTCATATTTTCATTTTGGAAGCTGCCAACCTGCACTACCGGTTCACTCAGGCATTTAAGTTTTATTCCTTCTCAAGTCTCTGAGGGGAGTTGAAGACCAGATAATTTAGTTTTACAATCAAGTTTAGTTGGTTAGAGGATAAGATATTTTTAGATCAAGATAAAAGATTAAAGTTACTAGAGGTGAGATATGAAAGATACTGAATTTCATTCAGAAATTTAGACCAAACAAGATAGGAAAGACGTTTACTTCAAGTTTGACAAATACCAATAGCCAAATCACTATGAATGTAACATTTATATAACTCATGATTGTCTCATGGTTCTCCCTGCTGCTTTATTCAAGTGTAATGAAATAAATGTATACGTTAAAAAAAGAAGAAAAAAAGAGAAAGTGACCTTATCATTATTAAATGTTTCCTTTGTGTCTGAGATTTTGTCATAAAATCTACTTCACATGATATTATTATAGCTACTATTGTAGCTTTAACCCTATGACAAGAGTTTGCACAATGTATTAATTTTCCTTTGAACCTGTATGTGTATTTCTTACGGATAGCTGCTTAAGTCTTGCTTTTTTACACTGTCTGACAAACCACTGGCTGTAGAACCTTTGCTTTGGCATTTATAAATAATGTAATTACCTCTGTATCGGTTTGAATCTATACTCTTGAAGTTTGTTTTCTATTTGTCCTGCATTTACTATAAGTGCATTTTATTATTTAAGTATATTGAATTTTTATTATTTTATTACTGCTAATGGTGTTTAGTTATATGTCTTCATGTATTTTAAAAAGTTTTTGAGACATGATATCATATAGCCTAACTCACTAAGTTAGCTAAGGATACCCCTGAATTCGAAACAACTTCTCCATTTCCTGAGTGGTGTGGTCACAGGCATGTGCTACTACAGCCAGTATGTGATGTTGTGAAATTAGTCCAAGGCTTGATGCATGGTAGGCATGCACTCTATAACTCGAGCTACATGGACAGCCCTTTGCTTTATATTTCGATGATTTGCCCAAGTTTTATAGCTTATGTCTTTAACTTACCATAGTTTATTTTCAATATTATATGCTTGTCATTAAAAAATAACTTGAAAGCAGCATACTTTCCTCGTCTCCATCCCGACACTCCTCCTATTATTATTATACCCTTTATTTAAACTTCTGTCATAAGCCTCATGATACATTATTGGTTTTCTCTAAGCAATTACCCTTTTGAAAGCTTTCTTGAAGTAAAATTTTCTTATAACGAACCCAACCAGTTGACACGTTTTATAAATAGGCATACATCTGCTAAAGCGGCAGCAATCTGTTGGCTATTGTGACTGACACTGCTATGACTATCCAAGCATGAGCTTTTGGGTTGATATCTGTTTTTTTCTGATCTTTGTTTGGTTGGGGGCATTTAATGATTAGAACACGTTCAACTTCACAAACTCTCCAGGAAACTACCAAGCTGTTCTAGAGTTGTTGCCTTTAATTAGCAACAAATGGGGGCTCCAGTGTCTCTACTTCCTTACCAAAAAAGCCTTGTTGTTTCAGTCTTCCAACGGGCCATCCTTGCGATCTTAGAGAGCCCCCCCCCATCCCTCTGGGGGCTCACATATCAAACATCCTGCACAGCAGATATTTCACATTATGATTCATAACAGTAGCAAAATTACAGTATGAAGTAGTAATGAAACACTTTCATGGATGGTGGTCACCACAACCTGAGGAACTGTATTAGAGGGTCGCAGTTTTAAGGTTGAGAACCACTGCTGGAGTGAAATCTCATTGTGATACAAAGTTGTGTCTCTCTAATCTAGTGACTAGTGCTCTCCAGTATACTTATAAGTGTTCAATTATTATCTGTGTCCATTCGTTTTCAAAAACGAAGTATTCCTTCAGTTCACCATATACTGTTGGACTTTTTAATTATTTAAACATCATGAAAATGTTTTCCTTTTTAAAACAAGGCACAAATGTCTGCTGATTTGCCTGCAGTTACCCCTTGAGAGGTAGCTTCATTTTGTTGTTCATTTTGTTCATTTCATCTCATAAGTTGTAACAGATACCTCTCAGAAGTCCCATTTGAGCGCCTAGACTTTATCATATTCAAACACATGGTGTGACAGGTGCATGGCTGTATGAATGCAGTCTAGGTTACTCATGAGGTTGAGGCAGGAAGATCATTTGGTACATGAGTCTGTGACCCTGGCCAATATGGTGAGACCACAACTCAAAAGCAAACGCACATGGCATGGAATTTTAAATGTACACTGCAGTGTTATTCACTACATATACACTGTTGAACAGCACGCCTCTAGAACCGTTTCATGTTGCATGCTAGAAACACTGTCTATCAGGTAGCAACTCTCTGTTCTCCCTTTGTCTTGGCGGCCATGCTTTCACTCTGCTTTGCTCAGTGTGACTAGTTAGATTCCCTTATAAATGGAGTCACATGGCGTAAGTCCTTTTGTGCCCGCTCTGTCGCACTTGGCATCATGTCCTCGGGGGGTCCCTTCGTGTTTTAGCTTATCACAGGGTACATTTGGTTCTTTTCTTGAATCTCCTTTTTTTTTTCTTGTTTCTGAAATAAGCAAAAATATTTTTATAGTATTTGCTTTAACATTCTTGTCTAGAAAATATACCATCTTTGCCATCTCTGGGTCTGTTCTCATTTTATTTTAACCACTAATGTTTTCATGTTTTCTAGTCTTTTTAAGCTCTTGTAGAGACTGGGGCATTCTCAGTTTTGCTGAAAGTCACTGTTAATCTCAGGTTTCAGCCTTGTGCTTTATGCATGTCAAGGTCTCTTCACTGTGGCAGAAGCACGTGTGGTGATTGTGGGAGGTCTTCAGCCTTCTGGCGTTTGGGGTTTCCTTTCCTAATGTTACATACTTTGCTCACAGAAAACTCAGTCCTAGTTCCAGGGGAGCCCCTTGGCAGGCCTCTGGAACTCAGCTGGCCAGGCCTCACTTCCCAGGTAGGAAGACATCATCTTAGACACATTGGCTGTTCAGCTCTCTCTTTCCTCAATTCAGAGAGAATTCTGACCTCTCCTCCATTCTGGGTCTTGGAAGTGATCTCTTGCCAGTAAGCTGGCAGAATCACAGCTCACTTCATTTGCTTATCATGGCAAGGAGCGTAGTTACAAACTTCCAACTTTCCAATGTTTGAAAACCACATTCTTAGTAGAGTCTTTTTTCCCCCCCGCACTTGCTCACGATGGAAGTTACCCTTCCATCCAATTCCCGTAGCTCCATCACAGCTGGACACAGAACTTTCTACTAAAAGTGTTGCCTGAGAGATATAATGTGATCTGACATGCGTTTTAACATGACATGACTTCAGGGATGAAGTTGACTGTGGCAGGTAAGGGATGATGGGGGCAAGAAGCTAGGAGTCAATTGCTATAGTCCAGGACCAAGTCACTTGTGGTAATAATGATGGACAGGAAAGGAAATAGTTGGATTCTGGGCTCAGAGAAAGCATAAACAGGCTTTGCTGCTTGTGTGGATGCTGAGTAAGGACGGGAAGGAGAGATAAAGGATGCTGTAAGAGTTTGGGCCCAGGTAACCAGAAAAATGGGACGTTGTTGGAAAGAGCTGTTTTTGGTAGAGTGCTGAGGAGGAACTGTGGCGGAAGGCGTTCAAGAACGCACACTAAGAGAATATAAGGAGCAATGCAGACAGATAACTCTCCCAAGGAGTGTGGTAAATCACATTTGTTCTGTCCAAAGGCCCCGTCCCATCCCCTCCATTACTCCTTGTAATCCACGTGATTTGTCCACCCGAGTTGCCTGGCACTCTCTCTCCTTTCTACTCCCTGCTCTCTCATGCTCTCACATCTCTCACCCAATGCTGTTTAACTCTTGCCACTTCTCTTACTTCCGTAGTCCTGGCCATGCTCTGTCTGCTTTCTCCTTTCTCTGCTCTGGACTCTCCTAGATGCCTCTGAATCTTTTATCTCTCTTATGCACAATAAAACCCTCCCATTTAAGGGAGCGGTCATGTCAGCCATTTCTTTACTGGCGCCCTACCATACTGATTCCATTTCTCAAGGCATTCACAGTCCAGACAAAAATAAAAAGAGAATAGAGAACTCAACTCGTTAGTGCAGGTGTTACTGGGCGGTGAGAGAAGGCTCCGCTACACTACAGTGCGGTGAGGAAGGATGGAGCAGCGCTTAAACGCTTCTTGTGTGGTGATTTGAATAAGAAGGGCCTTCATCAGCAAATGTATTAGAATGCTTAGTCATCAGGGAGAGGAACTGTTTGAGAAGGATTTCAAAGCCTTGTTGGAACAGGTGCTTTCTCTCTACTACATCTGAGCAAGGGGGTCTAGATCCTCCCCATGCATGGTCCTTGGTTGGTGCATCAGTCTCTGCAGCACCATCCCCAACCCCTCACTCAGAGTTGTTGGCTCCATTGGTCTCCTTGTGGAGCTCCTGCTCCCTCCAGGTCCTTCCATTCCTCCTCAACCAAAGAATGGATAAAGAAACTGTGGTACGTTCACACATAAAAATTAAACCAAAAAAAAAAAAAAAAAAGAAAGAAAAAGAAGAATAAAAAGAAAAAGAAAAGAAAGAAATAAAGAAAAGAAAAGAAAAAAAGAAAAAGAAAGAGAGGTTTAAAAAATTTGGTTACCATCAGGGTGCAGTTAGGCACACCTTGAATCCCAGCACTCGGAGAGGAAGAGGCAGGAGGATCTCTGTGAGTTCAAGGCCAGCCTAGTCTACAATGTGAGTCTAGGACAGCCAAGGGTACACAGAGAAACCCTGTCTCAAAAACTAAAAAACTAAAACAAAACAAAAGGTTACCTTATAAGTAACGTATAACTTTCAAAATTGCGTTCTTATATTGACCTGAGTTAATTAGTGTAGATGGGTGTAATGTTGACCCTCCAAGCCTCATTAGAAGATTTAAATTTTTTTCTTTTTTTACTGTTATATTTTACATTCTAGTAAATGTAATGCAATAAAGATTCTCATACCTTCCTTTGTTTATGCCCACCATCTTTGCTGGACACCCTGGGATCCTTGCCTGGATACTTCCTATATATCCATCCAACAGGCAAAGAGACAAGGCTTAGATGTTTACATAAGTCACTTCAAAGACAAGTTGAGAGTGATGTTTATCATTTCTGCCCATATCCCTTTGGACAGAAGGAGGCATGTCCCTCAATCTAACTTCAGAGGAGTCTGGAAAATATAGTTTCCCTGTGTGCCTGGAAAATGAGAATTAGATCTATGAGCATCAGGTGAGCACCAGCCACACAGGGGATTTGATTTGACTGTTGTGAGGACAAGACCATTAATGTATGCAAATTATTTAGAGCTGTGTCCAGCACATTCAGGCTTATCCATGTTTCTAACCAAGTTATAGGAGGAGAGTATCAGAGCTCGCTGTAATTTCTACTGGCTGTTCTGGGCTGCTGTCCTGATGCTCTGTGAAACCCAACAGCTGGCTGGAGACGCCGTGAGTCCCCCTGTCCAAGAAGGCCAGAAAAGGATGCAGACATCACCACCAACCTGTGTGGCACATCCTCTGCTGTGTTTAATTTGGTTCCCTGGGTGGGACAAGCTTTATGCGCAGGTGTTTTGGCTAATTAGGTGATTAATACTCTTCAATTTGGAGTGTCATTTCCCCAGTGACAGAACTCATTTTGTTTAAGTTTGAGATAAATCATCACAATGTTTTAGGAGGCTTGTGATGGCACTTAGCTATCTACATACTTCTCAGACCTACACTGTGGCCTTGAGGACCAAAAGGCTGACCCTACACCTGGCTGGGTTGTCCCTTGATGCCCAACTTTAGGGAAATAGGATCAAATATAGGATCAGATCAGTCTGGGGAAAAGTCACTTTGGGGACACATCATGTTTGGTCCCTTCTGGGGATCTCAGTCTATATGACCTTTCAAGTTCAGGAACATTTGTCTTTGCACAGAGCCTCCCATTACTAAAGTGAGGCGGCTGAGCCACAGTCACTGACAAATCAGATGTCAGAGAGCCCCCCCCCCCCCCGCATTGAAAACCACCCTGAACTCTTATTTCCCATCTTCCCCAAATCCTTTCCTCGTGACCCCTACTACATAGTCCCTGTAGCCTTACCTTTGCTTCCCTCAATGTAGGACCTTTTTCTACATGTTCTTCAAAGCCAGACTTTTGCATAACCCTTACTTACCTGCACTACACCAGCTGAGACTTATTATAGTCCACATTTTAAATTTTTGTGTGCTTTACTTTTCCCTTCTCATCTGGAGTTTAGGCAGCTGTGTCTTTGTCTTCTGAAAAAATATGAATTCTCAATAAACACTTGCTTCATTTATAAATTAAAACAGTAGCTAATTACAATGGGAAAATAGGTAATTTTATTTATTTATTATTTTATTTTTGGTTTTCCAAGACAGGGTTTCTCTGTGTAGCCTTGGCTGTCCTGGACTCACTCTGTAGACCAGGCTGGCTTCCAACTCACAGAGATCTGCCTGCTTCTGCCTGCCCCAGTGCAGGGGATGGGGGTGAGGGTGGGGGTGAGGGTGGGGGTGGGGGGCAGGGAGGGGAAGTAAAGGTGTGCCCTTTTTGTTTGTTTGTTTTTACACTGCCTCAGGCTGTGTAGAATACATAGCCCCTGGCTCCTGCTTTTCATATGCCCCAGCTTTATAATCACAAGTGACTGACTGTATTGCTTTCTCCGGTTCTAGCTGTGAGAACCCTGAGCAAGGACTATAATTAGTTCATGTCAGTAGCCCAAATGACGGTGGTAAGGTCACTCGAGAAGAAAATCCCAAATCACAACCACATACAATTGAGTGGAAGGTCAACCAGTTCTTCTCTGCTACAGGTGAGTCAGAGTTTTAAACCCTTATTAAGCCCTCATTCTTAGTCCTGTCTTTGGATTGATTCAATAGACTGTATGTGAAGCACATCTGTGGTGGTGGTGGTGATTGTGATGGTGATGATGGTGGTGATGGTGGTGATGGTGATGATGGTGGTGGTGGTGATAGTGATAGTGGTGATGATGATGGTGATGGTGGTGATGGTGATGGTGGTAGTGGTGGTGGTGGTGGTAATGGTGGTGATGGTGGTGACAATGATGGTGGTGGTGGTGGTGGTGGTGGTGGTGGTGGTGGTGGTGGTGATGTGATGACGGTGATGGTGGTGATGGCGACGATGATGGTGATGGTGGTGGTGGTGATGATGGTGATGATGGTGGTCATGGTGGTGATGATGATGGTGGTGGTGGTGATGATGATGTCCTTCCAGGTTCAACTGATGGAGCTTTTCTCTCAATTATAGTCTCTAGAAATTATGTAAAATCTACATATATGATTTCTTTTCTTCTCTTGTAAGATATAACATGGATCAGCATCTCAATGCAAGTTGGGGGACTCCACCTTCTCCCTGACTCCTTATTCCCTGACTTCCTAAAGACCTGTAGGTGGCTCAGTGAGGGACCGTCAGTTTCAGGGTCCCTTGTGGTAAATGACTAACTCAGCATGAAGAAACAGCAGAAGGAAGTCAGTGGAGAGACTGACAGGAAAGAGGAGGCAGGATTCAGGAATCAGCCACAGATGGGATGCTCTCAAGGCTTGGTAGTGATAGACGACCATCTCTGACGCCTACCTCCTGGAGGAGAGAGAGGATGAGAGCGGTTACCAAGGAAACAGATATATGGAGGAGAGGGTGCTGGACACAAACTTCCCCCATTAGTAGGAGAAGGCAGTCAAGGCCAGACTCCAGCTTTAGTAGAGGAAGGCCTAAGCTCCCAGCCTGCTGCATATGGTCAGAGCTGACGAAGTGCAGGGGATTGGGTCTGCTTCCCAGGGGTATAACTACCTCTGACAGTGCGTAGAGGATGGATCTGAGGGACCCACCAGACCATCACCAGCACAAATGATTAGTCTCAGTAGAGAGAAGTAAATATATCAGATAGAAGGAGATGGGGATGGATACGCTCTGCAAGAACACGGATAGAGTGGAGCCTCCCCCTTCCCCTAAAAGATCAAGCGATGCTGGTCACAATAAGTAAACCTGTCACCGGATGCCAAATAAGCTAGCTGATTGGGAAGGCTGTTGACACAATCGCTCATTCAGCAGCCATCAGAGGTTTGTTTACACCTGTAGGCATTGAGCCTTCTCAGGTTGATCCAGCATATCTCTCTGTATGCTTGGCATTTTTTAAAAAAGATGTTGGAAGCAGTGGATTAGACAGGGCCACTGTCCTCGGGAATCAAGGATTCCTGGAGGAACTGATAGACAAGTTGAATCTGGGCCAGAGACAGAAGACAGAAGAGCAGAAAAGGATGTTTTTGGAGAAGTACTGAATAGAGAGGGGAGAGGACAGAGAGAGGGAGATGGGGGGGGGGGAATGGACAGAGACAGACAGAGATGACAGAGACGACAGAGACAGAGAGATATAGAGGGAGGGATGGAGGGAAGGAGGGAGGAAGGGAGGGAGAGACATGGAGAGACAGAGACAGAGACAAAGAGAGCAACAAGCATGAATGAGGTGGCCGAGGAGCTGGTAGAGCACACTCCAGTTCAGAATTGTATCTTAGAAAGATTCTTGGATCTTCAGGGCAAAAGAGGGATTGGCAGAGCCAAAGCCATTAAGCAATGAAGTAAGATGATAAAGTAATATATGTGGGATCCAAAGAGAGCAACAGCCACGCCTGGATCTAGGGTCCAAATTCCTGCAGGAGGTCTACAGACCAGGAGGGGCCAGATGCAAGAAGACCTGATAGGAGTGGACGCTGAGGGCTGTGTGGAGTAGCTATGAAATGGGGGAGATGCTTCCGGGCCTCCTGCTGTCTCACACGCCTTCCACCTTTTCAGCTAACAACCTCACTCACTGTGTCTGCTTTCTTTTGACCAAAGAGATCCTTCCTCCCTCTCAACCAACTGGGGTTAATGCAGAAGTGGAACCAATTGCTTCTTGTCTTCTCTGATGAGAAGAATGATTGCCTGACCAGTCCAAACCAGTCCACACCGTGGATCTTACTGGAAATGTGGAAATCCTATGACATCTTACCTTGGATTTAGTCTTTTTTTTTTTTTTGGAAGCCCCTTTAAGTTCTTTCCTTAGATTCTTTGTGCTACGCAAGGTTTTATTCAAGCATAATGTTTTTATGATCGATCCCTATGAGCTACTGTTATTGTATATTGTTTGCAATGAGAAAAACCTCATCCTACTATGGTGGCCTGGTAAAGAGGCAGAAGAGGGGAAGGAGAGGCCTGAAGTGGGTTTTCCTGGGGGATGGGCGGGTGGTTCGCTTTAAAGACTGGAAAAGAAAGGGGAATTTTTTTTTAAAAAAGTTGGCTAAAAAGGCTTTTATAGAATGCTGAAAATCATACCACAGAGTGAAAAGTTATCTTTGGCATATGGGCATAGAAAATTCTACCCAACAGCCTGACCTCCTAATGACTTACCCAGACTTCTCCAGTGGAGCTGGCTATTTCTTCAATGAGGAGACTGGCACTCTGTGGAGATACCTCAGAGTTAGGCAGAGGTAGGAACTGAGCCCTGGGTCCTAGTCCACAACCTCTCACTCATTAGCTGGGAAACTTTGCACAGATGCCCAACTCTCTGAAATTCAGTTTCCTCCTTAGGAAAAGACAAGCACTGCATCACACCTGACATTTGAGCTTATATTCCAAGAGAGTTTTATGTGGACACCAGAAGAGGTCAACAGGAAAAGGAGAGACAGAAAACATGCCATTAATCTTCAAGAAGGGTTAAGCCTCACTTTTATCTTTGTGGGGGACACCCTTTCCCCTAAGAAGACACGTGTGGACCCAGCCATCGCCAGAAGACAGTAGGCAGAAACCTCATAGATTAAGTGATTTCTAAGGTTGTCTGTGCCCCAAGTACTTCAGGTCTCTGTGTGCCCTGTTCCTCTGTGTACCAATGTCGTTCCACCTGCCCTGTCCTTAAAGATGACTGATTCCAAAGGACTCCTGTGATCTAGGGTCTGTGCTAGGGGGCGTCTCCCAGGAAGTAGCACATTTGAATGCCTATGAAGTCATATAAATATCTAGTAGGCTCGCAAACCCTTCAGCAGCGTAAATAGAAACACACAGGGCTTCCCACTGTACTCAGAGCACCCACCCAGGCCCAGCCTGGAGGGCTGCACAACATGCTTTGAGCACGCATGCAATTCAGAAAACAAAGACAACTCTACTTTTTGCTGCTCCAGACAGTCTGCGATGCTTTTGTGCCCTTGGGTCCTTGCCTGGCCCTCTCATCTGCCTCGGTCCTGGTACTAAATTGGTTCAAGGTTTGGAGGAAAGCTTCAGAGGAAGGAGGGAAAGGCATGTTTGGAGTTCTTCAAGGCTGAAGTCACCCATGGGAAGCAGAGCCTAGCTCCTTTGTGGCCACCAGAGGGCGATGGTGGCAGCAGCTGGGCAGAAAACAGTTCCTAAGCACAACAGCAGAAAACTGAACCTCTTGTGCTTATGAATGGTGCTGGTGTGTGTGTGTGTGTGTGTGTGTGTGTGTGTGTGTGTGTTGTGTGCCTAAGGCTAAGACTCTGAAAATCTGTTAGGTATAATAAAATAAAATTTGCACCTCTGCCATATATTTACAGTATGTAGTCAAGTAGCTGAAAGCTTCCTTTAAGGAAAATGAAGAAGTCAGAATAGTATTCATATGAAAGAGTGTTCTCAGGCACACAGTTGTTAGTGGTATGTGAACATACATGCTCTCTTGTGATTATATAGTGTGTGTGTGTGTGTGTGTGTGTGTGTGTGTATGAGAGAGAGAGAGAGAGAGAGAGAGAGAGAGAGAGAGAGAGAGAGAGAGAGTGTGTGTAAGCAAGGCTCTTTCAGACCTTTCAAGGAAGTCTGGGTAATACTTCCTCCTATTCCTGCCCCTTCCCTTCAAACAAACAAACAAAATCATTCTACAAGTATTTATGGAGCCTCTAACATAGCCCTTCCCCACCGGCATCTGGAAAAGCTCAGACCAGCCAATTTAGAGCAGGCCCTGGCAGAATGAAGGCAAGGCTGGGGGTGGGGGGGCGTGGGGGGACTGGGTGCCTCACAGGAAGGCGGAGGCAATATTTTGCAAAATCACTTTCTTTTCTTTGATGTGCCAAGGAGGTCAGACAGGACTGTGGCACCTTGACTTAAGGAAACAAAGGCTCACAGGTGACACGATTACTCCACAGGAGTCACCCAGACAGGAAGCAGATGTTCAAGACCTTGAAGTGGTGGTGTCAATATAGGGGACCAAGTTCCTGTCTTTACTACTCTTAGCCACATAACAGGTAGTGCTGGGGAAAGCTGAACTGGATTTTTTCCTGGCAGGAAAAATATTGGCCAGGAGTAACCTTTAGCATAGGGTCAGTGTGTGTGTGTGTGTGTGTGTGTGTGTGAGAGAGAGAGAGAGAGAGAGAGAGAGAGAGAGAGAGAGAGAGAGAGAGAGAGAGAGAGAGAATATTTTAGCTGTGAATACTAGATTGGGTAGGGACTAAGTTTCCACAGATAAATATGCCAGAGTACAGCATGCCTAGTAGCTGTATGACCTTGGGTAAGCACTTACTTCACTTACGCAAACTTTGGGTTTTTGTTTTTTGTTTTGTTTTGTTTTTTTAAACTCGCTTTCTGATGCTCCCATGTTGGGACTGAGTATCTAGCTCAGTGCCAGAATTAAAAAAAAAAAAAAGCCACAAGGTTTATCAGTCCTTAGCTCCCAAGAATGGATGAATTTCAACGTTTCTTCACTGGGGCCTGGTTGGCCAAGTCTCTTTCCTCCCCTGTTAGGTTCCTTCAGCTCCCCTACCGCCTTGCCTCCTCCAGGCTCCTGGTTGCTCCAGCAAAGTTCCCAACTTAGTCGACGTGACGCTCAGCTCAGCCAATGGGAGGCGGAGCTGCTGTTTTGGGAGGGGGGCGGGAGGGCCGGGCCCCGCGTCTCCGGTGTCTACCCTGCTCAGTGAATGGAGAGAGCAAGCGCCGGCCAGCTCTCCCGGCTACCCCGTACCTCAGCCGCCACCGTGCTCCGGAGCCCAGTCGCTAGCCGGACTTTGGGGAACACCATACTCTGGGACGTTCAGTCTAGGACCCAGACCGAGCCCGCACCCCTGCCGGCGACCCAGAGGGACCCGAGGGCGCTTGCTACCTGGGCCCCGAGAGTGATGCGCAGCGGGGCAGCGCCAGCCCCACGGATGGAGCTGCTGCCGCCACCGCCCGGCGCGCCCCGCTCCGCCCGCGCCCCGTGCGCCTGAGCGCCGCGCCCGCCCCTCCTCCGCGCCAACTCTGCCGCCCGCCCCCCAGGCCGCCCGCGCGCCTCCTTGGGCTCCTCGTGTCCCGCCGCGCCAGGCAGCCTCCTCTGGGCGCGGGTGCTTGCACACTATGGCCCCCGGGCGGACTTGGGCCGGCGCCGCCGTGCGCGCCCGCCTGGCGCTGGCCTTGGCGCTGGCGAGCGTCCTGAGCGGTACCCCCGCCGCCGCCTGCCCTACCAAGTGTACCTGCTCCGCCGCTAGCGTGGACTGCCACGGGCTGGGCCTGCGCGTCGTTCCCCGGGGCATCCCCCGCAACGCTGAGCGCCTGTGAGTACCCACCCCGCCCGCGCAGGCCACCCACCCGGCTCCTTCAGAGTCGCCCTCAGGGCTCCAGGTCCTTCCCTCCTCTCCTGCGCGCTGGGGGCGACCTCTGTTCTCCCTCCGCCCTCAGACACGCTTGCTAAGTTGGGGGTGGTGTGGCTTTGGGCAGGTGTGGTGGAGAGAAGTGTCCGAGTTCCCCCGCGGTGGGGACCGGGTAGTGTCTCTCTGAGGGCTCATCCGCTGACAGCTCCGGAGAAGAAAGCTGGCAGAAGGCAAAAGGGAGAGAGAGAGTGACAGAGCCCGTTTCTCCAGATTTGGGGTTGGGTTTGAAGGGGTCTATGCTCCTTGAGTCTTAAAGAGGGGGCGGCGAGGGAGCAATTTAGACGGAGACGGGGAGTTTCTATTGCAGAGATCCGAGAGAGCAACCCCCCCCCCCCCCCGCAAACAAACCAACAAACCAACTAGTGACCCGCTTGGAGATCAGAATGGGCCAGCTGCTGTGTGGCTGTCCTTGGAGGGAAAGTTGAGTGTGTACGTGAAGGTCTTAACTTCTGAAGAACCAGAGGGATTCCGAGTGGGTGCTCTCAACACCCTCCCTGCCTGGAGTGCAGCGTTTGGGATGCCAAGTTGCAGCCCGGGTGAATTTTTTATGGCTGGGTTATAAATGCCTCCCCGAACGGGGCCGGAGAATGGAAATGCTGACAGCCCTTTAAATGAGACCTAGCGCTATAATCTTACAAACCGCACTCAGTCTCCAATCCTGGGGTTGGCAGCTAGCGGAGAGGCTCTTGGAGAGTGGGGTGGATTGACCCTCGTTTTAACCCCAATTGTGCAACCAAATATTTACTTTTCTTATGTCAGCGTTTTGGAAAGATTTATCATTTTGATCCCCACGACCAAATTCAAAGTTTGGTCTCCGGGGTTGGGCTCCTTTTAGTCCACGGTTGGGCCCCCCCCTCACCCGGGGTGAGGGAGCATGGAGCTGTGGTGGAGGGGGCTGGAGCCTAGGAGTGGGCGAGGATTTGCCCTAGTCAGAATTCCAGTCGTTGTACTGCCCAGCTGTTCTCTTCCTAGCCTGTCTAGGGATAGGCACAGGGGTCCTCCTCAGGAAGTCCTGCCTCCTTCAGGTTAGGAGAAACTAGGGAAGAGTCCAGCGGCAGTAGCTCTGCCCACCCCACCTCCTCTTTTGCCTTTCCTCTTCGGGGCTGTGTAGGCAAAGACTTCCTAGAAATGCCTTCCTTATTCAGGGTGCTTTCTTTTGTTTGTTGTTTTCAAAGTGCAATGACTGTTCTCTTGGTTAGACTATAGGATCCCGGGAGTGTTGGCCCTGAACCTTCATTAACACCAGAAAATTAGGATGGGAAGTGCAAACCGACCTGCCCTAGAAAAACAGGGCGAATAGGCCAGAGCAAGGGGCTGGAACCCAGGTGTCCACGCTTTCACTCAGGCTTTGTATTAGACCCTATTTGCGAAAATCTCACTCGAATGGTATTTTTAGGTATGTATAAATTAAGTTCCCCTTCCTCTCACACCGATGCTGCGGCTGAGTTAGTGAGATGATCAAGTGCGCTGATGTTCAGTAGGTGCTTCCCCCCGGGGCGTTTTGTGTATTCTTGGTTCTTCCTTGAAGCTCCCCGAGCAGTGCTCTTCCTTACATAGGCAACACTTGTCACTCCCATCTTGTCATGTACTCGTGGTCATATAACCAGTTAAGTGCTTGAATCCCAACCTGCCAGGCTTCTAAGCCCAGGTCTCACACTGCTCTGCAGACTCCTTGGAAACAGAGCCAGTATGGGCCAAGATCTGTAAACAGACTGTCCTGAGAGGATCTGGCTGGCTGGGGGTGGGGGTGTGTGTGTCTTAGAGTAGGACCCAGTTGCCTCTGCTTTTGGTATACACTGCCGTCAATCATTTTGTTTTAGCATCAGCTGTCTAGCTTGGGGTCATGAAACTACCTTCCATAGAATTACGTTGTCAGTATGGGAAGATCTGGACAGCGGGGGCCCTCCCTTCTGGTTAGTGAGATGTTTTCAAAACCTGTAGTTACGTGTGCCACCAGCCACTTCCCGAAAGACCTTGGGAGCCTAGTACTCTCATCTGTTCTACAGCTGGAGACAAGAGATAAAGACTTGTATCTGGGCATTCCCAGGAGCCCCCTTGTTACAGCCATAGTCACCACCAGGCATAGGCAAAGCAGGCGCTGGCTCGGCCATATCCGTGGTTCTCTGACACAGCGTTGGTCACTGGCAAGGCTTTTGGCTTTAAGAGCATGGGATGTGACAGAGCTGCCAAGGCTGAACTCTCTCACCTCCTTTCTAAGAGTGGAGCTATCTGTTTAAGAGCAAGCAGGGTCAGGGCCACCTCAGGTTTAAGGGCAGCCCACCAACAGCCCGTCACCACCCCAGCTGTCAGGGGCTCAGCTGGACCGTTGTAGCACTGTTCAGCCACACCGTGCTAAAGATTTCACATTTGTCATCCCCCTCAATAAACTTTGCTTGAAGCTTCTAGAGCATTCCTGTCCCTGTCCATAAAAATCATGGCATACGCAGAAGAACTAGCACTTCGGCTTAAAGGATGTGGGCAAGGGTGGGAAGTGGGAACCTCTTGTGATGGACCCTTTAAATCCCCTGGGGGGGTCCTTTAGTTGTGGGGCACTGATTTTTATCAGCTAGAGTCATTAGATGCTCAAGATCTTCCAGCCTGGTTTTTGACCCAGTTGGTGAAATGGTGTTTTAAAACAAAGAAGTAGTGCTTTCCCCATTCTCCATTTCTGTTACTGAAGCCTCTTGTGAAGGAGTGTGTGTGTGTGTGTGTGTGTGTGTGTGTGTGTGTGTGTGTGTGTCTTTCCCCTAGTCAGATGACATTAAGGACAGCCTGAGTGGGAAGGGTGTAGTCCCCATTTTGGACTTGGCTTCAGGCTAGGAACGGGGTCTGAATTTTTCATCATTAAGTCACTATCAGAGTTGGGGGTTGTCTGTGTTCCAAGTTCCTCCCCATAATGTCAGCACATCACACAGAAAAGGAAACCCTCTGTCTTTTATAAACTACTGACAATTTCCCCCCCCCCCCTCCTAGAGGAGGAGGCGACACCCACAAGTAAGCTAAATAAACGGAGGGGAGAATTCGGTGTCATTTATTATCCGAACAGCAAAGACGGAGGCCCAGGGAGGAGAGGAAGTGAATGGCGGGGGCTTGAGACAAAACATCTACCAGGGAGTGCAGGGTAAACAGATGTTGCGTTTGCCCTTCTGAGTACAAAAAGGGACCCACAGATGTAATTCTTCTCCAGCCACACGCTCAGCCTGGATGAAAATGAGCCCTCATGTGGGGCCCCTTCTCCCAGTCCTGCCCTCAGGCGGGCAGAGGCCCACCTCTCACCCACAGCTAGGTGGTGGCAGTGGGAGCAAGAGTGGACATCTTTGCTTCTTCCCCTTGGCTCCAGAACATGCTGGAAAACTGCTGTATTTAAATAAACATTTCCTGTTTGCTAAGGAGAGCGGGCGAGAGTCTGAAACGTGAGAATGTGGTAACTTAATTTTCCCCATCACTCCAGATGACAGCAAGCTTTGCCCGTGGTTGGGTCCAATAAAAACCGACACCGTGTCATAGGCTTTCCCTCACTTGACCACAGAGGTCCGGAGGTCAAGTGGGAGACTTTCCAAGATGTTCAACAGCCAAGCCTAGCGTTTTGGTAGTCCCAGCTCTCCGGGCCAGCTCTGAGGACCAGGGACAATCTGGCAAGTTATGAGGTCACTCTGGACCAACCATGGTGGTGTAACTTTTCAGAGAAATACAGGGTGCTCCTGGATCACCTACTTGAGCAGGGAGGATGCCTTCCTCCCGGGGACTGTACAAACTTTGAATAGATCGATGTACCCCTGGGCTTCTTGTTCTCAAAAGTAGGGTTCAAGTGTAGTCTTTTCACTTTTCCTTATGGAATCTGCCATTCACCTGGGAGCTGTGACAAAACCCTTCCTCTGTGCCTAGGCCAACATCTGGCACTTAGGAAGTTTTCAGCAAATATATGTTGAATAAAAGGCTAGTGAGCCTCACAAACATAAGGGCAAAATGCGCTATTTCAAATTTGCATTTTGATGGGTATCTAAGGGCTACCTCCTGGTAACCCATTACATGAGATACTGCTATCTAAAATTTGAATTTCATGAACTAGAATTATTGCCTCCGTAGAGTTTTCCCCCAAGACTCTTATTGCATGATCCACTCCGAAATCTGGTTTCCAGGCGTTGCTTAGCAACCTTGCAACACTCCTACTGTGCACATGCCAATGGAATGAGCCAGCAATTCCTGACTACTTCTGCCACAGGACTTTCTAATCAGTAACTCATCGGGGGCATCCTGAGCTCTCTATGGTTTTGATTGCTGTTCTGGCATTAATTGATGCGTATTTGTAGGGTCATTATTAAGTTTTGTTTCTGCCCGGCATCAGAGTTTTCAATTCTGTCCCCTCATCCTCATTTCCATTGTTATTTTGTTTCTCTGTAGTTCTATTGTCTGTATTTGTGCGCGCACACACACATATACACATGAGGACCATGGGATATTATTTTTTTTCCTACATTGATGGGCAAGAAGACTTTAGAGCCCTCCATACTGTTTTGGGCATGGGCTCTGGCAGCTTAGGATCTGCAGCTTGGGTTTGGAGTCCAGTTCTTTGGCGATCACCCTCTGCTGATGCTGTGCGGCTCTGGGCTGCAGTTGCCTTTAATCCCTTTTGTACCTCACTTCCACACCTGTAATACTGGGATGACAGTCACGTCAGGTGGGGATGCTGTGAACGCAGCCCGAGGCAGTCACAGAATGTGCTCTGCACGGTGCTTGCCATATTGTTCACTCATTATCATGGCTGCGATTGTTTACCCAACTGCAATTTATCCAGCTGTAAAGTACGGATAATACCAGGTCCCTTTTGGAAGGATTAAAGAGATCGTGTCTAGGAAGTGCTCAACAGTACCTGGCACAGAGGAGTCCTCCACAAACTTGTAATGTTATGGCTGTGTTTCCATTTGCTCCTCTCAGTCTCTGTCCAGCTGGATGGCTTAAGACGTTCACTCTAAATTTTGTTCCAACACAAAGCCCTGTGGAGGCAGGCTCAATGCCGCCCACACGTGGGCTGCGGGCTGTGCCCAATACACTCTTGCTTGGTTCTCCTTCTTTTTGCTTCTGTCTCTCCACCCTGCCCCAGCAGCTGAGCCCAGGCTGGCCCCTGTTCCATACAGAAGGGATTATGGCTGGAGTGGTTTTTACCTTTGTCATTAGCATACTGCTTTGTGTTCTACTTAAATAAAGAATGTGTTTTATTTCTTTATTTAGAGGAGGGGTAAGTTGGAGCTTTAAGGGGAATTCTTGGTCCTGACTTTCTGCGTTCTATGTCTGTCCATCTTTCTCTAAACAACCCCCTTTTTTCCTGCTTCCCATGTCTGCCTCCCGTACTGCTTTTACTTGAAACAGCTGTATTTACTAGCACATGTCACTCTCATTGTGTAAGATGGTTTTAACCATTTCTTTTTTTCTTAAGAAATGCTGAGAAAAAAAAAAAGAAAAAAGAAAATCAAAGAGGGAGGAACCTCACAGAGACCACATTGGTTCTGAAAGGCATGGGTGCAGAGGTGCTTGGTGGGTGCACTGGGCTGATTTCTAAGGCTCTCCCTGATTCACTGTGGACGTCAGCCTTGCTCTGGGAGAAGCTTATGGCTGGCACCTTCTGCTCTGCGTCCTGCAGACCAGGACTGTCTTTTGTCACTGCTGCTGCTGCTGCCTGCCAGACTGCCAGGAGGCTAACCATCTCCTCCATCCTGTGATCTTCATGGTCTTACTGGCATTTACCATGTGTGGTATAATGGTCCCTAGGGAGAATTGGCCAATGGAGGTGATTGGAAATTTTCAATACTGGGCCGATTGGAGGTGGGAAAGTTTGAGGGTAAAGATGTGAACTCCAGAACCAGGCAAAGTTAGGTCCTGGCTCTGTCACTTACAAGTTAGAACGACACCAGGTTTCTGGATTGTAAAATGGAAATATGTTTGTTTGTTTGTTTGTGTGAGGTAGGATTTCACTATGTAGCCCTGGCTGGCCTACAGTTCACTAGGTGCACCAGACTGGCCTCCAACTCACAGAGCTCATCCTGCCTCTGCCTCCCAAGTGTTGAGATTAAATGCATGCAGCACCAGGCCCCACTTTAATACCCCTTTCTTTATTAGGCACTGGGAGTATTAGATAAACTCACAAACACTTCCTGGAATATGGCACACCCATCATTAACATTTCCTGTCAGTATTACTTCTGTAATTCGTGTAGACTATACTCCTTCCTGCTTATGCTCCCTGGAAGCCGGATCTGGAAAAGTAATGATTGGCAGGGTTGCAAGCGGTCCCCGGTTCAAGTTCGTACACATCTTTCATCAGCATAGCACATGGGAAAACCAGCCCACATCCCTGGCTCACATATATCTCATGATGAGGAACTCAGATCTCCCTAAACTAGGCCTAACAAGACCTTTTTCTTCACATGAGGTTGAGCTTAGTTTCCACAGACTGTTGCTGCACAGAGCAGGGGGCCATCCTTTGTCTGAATGATGGGTTTTCACACTACAAATTGCTGTTGTGTTTCTCACCAGTTCCTCGGGCTTCTGTTTCTTTCCATATAAGCCTTTGTGATTACTTACTCCGTGGGTTCTGTATGTGTTCCGGCTTTGGCACAGTCCCTGCAGCCATCCTTGGCTCTCTGGGGAATTTTCTTTGACTGTATAAGTTGACTATCCATAGTTCAAACTGCTTGGGAATCAGAAGTGCTTCTCGTTTTTGAAATTTTTCAGGTTTTGAGATATTTGCATATATATATGCAATATATATATAGAGAGGGGGGGAAGAGGGAGAGACAGAGAGGAAGAGAGGGTGAGATAGATGGATAGATAGATAGATAATTTTAGAGATAGGACCCAAATATAACCACTAAGTGCATTTGTATCTTATATACACATTGTGCATGATATGTTTGCTCATAAAATAAAGTCCATGGTTGGAAATGTCCACTTATGGGATCGGATTATGTCTGTGCTTAGAAAGATTTGAATCTTTAACTGTCCAGATTTTGGATTTTCAGATTAGGGAGACTTTCGGGCCCCTAATTATTATTGTAACTGACTTCCACCAGTGCTTTGTTTGTTTGATCTTTGACAGTGTCCCATGCAGTCCAGCTGCCCTTGAACTTGTGATCCGTCTGCCTCTGTTGTTAGAATTACAGGGTTACAAGCAGGAGTCACTGTGCCCAGCCCTGTCAATGCATTTGTGTTTGTGTGAGAGTATGTGTATCTGTACATATGTGTGGGTGGGGATGTGTGTGCACGTGCATTTGGAGGCCAGAGGTTGACATCGGTTATCTCCAGTCTCTGACTCTGGAGCTCACTTTTCAAGGCCAGCAAGTCTCAAGGTGTCTCTCGCCTCCTTCTTCCTCCCAGGCTGGGGTTACGGGCACACATTGCCACGGTTGGCTTTTTATATGACTGCAAGGGGTCTGAGTTCAGATCCTCATGTGTGCACAGGAACGAGCCATCTCCCTAGATCCTCAGTGCCTTTTTAGGCCCAGGATGGCTTATTTTGAGTAGGCTTATTTCCCGCTGCCCTCGTATGTCCCCAGCCTTCCCTGATGTCTTCTTAAATTAGATATCAAGATTTGAGTAGAAAACCCATGACCCTTGCTTTTAAGAGATAGGGTTTCTCCATGTAACTCAAAGTGGACTCACTGAAATCCTCCTGCCTCAGCTGCCTGAGCATGGGGATTAGGGGCAGGCACTTTCATGTTCATCTTGTTGAAGTGCTGCATTGTGCATTATCCTATCAAAATTTTGGCAAATGATTTCAGTTCATTAGGTTCTTCAGGAACACTTTCTCTTTTGAGTTAATCCTATGGAAATCAGTTTGGTTTACCTTCTCCCGCCTCCTCTTTATTTCTCTGACACTTCAGTGAGCGTGCCCATGGATCTAACTTGTCCATATTATAGTTGGAGGCATTGTTTGCTGCTTGAAAGTCAGATTTGTTGTGTGTGTATGTAAGTGCAGTTGCTCTTGGAGTCCAGAAAGGGTATCTGACCCATTAGGGCTGGGTTTCCAGGTGGCTAAGAGCCACCTTATGTGGACATTGAGAACCAAACTGAAGCCCTATGCAAGAGCAGTATGCACTCTTAACTGCCCCCCCACCCCCCACCTCCCACCCAAGCCTACTCTCCAGGCCATTGATAAATGTCTAGGTTGTAGGATTACAGGCATGGCCTGTTCTTCCTGTCTGAGCTGAGGTCTGCAGGTCTGCATGCACCTGTAATTCCAGCACTTGGGAAGTAGTGACAGGTGGATTGTGAGTTTAAGGTCAGCCTCAGCTCCGTAGCAAGTTCAAAACCAGTCTATCTTACAAAGTAAGTTCCATCTTGGGTTTCACAAGGCCCAAAAAACAATCATCTCCCCCGAATCAACGTTGAGGTTTTATTTCCCTAAAGTAGTTTCCAGTTAATGTTTTATTCAGTTTGCTGAATTTACTCTAAATTGGTAAATTAGTTGTTGTTGTTTGTTATTGTTACCAAGTACCTGAGAAAATTACATCTAGGAAGTAAGGTTAACTTGGCTCATGATTTAGGGGGCCAGGGCATCATGGAGAGAGCAGCAGGTGGGGCCTCACACATCATGGTGGGCAGCAAGCAGAGAGGGGTCATATAGGAAGGGGCCAGAGTAAGGTATACATAGCCCCTGGGACCTACTTCTTCCAGCTGGGCCCCGCCCATTAAAGTGGCCAGAAGCTCTCGATATAGCGCTACCAGCTGAGACCCAGCCTTTCCGGACATGCGTGCTTTAGGGAACACTCACAGGAGAGCCACAGCACTCCTGGTTTCTCAAGCAACCTTCTGCCACGACTTTACCTTCACCCTCTTTCTACTATGCTGGTACCAGAACCTCCACCAGCATGGGGTGTGAGAGGGGTGTGTGTGTGTGTGTGTGTCTTCAGTGTTCCTATGCTAGCCTCTCCTGGTAAATGGTTTAGCCTGAGCAATCAGTCCCCTATATCAATAGCAAAACTCAATAGTTGCTTCAGTTATTTAAGAGTGATTCCCCGTTACATCTTGTCTATCCTGTGACATGGGCACAGTCACCTGTGTGGTTCTTGGGACAGTTATTTATGGAGGAGAGGTCAAGGAGAGCTGTGGTTTCTAGGCTCTCTAACCCTCTGTAAGTAACAACAGTAATCCTTAGAACAAGAGCTCCCGTTGAGCCCTGGCTTTGCACTTTTACTTGTATGAACTAACTTACAATTCTTACAGTTGTCCCGGGTAGGCAGCAATGCTGTCCCACTTCACAGAAGAGAACACTACACCTGTGGGTAATATCTCCAGTGAGGAGCAAGCGAGGCAGTGTGGTCAGTCGGGGGCCGCGGGTGGCCATGCATTCCTCCCCAAATCCTAAAGGCTTTCTCTATTTCTTTACTCAATTGAAAAAAAAAAAAACTAAGCGGAAGATAGTGAGGAGGAAGAAGGGGAGGAGGAGGAGGAGGATGTGAAGGGGAGTTGGCAGTGGTGGCAGCAATAGCATCAAACTTGAGTCACTGAGCACATTTTGATGCATGGCATGGTCTGGATGTCCGCTGGGAGCGAGCCATCCTGTCCAGTTTGGGGAAGAATGTGACATTTGAACCACAGCTTGAAATATATAGAGTCCCCTTGGGTTGAATGGGAGAGCGGTACAGAGCCACTGCAGTCACAGTCCGATGGGCCTGATCCCACTGTAGAATGAGTGGAGCGCTTACTTATGTTTTTTTTTTTTTTATCTGTAAGGGATCTTAGCCCAGAAGCTATCAATCAGATTTAGGAAGAACGTCAATATAGTATTTGTCAATACAACTATAAATTCCTAGAGATTGGGAAAGACAGTTTATGACTTTAAAAAAAAAACTGTCTGGATTCCATTTTTCCATTGTCAGAACACACATATGAGACTGGTGGTGTCCAAGGACGGGGACATGAATTTAGCGCACAGCTTTGGAAGCTCAAAGTCAAAACAACACATTTCTATCCAGTGTGAGGGCCCAGGAGGCTGAGTCACATCATGGTGAGTGTCAGTGTGATTGGGGACATGTGTAAGAGAGAGTGATCACATTGTGAAACAAGAAACCCAAGCATGGAGACGTCATGATGGCTTTTAAAAAAAAATAACAGTTTATTTTCGTGGGAACTAACTAGGCCCCCATGAGGTCTTCATCAGCCTCATACAAGGACAGGACCCAGGGGCCTAACTGATGTACTATGACCCACCTTAAAGTCCCGTCCTGTCAAATCCCAGCATTGCCACACTCTGCAATGAGCCTCTAACCCATGAACCTTTGAAGAATACACTCGGACCGTATCCACATGACAACAGGGGCCTAAAACTCCAAAAGGGTCTGAAGAACCTTGCAGACTTAAGTATTTCTGTGCTCAATTACTGGATTTTAGTAGAGTTTGTGTTCCTTCCTTCCCTGTTATATATGCCACTTCCTTTTATAAAAGGAAAAGAACATTCCACTTATTTATTCGGTGTGTGTGTGTGTGTGTGTGTGTGTGTGTGTGTGTGTGTGTGTGTGTGTAAACAACTTAGGGGAGTCGGTTCTCTCCCTCCACCGTGTGGATTCCAGAGATTGAATTTGGGGTGTCGGGCCGGGCAGCAGGGGCCTTCATGGACTGATCTGTGCTGCTGGCCTGCATCCTGCTTCCTTCTAGTTATGCTCCCTGGGCGGTGCCCGTTGGCATCAGGTCCAGTGAGAACAACATGTCCATGAGGTCCATCCTGGCTGGACTGGAAGGTGACTTCATTTGTTGAAGCCTCGTCCCTGCTAATGCAGGCTGAGGCTCCTCTCTTCTCTCATCAGAAACAGCAGCCTGGGTTCCTGACTCTTGATTCAGCCTACACTTTGGCAGCAGTGTGTCTTAATGGTTCCTGAAAACCTGCCAACACGCTTAACCACCCACCTTGCCTCCCATTAAAATGTTTCAGCCGATGAGCTCCTGTCTGCTACCAGAAGTACCCAGTCCATGCTCCCCTGACCTTGTGTGTGGCCTTCCCCAGCTCTGTCTACAGGGCATGGAGTCCGCGCGCCAGATCCTCCGTGGCTTCACCATGGAGTCTCACTCCACAAGCCTCACCCGCTCCTGGTCCTGCCTTAACCTTTCCAGCTTGGCTTCTTGCCCTCTACTGCTCATCCATGTAGCCCCTTACCTGTGGCAGCTTTGGACTGCTGCTGTCTGAGTCAGGCCCCCAAGGCTAGATTTCAGGAGGGTCTTTGTGGTTTGTCCTGCCACTGGAGCCTGAAGGTCTGCAATGAACGCGAGGCTCTGTTCTGGAAGGCATCTCAGACTTCATCTTTCCGGCCACCCGAGGGCCTTGCGCGTGCCCACGACAGTGTGTGTGTGTGTGTGGGGGGGGGGGTCTGCAGAGGGCCTTGCGCATGCCCACAACGGTGTGTGATGGTGGTGGTGGGGGGGGTAATTCTGCAGAGGGCCTTGCGCATGCCCACAACGGTGTGTATGGAGGTGGTGGTGGGGTAATTCTGCAGAGGGCCTTGCGCATGCCCACAACGGTGTGTGATGGTGGTGGTGGGGGGGGGGTAATTCTGCAGAGGGCCTTGCGCATGCCCACAACGGTGTGTGTGGTGGTGGTGGTGGGGTAATTCTGCAGAGGGCCTTGCGCATGCCCACAACGGTGTGTAGGGCTCTGCAGAGCTGAGCTCGGTAAGTGATGGATTGTTAGGATATTTTCGTGGGTCTCCATCACCTTAAGCAGGGAATGGGGCCTAAGAGTCTGTCACTGAGAAGCATGACGGTGCCAGTGGAGAGCCGGCCTCTGAAATGTATCTAATACTCACGTAGTATTATTTCTGTTCCTCTTCTGCCCAGCTCTGCGATATGGGTAGAAACCATTTCCACCTAAGGAGGTTTTTTTTTTTTCCTCTAAGTAATACGAGAAACAGACACGGAACACAGTTTAGATGTGGCCCTAAATAAGCAGAAAGATCTAGGTTGGAACTTAGTTTGTTTCAGGACCAACTTGCAGATGTACTTTCTGCGTTCCCATCACCTCGTCAGGAGCCTGAGGAGTGGTAGGGAGAGCGCCTGTCCAATGGTGTCGACAGAAGGGTTTGAGTCCAGATTGCTGCAGCTGTCTCTTCCATTGAGCCCTATGCAAATATTCATGTGGCCAGCCACCGTATCTGTTTTGAGCCAACGCATGCTGTAGCTCAGCGGTTCTCAACCTTCCTAATGCTGCGACCCTTAATATAGCTCTTTGTCATTTTCATTGTTACTTCACAAATGTAATTTTGCTACGGTTATGAATCGTAGTGTAAATGTCTGTGTGTTTCCAATGGTCCTAGGTGACCTCTGTGAAAGAATTATTCAACCACCCGCAAAGGGGTCACGACCCACAGGTTGAGAACCGCTGCTGCTGCAGCATCTGTGTGTGTTGGGGGGAGGGATGGGATCTACTTTAGAGATTTTGCTCAATAGGAATCTTGGAGGGCTTAAACACTTTCCTTGGAGTCACCAAGGTCTGGCTCAACTTCAGATTGCCTTTCACTTTCCCCAGTGACGTCTTTTATAAACGCAGATAGTCTCCCACTTCAGCAACTCTCCTGGGTGTGTGTACAGAACGTTTAGCCTTAGTAGGTGATACCTAAGCGGCAGTGTTCAAGATGGTAGGACCAAAATGAGGGGATGCACCAGGTTAGTTCTTTCACGGTTCTTACCAGATCCCTGACTTTGGCTCAGTGTTTCAGAGCGTTCACTTTATCCCGGTATTTCCGGTCTAGTGCTGAGGAGGAGCATCATGGTAGCAAGAACAGATGAAGGAAGAGGCTGTTCATATGATGATGGGGAGGGAGAGAGGAAGGCACCAGGGAGACTATTCCTTGTGAGGGTTGGACCTTACTGACTACTTCCTCCAGATTAGCACTGCTAGCTGGAGCTAAGGCCCCAACCCATGGCGTTTTGTGGGATAATTCATATTGAAACTGTGATATGCATGAAGGGCAAAGCCATTTGAGGGGTCATTTATATAGTTGCTATCGAAGTGTGTAAGGTGACCGGACCATTCTCTGGGGATACTTTAACATCATATGAAAATTGGTCTAAACCAAGGAAAGGCTCCATGCTAGGTCACGTGGATGGATTTCTGCGATGAAAGAGATGCCCGAAAGATGTTGCTCTAGGTCTTCAGGAGTCACTGGTGAATGCAAACCCAAGTCTTTTCTGTTGGTGTGTATGAAATGTAGAAAATCCCACACATTATTAAAAAAAATAGTACAAGTGGAATTTAAAAAGGGTTATGGGGAAAATATTAATCTAAGGACAGTTGTACCTGATAAAGTATTAAAGATTGTCTCTGCAGCTCGCCGGCAAACAGCACACAGGTTCTGCATTTCATTAACACTAACTGCATAGAACGCTGACCTTATTTGAGAGGTATTTTCATAAACACTGACACACAGCTCAGTTCCCGTTTGAGGCCATGGGCAGAGACAACCCTCCCCCACCCCTCTGCTGGAACTTAACCATTGGACAGTTTCCCAGAGGTGACAGTTCTCTTTTATTTTCTCCCTGAGGTTTTTGTAAGCCATGCGAGCTTTCCTCAGGGAAGGTAGGAGAGTGGGCTTTGGACTGGAATGGGTCGTTTGGGGCAGGTTGGTTAAGAGCTAGCTAGGCCACGGAAAGCCAGGAGCTGCGCTTGTGCATATAGACCCAGACTTTCTCTTGGAATCTTTCCTTGTGCACCTGGATTGTGTCAGGGGGTGGGTCCCTGCAATGCTTACTACTTCTTTTAGGATGAAAGGGTGTGACTAGGTGTGCACAGGCCTCCATCCTAGCACTTGTGAGGCTGGGGCAGGGGGATCTTCAGTTCCAGGCTAGTCTGGGTGATGTAGTGAGACCCTGTCTCAAAATAAGTAAATAAATAGCATCCTCCCCCTACCAAAATCAGAATGCACATCTGCTGCTTTGCAACAGCTGTGAGCAACACATCTACCCCACCTCCTCCTGCTCAAAGGTGGCACTTCCTTTCCCATCTTATACCAGTTTACGTGTTCTGAATTTCTGACAGAGAACTGGGTTCTCTTCCTGCCCTACTCTTCTCCATCCCCGGTGAGGAGATTTTTCAAGCATTAGGGTTAACCTAGGACCATCTGGTCTACCTTCTCCCTACCAAGCTCAATCCAGAATGATGCCAGGGCTGTTACTGGAATCTGCCAAGACAAGGCATTTCCCTGTTTCAGTATCAGTGTTTGGGCTATGGACAAGATCACCCAAAACCACAAGAAACCTATTGCAGTCTGGGAAGCTGGAGGAGACAGTACAGGAACAGAATCTCTTCTAGAAAATAAGGACTGGTCCCGAACCAGTAGGAGAAGCCCCCATGGAAATGTGGGCTTGTTATATGGTATGGCTAATGATCATCAAAGCCCTGGCTGGCTCAGGCTCGAAAAGAGGAAGATGATAGATGAGGAAGCAGTCAAGCGAAGAAGGCGCAGTAGGAATAAGGCCCAGAGCAGGAACCCAAAATGCGGAGGTCTGTTGCTCCATGGAAGCGCTTACTGATTCCTGTCCCCCAAGGAGGCCAAACGCAGCCCATTACTGCTACCACAAAACAGTAACGAGTCGGCTCTGGTTTGGCTGAGGCATGCATTTTATTCCTTTCAGAAAATTTCACCAAGCTTCTCGCTGCCCTGTGCCCTGCTGGTATGTTCTAGGAACGCTGCAGAGATCTAAGTCTCTTCAGGGTTCTTTCCCAACTAATGCTGCATGCTGATTGGAGTCACATTCAGGCAGGAAGCCCTCTTCTGTAAAACAAGAAACATCTTCCAAGAAGAACACACTACAGTTTTCTCTGTCTCTGTGTCTGTCTGTCTGTCTGTCTGTCTCTGTCTCTGTCTCTGTCTCTTGTCTCTGTCTGTCTGTCTGTCTGTCTGTCTGTCTGTCTCTGTTTCTCTGTCTCTGTCTGTCTGTCTGTCTGTCTGTCTGTCTCTCTCTCTCTCTCTCTCTCTCTCTCTCTCTCTCTCTCTGTGTGTGTGTGTGTGTGTGTGTGTGTGTGTGTGTCTGTGTGTGTGTTGCTAAAGAACTAGGAGGCTTGCAAACCAGCATTTCCAGATTAGTGCAGGGCTGATATCTCCTCCTGCCAAACGTGGCTGTGTGTAGTTCTGTGGTAGAGAGACAGCTTTGTCAAGAGGAGGGCTGAGGAAGGTGGGTCTGCACAGGTTTTAGCAACAGCAGAAATTGTGGAGTAGAAAGAATGTTTGCCTGGGAATTTGGAGACCTAGCCATGCCTCTGACACCCTGAGTGACCTTGGACGAGTCATTTCACCTCTCTGGGCCTCAGTGTCCTCATCGTTAGAAGTGATGAGGGAGGTAGGCTGGATGAACTCCAAAGATTCTCCCAACCCTATGCATCTTTGCTTCTGAGGGCTGGGAGTTGGGATTAAGATCTGAGCCAATATCCAATGGACCCTTGGGACTTTCTAGAGGCAAGAGAGAGGCCAGGACAGCTGCTTCGGGGAGTGGCTGGTCCTTGATTAAGGCTCAAATAATTAGCTCAGCTCCACAGTAAGCCTTCTGAAATTAAGAAAGAAAAAGATGTTTAGTTTCAAAAATAGCTGTTGTTGTTGCTACACACTGATTGGCTAGGGGGTTTGTAGGTTTTTATGCACAGGCATCATTTTCCCTCCTCTGTGGCATAGCGGTTCCAAGCACTGTGCTGGAGTTAGTGTGACCCTGGTGTGAATACTCTCACTAGCAAATAGTTCTTTATCACTGACCCGCTTCACTGTCTTGTTAGAAGCCCACACGAGGTAGTGCATGTCCAGCTATTAAAGAAGTCAACCAACTGACAACACAGACAATAACTTCTTCATTCCACTCTGCGAGCCTCAATAGGGATGGCTTATCTGTCATCTGTACTTCTAGCTTGGAAGATGGTCTTCAATTCGCCTGAGCCTCAGCTTCCTCATCTCCATAGGGACGAGAAGAGTAAAATGGGGCTGACCATTGAAAACTCATGTCTACACCTGGGATGACTGAGGCTAGCCTCAACTCTGGCTAATGACCAAAGCAGCTTGAGCTTCCGCACAGCATGATGACTTAGGAACAGGCTCATTTCTTACCTGGAGGCTTGGAGGGTCCCAAGAAGGAAAGTACAGCAACTCAGTAGTTGGACACTTGACTAGAATCTGTGAGGCCATTACACGGGCATTCATATTCAGCGATTGGTTTTTTTTTTTTGTCATTGTCATTGTCATCATCGTTGTTATCAGGCCACAGACACTAGTCTAGATACAAGGGCAGGGCCGTCTCTCCAAGGAAGAAATCTCTCCTTAGCATCTATGTTTAAAAACCTCTACAGTCCTATATTAAAAATCATTACTGGTATTGTTTGCTCTATGAGATCCAGTCTCTTAACTCGATTGAACGTTTCTTGAGGGTAGGCGCTATGCATTTTTCTGTAGAACGCTTGTCAAAATCGAATTAACTTGCAGAGGCAGCAGGTATGATGGAGAAGACCCCAGGCTTTAGAGGCAAAGCCATCTGAATTCAGAATGTGCCCTCCAGCAAATTACCTGTCTTTCTCATCAAAACCAATAAATAATAAATGAGTACAGTCATACCTATTGAAAGACTTAGGGCTAATGTATGTGAAATACCCAAGCATAGCCCGTGCTCTAACTTTCGGTTGCCAGGCCTGTGGCACTGGGATAATGTGCAGAAGCGTTCAAGTTCAGGTAAGCCTGGACCCAAGTCTCCGTACTTCTGTGTGGCTGGAGACAGACCCCATTCATCTCCTAGAGTCACAGCATTCTCATCTGGAGCGTAGATCTCTCAGGAGTCCAGCTCATCACTGACACACATCCAGGACGTAATGTATATATTGCCTGTAAATCGAATACCTGTGGCAACTTGTTTGTGTTTTGGTTTGTCCACAGAGTGCATACAACGAATGGCCAGTGCTGCTAACTCCCAGCGGTCTCATTGGTTAAGTCCCCTGGATACCGGGGACTGTGGATGCCTAGATATAGGATGATTTCCTTACAGGATTAAAAAAAAAAAAGCCCTTTCAAAAGGAGACAGGGTTCTGGTTAAGTATTTCAAGACAGTACTCTATTTTAACATGTCTTTGACTGGGTGCCCCTGGTCTCCAGAGATCCATGTGTCTCCCTCCCAAATATTTCTGTGCCTTACGACTATGTCACCGCAAGGAAACATGAAACATGGTGACTATATCCTTGTGTCTGATGTTTTTGCTTTTGTTTTGGTATCAACTGCCTCCCCATCCCCATTTTGTATTTGGCAAAGTATAAGTCTGCCTGGTAGTGGACCAAGTTAAGACACTAGATTGAAATTTTCCAGATAGCTCCTGAGACCTGTGTTTACTTTATTTTTTTATTTTATTTTATTTTATTTTATTTTATTTTATTTTATTTTATTTTAAAGGGAGACTCTCATTACATATCCCTGGTTAGCTGGAACTCTGTGTAGACTAGGTTGGCCTTGAATTCATAGAGATCTACCTGCCTCTCCTTCCTGCGTGGGCACTGGGATTATAATAAGCACAGGCCACTGTGCCAAGCAGACCCACGCACTTCTCTTAGGAAAGATTGCCCATGAACCCCTCTTGTACTAGATCTCCCAAGAGCTCTGATCTTGCCCCCCTTTTTTCCCCCTTCTAGTTTAGATAACCTGATATTTTTGAAAGTGAACTTGTCTTTAGGAAAAAAAGATGCGCTAGCACAATATTTTCCAAGTGATTTTGAGGTCATTCGTGGCAACTTGGCAGGAATACTGTTTCAGCAGAGGTAGCATTTCTAACTACTGGCTTAGATGCTAAGAGGATCTGGATTTTTGTTGATTAATTTTTTAAATGCCCATGTCATTCTGCTTTTGCAAGCCCTTGCCCCTTTTTGGTGTAGTCAACATGTACCAGGTTTTGTCTGTCCCGGCTCCATCCATTCAGTCTTCCCGGAAGCAGCTTTCCCTGTATCAATTGACTCACCATCCTTTATCCAGCGGTTCCCAACCCTCCTAATGTACAGTTCCTCATGTTGTGGTGACCGCCACCCCCCAATCATAAAATTATTTCATTGCTACTTCATAACTGTAATTTTGCTACTGTTGTGAATTGTAACGTAAACGTCTGATATGCAGGATGTCTGATGTGTGACCCCTGGGTTGAGGACCCATTTACACCTACTGGGTTCTGTGTCATGACTCTGTGAAGCGATGCCTTCCTCTCTCCTAAGTAAATCTTGACCCACACCAGGGTAGATTGAGGGCTTGTTTCCTAGAACTGGGATTTTGACCAGAGGCACAGAGAGACGGAACACAGTGGCTCTCCTTCTGTCTGTGCACTTGTAGACGGTAGGATGTGCCTACCTTCCAGTCGCCAGACCTGTTCTTAAAATTTCCATTAAGCCCACAAGTCTTGGGTAGCCTTCAAGAGATTTCCCCCTTTCTCAGGTTCACAGAATTGTAACCAAATAACGAATTGTAACCAAGTAAGTTAACTTAGGCCTTAGTGGGAGTGCTGTAATTCTCTGCGTGCTTTGGAGAGGGCCAGATCTCACTCTAACCACAGGCTTGTGGTTACCAGCTGGGTGCCCTTGGGCAAGTTCATTTTCCCCTGAGGAAGCCACATCATTGTAAACTAACAGCAATGAGCCCCGGAGCCTTCCTCTCAGACTTGCCAGGACTTGGAAACACCTGGAGGGATATAAAATTACCAACGCCTGGGTTCTATCGCCCTGGATACTGATTTAACTATTTTAGGGTGCACTTTAGGTGTTGGGATTTTTATAAAGCTTACAGGCAGAGTTTGACAAAACTGATGCAGAGAAAACCTTCAAGTTCTAGGGAAGAACAAATAGATAAGTCAAGCGCTCAGTGTAAGGGAAGGATTGACAGAAGTCCCCCTGCTTTCCTTAGGAAGGTAAACATGAATAACTTGCTTTTGCTTCTGGCACTGTTCCTTTGTTTGGGGGGTAGTCATAGCGATGCGTGACAGCCAATCTGCAATATAACCTTGCTTATTTATCCCATTTAGGGTGAAGGGCGATCGTGAATGTAGCCAGAATCATAGAACATACAAAAAAAATGTGATTATTTTCACATCCGTGGAGGAAAACTAGGGCGAGTTCAACAATGCTTTGTGAGAGAATTCTATGGAGTAAACTGCTTTAATGGATAGACAAAATTGATTTATAATTACCATGGCAACAGCAAAATGTAATGATGTCTTCTTGAGGGACATGGACCAGGACTGAGGTGGATTCTGTTCCGTTTTGGCCCCGCAACTTGCTGAGTGGCCTTGGCCCCCTCAGTCAGTTCATCTCGCGAGTCCTCGGTTTCCCCAGCGCCCGCTTTCCAATCTGTGAAATCTTCAATTGAGTTGTTAAGGAAGTGTGTTGGTGTGGCTGTAGTTAAGACAGTGGTGAGAAGATGCTGTAGGAGACAGCATGAAAGTGGTACCTTCAGCATGATGTGGGGTGGGTGGGGGAGTAGGGGTGGATGAAGGTGGAACGTCCAACATGATGTGGGGGTGGGGTGGATTACAGTTGCTGCTTGCCCACTGGCCAGCTTTCCCATAGACTATGAAACCTATGCATCTTCTCTGTCTTCATAAAATCTTTTAGGTAAAGAGAATGTTAGATAGAAAATTCCTATCCAACCCAGTGCTTCCCCGCCTTAGTCCTCTTGACATGTTGGGTTTGGTTTTGTTGTTGTTATTATTGAATGGGGCTGCACCGCTTATTATAAATTAGTTGCCAACATCCAAGAGCTTTACCTATTAGATCCCAATCGAACTCATGCTTTGTGACAAGAGAAAAACATTCCCAGACATTGGGAAGTGTCCCCTGAGACAAAAGAAAGTCCCTTCTAGTTAAACAAACAAACAAACAAACCACTGTCTAGCTCCATCGTAATGAAGTGTGCTTGCTTTAGCAAAGTAGCAGCCATTGTGAATGCACAGTAGTTAACATCTATGGTGTCCCCCAGAGGCTCTCACAGCTGTCCATGACCCAGACATGTCCATTGTCGCAGAAGGGAGTTTTGCGCTTGAACAGTTAATGGTAATAATAACTGTGGATGCCGTTTATTGAGTGTTTACTGTGTGCTATGCACATGGCCGAGTGTTTTATATATTTCATTGTCTCTGTTAATTAATGGCATTGACAGAGTTTGCAGATCGGTGTCTGGTAGGCCAGATTCAAGTCTTCAGGATGATGTATTTGGTTCATGTAGTGTGTGTGTGTGTGCGTGTGCGTGTGCGTGTGTGTGTGTATTTGTCATGTGTGTATGAGTGTGAATGCTGGAGATCAACTTTAGGTGTCATTCCTCAGAGGCTGTCCACCTTGATGTTTTGGGATGAGGTCTCCCTGAGACCTGAAGCTTACCCATTAGGTTAGGTTGACCGACCATTGAGCTCCTCGTATCCTGTCCCTACCTCCTGAGCCCCAGGACTGCAAGTGATTGCCTCTGTGACCAGCTTCCTTTGTGTTAGCCATTGCTGGGAATCACACTCGGCACCCAAGGCTTGTGTGGCAAGCACCGTACTGAGTGAGCAGTTTCTCCAGCCCCTCATAGAGTTTTTTTTTTTAATGTGAATTTCATGCCAACATTTTCAGATTGGGGGAATACATATATAAATCTGTTTCTAGTGTCTTTTTAAAAAATTGACAAGTCTGACAACAGGCAGTGAGTTTGGTCCAGGGCAGTCACTGACTGGCTCTTAGATGTGACATAGGTCCATTGTACTGCAGTCTCCACTGGTCCCTAAGGAAACATCAATTCTAAGTGTGACTCAGCTGCCGTTTGACACCCTGCTGATTGTTGTTTTCCAAGCCTAACTTTATTCATTAGTCTCATGTGTTAGCTCCTTTTAACTGTTATATTCTGCCTTCCACCCTTACTGTATGGTAGATGTTACAATGACTCTCTCATTTTAAAGATGGGGAAAACGGAGCCCAGTCAAAGCAAAGCTCTTACCCAGAGGCACATAGTGAATGATCAATTACCAACGCAATTGCAAAGCAAAGAGCCTCCCTATGCTTCCTGACTAACCCAGTGCTGAGCATATGCCGAGCGAGTGTGCCCTTACATCCTGAGCCCTGGCCACATCTTTTGTACCTTATAGTTTCCTTGGAGAACCAACGTCCAGTGCCCCCTTTGCTCACCAGGAACCACATGTGGCCAGACTATGAGGAGTGACTTTTGACGATAGCTCTCCAGGCTGCGTTTTTTTTTTCTTTTTTCTTTTTTTTCTGTGTCTGTGCCACATTTGGTCTGTGTCCAAGGGCTGCTCACACACTCCTACGTAGCTGAGCGGCCAGCTGGTGTGTGTGTGCGTGCATGCGCGTGCTTCTGCTTGAGACGAGGCTCCTTGCCTGCGGGGAGGATGTGATTGCTTTAGGAAATTAAGTGGGAGTGATTAATTAGAGAATGTACTGAGGAAATAGAAGCTGAAAAAAATTGGACCCTTGAATACAGACAGAATACCTCTCCTGGCCACATGGCTAAGGAGACTGTGCTCTGACGGCCTGGAAGCATCTGAGCCTGCTTCCTCTGAAGCTGTTGTTTTGCTGGAGCATCGCTTATATGAGGATGCTGGGAGGAGCCACAAGGCCAGCTGGTCCAGAGTCTCCTTTCTATGAGTGGACATGAAAGCATAGGGAACCTGAGGAGGGTGAGCAGGAAGTGAGAGGCTGGGTGGAATACAGAAAACGGTAGGACTCGGGACTCAGAAGACCCGGCTCTCGATTCCTGATACTTTCCTGCTAATGTGTAATGTCAGATCAGCCTCTGTCGGGGTTCTCGCTGCAGTAGAGGTGGACTGCGATTACCAGGAAATGAGCAAAAGCTTGTATCATGGACAGCCACTGGGTAGTTTGTGGGCTAGGCAGCGTTCGCGAATCTCGTTGGTGTTTTCTTAATCCCTGTGACCATCCCGTGAGGTCAGTACTACTATTAGCTCATTTTATACAAGAGAAACAAAGGCTCTTGGAGGATGCACTATTTACATAACGCTCTAACACTGCTAAGTGGCCGGAGCCAAGCTCCACGTGCAGGTTGACTCAGGAACCCATGTTCTCAAACTCTCAGCATATTCTGCCTCTGAAGCATATGACATAGTTTATGGATAACACTAATAATCAGTGTGAAGAATGACACATATGTTATGATGTATATACAGTCTGTTCAACATGAAAAAAATTGATGATATGCTTTGAGAGGCTGAACTCTGAGGAATTGGCATTTTTGTTCCTAGGAAGGGTTAGATGTAGTAATTTCATGGAAGCTATTGCCATAAAAGTTGAATAAGTATCTACGATCCAAAATTCCAAATCCTGTGCGTGTCCTCTGTCCTCCTGCCCCTGCTCTTCCCAGGTCTGATTTCCACCCATCTTTCTCTCTTTGCGCCCTCTCCTACCTTGTTCTCTCTCTTCAGCCATTGTCTGTTCTACTTCCCCTTCTGCATGAGATTTGAGCATCCTCCCTTGGGTCGTCCTTGTTACTTACTTTCTTTGGGTCTGTACATTGTAATACGTATATCCTGTACTATATGGCTAAAATCTGCTCATACATGTACATGTGCGTGTCTATCTGGGTCTGGGTTGCCTCACTCAGGATAATCTTTTCTAGGCCCATCCATTTGCCTGCTAAAGAGAAATTGTGGATGGGGGCATCTCTGTGACAGGCTGGAGACCTAAGTCAGAATAGGCCTCTGAGAGGATATATAAGGGGGACTGTATCTGAGACTCCCAGTAGCAGGGACTATGGAGGCTGAAGAGAATACCCTCTAACTAGACAAGTCTCCAAGGGGAGGGAGGTGAATACCAACTTACCCACAAAAACTTTGATCCAGAACTTACCCTGCCTATAAGATGTGCAGGGATAAATATAGAACGGATGGAGTAGAGATGGAGGGAATGTCCAACCAACGCATGGCCCAACCCAAGACCCACCCCATGGAAGAGAGCCAGCCTCTGACACTATTAACGATACTCTGCTATGCTTAAAAAAAAAAAAAAAAAAAAAAAGGAGCTTATCAGAGTTGTCCTCTGAAAGGCTCTACCCAGCAGCGGTTTGAAACAGATGCTGAGACTCAACCAAACATTTGACAAAGCGAAAGGGAGTCTAGTGGGAAAGTGGGGGAGGGAATAAAAGGACCTAGAGGTGGCAGGAACTCCACAAGAGGAGAAACAGGGCCTGCTAACCAGGGCCCAGAGGAGCCTGTGGCATCTGAAGCACCAGCCAAGGATCATGCATGGACTGGACCACGCACGCGCACACACACACACACACACACACACACACACACGCACGCACGCACGCACGCACGCACACGTACCCTACATAGATGGGCAGCTCAGGCTTCATGTGGGTCTGTTGGTAAGGGGAGCAGGGGCTGTTTCTGACATCGACTCTGTTGCCTGCGTTTTGATCACTTCCCCCTGAATGGACTTTTTCCAAGGAACAAGGGAGGGGGGAGAAGGAGGGAGAGAGGGGGGACTGGAAGGAGAGAAAGGAGAGGCTGACACCCTGGATGTAAAGTGAATACATAAATTAATTAATAAAAACAAACAAGCAAACAAAAAACAAACAAACAAAATTCCAAATCCTGGACTGACTCCCAATCTTAAACTTTTGGAGAGCCAGTGTGATGCCTCAAGTGGAACATTCCATAACAGTCCTGGTGTGATGAGCTGTAGTCAAAACACAGGTGCATAGAGCACACTGTATGTCTTTCTCAGTGTTTCTGTTGCTGGGATGAAACGCCAGGAGCAACTAGAGGAGGAAAGGGGTTTATTTGGCTTACACTTCCACATCGCTGTTCATCATTGAAGGAAGCCAGGACAGAAACCTGCAGGCAGGAGCTAAAGAGAAGCTATAGTGTGTGTGTGTGTGTGTGTGTGTGTGTGTGTGTGTGTGTGTGTGTGTGTGTGTGTGGCGGGGGGGAGGGGGGTCGGTGCTGCTTACCTGCTTGCTGTTCATGACATGCCCAGCCTGCTTTCTTATAGAACCCAGGACCACCAGCCCAGGGATGGCACCACGATAGTTGCCTTATCAATTAAGAAAATGCCTTACAGGCTTGCCTACAGCCCAGTCTTACGGTCTTAAGGAGGTGTTTTCTTCACTGAGGCTCCCACCTCTCGTGTGACCTTAGCGTGTGTCAAGTTGGCATGAGACCGTTCAGCACACTACACATGAAACAATATGAAGCCTTGTGTGCAGAAGGCGCATACGAAGCAGGAATGATTGCCATGTTTAAACCTGTACATCTCATCTCCAAGAGAGTATGTGTAAGGTGCAGGGGTCGGGGGTGGGGGTGCCCTCTGATATCTAAAACAGAAGTCAGAAAGTTTCTGGGACTGTCTCCTCCTCCACAACACAGGACCAGCACCGTCTCACCCTTGCGCTGCTATCCCATGACAATGAGGCAGAACATGTGTGTTGGGGATGCGTGGGGGGCTCAATAGCCAGTCCTGCCACGTGAAACTCCACCTTCTCTTGCCTCAGCATGCTTTTGCAGTTGAGGGTCTCCGTGTCTAATAAACCATTCACTTACATACAGGTGAAACATACAGGCCCGGGGGGTACTTTTGATTTCCGTGAGACTTTGATATTTTCAATATGTTTCAGTCTAATACAGAGCTCCCTGTCAGGCCGAGCTGAATGCTGTGGACTTCATGTACGTAAGGTGCTGCCAACAAGGAATACTTTTTCCCCCTGGCCTTGTAGCTCACTCCGGCTGGCATTCTCTCCTGGGTTTTAGAAAAGCAGCCCCTTGCTCCTCTCACTCAATTTTTGGCTTGTTTGCCTCCTTTTGCTTTGGAAACTCTATTCACCCCCCCCCAAAGCCATGTGTGGGGTGTTGTGCCCTAATAGGCTCCTTCTGGGTGCTTGGAGTGTGGGCTCTAGAGCTTGGCAGGAGACCTTGATGGTCCTGGCATCTTTATCCCTCAAATCCCTGGTCAGAATAAAGTTGGAGAGGTTAGTGGCTCAAATGAAGAAGAAATCGGCCCAGCTCCTCATCACAGACCCTAGCTGTGCCCCTGGATGTGTATTCTCAGTCTCTCTGGTCAGCCTGGAAGACTATCAGGAAGGGTAAGCAGTGAATCCGCCCTCATCCAGGAGCTCTTCCTCTTCCCCAGAGCGCAGGTGCTGAGAGGAATTAGCTAAAGGAGGGCTGGAGCTTGTGTGTGAACATTGGAGTTCACAGGAACTGCAAGAGATAACTTTTATGGTGAGCGTATGTTGTGCCAGGCACCATGCTAAGTGCTCTTAATGTTCCATTTTACTGCACACAGAACTTGGATTGGATCCGAGCTGAGGCGCGGGGGGATAAATGGGACACATACCTGGCACACAGCTGTGACTCAGGGCAGCCCACTTAACCCACTGCTTTGGTTTTGTAACCGTGACTCTGTTTAGCTTCTCTTCTTCTTAATTTTCCTGGTGCTTAAGCAGCATGCCTTGCTGACCCCTGGGTATATAAGCGATGCCGATAAATGGTGCCTGTGGTCCCTGAGTGAAAACCCCAATACCTGCCATTTAGACCCTTGCTCTGTAAGCCCTTGCTCTTGCTCTTGCTCTTGCTTGCAGAGCTGGGTTTTTCCGGTGCAGGTTTCAAATCCTATCAATAACAGAGTCAGAAGAAGCTAAGCAGGAATCAAACTTAAGAGACTAATGTAGTTATTTAAGCAGGGGAAGCCCATTCATACATTCATTTGTTCATCCATTGAGTGAAGCTCTACATGGTGTGCCTGTGTGCACCTGTGATGCGGTGGGACCAGGGGAAAGCAGTTATTACCCCCACCATGTTGCTTATAGAAAAATCACCTCCCAGTACTGTTGTGGTTGTAATAGCAATGAGGAGAAGAAGCAAAGTGAGAAAAAGAGCACACACGAGAAAGCCCATGGGGGGATGTGGAGACTTGATACTCTTATCCTTTGCGGATAGAAATGTCAGGTGTAGCTGCTGTTGGATAGGACGGTAGCTCCTCGGAAAGTTAAACGTGGAATTATCATGCGACTCATCAGTTCCAGTCTAAGTAGATGCCCCCAATAAGTAAGTGGGGAACTCAAAACAGATAACCGTGTACCAGTGTCCATGGCAGTATTATTCACAGTAGCCCGAGTGTCTATCAGTGGATGAATGACAAACAGCAACATGTGCTTCTATACATAATGGGCATTCGTTCATCCTCCAGGAGTGGAGTTCTGACATCTGCTACAGTGTGGATGGGCCGTGAAAGCATCATACAGAGTGAAGAGCCACACATAAAAGGACAAGCGTTGTATGATGCCACATAATTATATGAACTATCCATAGTAGGCAGGTCCATAGGTGGCAAGAGTGTGAGAAGTTGTCGGGAGCTGGGGAGATGGCTCAAGAAGGTAAAGATGCTTGCGGCTAAAACTGATGCCCTGAGTTCTAGCCCTGCCCTGAGTTTGGTCCTTGTAACTCACATTGTGGCAGGAGACAAGTGACCTACGCACATGTGCTGTGGTACATGCCTACTATGAACCCACAAATACTAAATAAGAAAATAAGTCTTTAGGAGCTGGGATGGAGAAATGGGCACAGAGTTTCTTGTTGGGGGTGACGAAAAAGTTTTGGAACCAGAGATGGTGATAGCCATACAATGTCCATAATGGACTGGTGAGGCAGTGCACTTAAAAAAGAGTTAAATGGCTAGGCATGGTGATGCCTGCCTTTAATCCCAGCACTCAGGAAGCAGAGGCAGATGAATCTCTGAGTTCAAGACTAGCCTCATATACAGACAGAGTTCCAGGACAGCAAATCAAGCAAGCAAGCAAACAAACAAACAAAAACCTAAAAACCAGAAACTTAAAAAAAGAAAAAAACATCCATAAGTCTCTAGGCTGAAGTCATGATTTGGTGGTCATGAGTGTTTGTGGGTCTTCCAGAGGGCCTGGGTGTAATTCCTAGCACCCATAAGGCAGCTCACAACTGTCTGTGACTCCAGTCCCAGAGAATTCACACCCTTACACAGACACACACACATGCAGGCAACAATACCAATGCGCACGAAATAAAAATATTTTTAAAAGACTTAGATGATGTAATATATTTAACATATTAAAAACGTAAACATAATAATATATTTAACATACTAAAATGCTTATCACTTCTTGATTGTCTAAGATGAAATCAAATTTTCAGGCGTAATAAATAACTGTTATTATGGTTAAAATGGTGCGATACATGTTGTATATACTATACCACATTAAAAAGTAAATCTCATCACAGTGATATAGTACGGAAGGAAGATTCTACCAAACCCCCTTTCTTGTTCAGCACAGCACCCAAGCCTTCTGCCGAGCACAGGGCTTGGCCTACACTGCAGGCATATTTCTTTTTCTGCAGAGCCAAACTGGGAACACAATAATTCTATTTGTAGTTGAAAATGGCAGTGAAGCTGTTGAGTGTAAATTTTACTACCATGGCAACCGTGGAACACAAAGATGATAAAAATGAAAATGCAGGAATATTTTTGGCAGGTGGGGTCAGCTGGAGGTAACGTGGCTCCTTGCAGGTAACTGCAGGATTTGAAGGAAAGGGAATTGTTAATAATTGTTATAAAAACTCAGAATCCCGACTCAGCTGTGTCTTCTTTGTTCCAGCTGAGGGCATCCAGGCTGCTCTTTGGACTAATTGAACCAAAGCAGAGAGAGAGAGGATGAAGTTCAAGTTGGTAATGAACTCCAGGAATCTTTGTTAGAAGTTTTCAGGGGAGGACAACTGCTCTCGTCTGCGTTAATTCCTGTTGTAGTTCGGGCCCCTCAAAGATGCTCGGTGAGACGTATAGATCTCCTGGGCTACTAACGGATCTGCAGCTGGCATCTGGGGGACGTGATAGGGGACAGGAGAAAGAAGACCACAGTTTGTCCTTTAAGGAAAGCTACCTGGGAGGCAATAAAAAAGGGTGCATCTTCCTGTGTTGTTTCCCAGGTCAGAACCCCTCCTTTCTGTAGAAGGAACGGCCATAGAAAGCTGTTATGCAGGTGGTAGGGGAGGAGGTCCCCTTCTGTCAGAGGTCTAAGGGAGGATAATAGGGTGGAAGACAGGGGGGGGGGAGAGAGGGCAGGTAGGAATGGGAAGATACAAGCGAAGAGATAACATTTGCGATGTAATCTGAATAAGTTATAATAAATTAAAATTAAAAAAATAAAATAACACGGAGTTCAGGGTACCAGAAAAAAAAAATCATGTCTTCCTCCTAGCTTCCTCTGTGTTTAGGCTTAGCTCAGAATTTTGAATTGGAAAGAAAAATCTTTGCTCCACCTCCTGTCACCCACAAGCTGGAAGCAGTTTTAGAATTCAGAGCCTGGGTCTTCACAGTCTTCTTTCCTGTCCTTAGCCCCCCCCCCCCTTTGAAATCTCAACTCTAGACTCAGTTCCGGACTACATCCTCTCCAGTGCTTTGGGTGACACAGTGACACTGTGAAAGAGCCAGGCTGAGTGTCCCACGTTGGGCAGACTTTTTGGCATCTTCTGAGGGAAAGTGGGGGTGATTACGACAGTTGAATTTCTATGGTATTCAGTATGAGGGCTGAATAACAATCCGCCCAGGCACATAATAATTGTATAACCCCAGAGCAGAAACGTCAGTGACACTATGCATTATAGAATGGGTTTGGTGATGCCTTATATCCCAGAGTTCATGACAGCGTGTACATGCGTGACACAAGCCCCTATACCTAACCCACAGCCAGTACTTGGTAGCTACTGTGATTATGAGGCCAACTAGTCGTTTCGTGGTTTGACACTTGAGTGAACTGATGCTGTTCACATTGAAGCATCTTAGTCGGGCAGAATGTAGCAGAGAGACTACGATGGTACTAGGTCTCATGCATGTGCGCACGGCACCTAGAGATAATGACTGTAGATCACTCACTGTCTTCATAGCTTTCAGCTACCTAGTGTATGCATACCATGCCTTAATCTCATAGCAACTCTATGACGCTAGCATCATTATTTTACCTGGCTTCCAGGAGAAAACTAAGGCTTAATCACCCAACTGAGAAGTCTCTGAACCTAGAGGCCAAATGCCTAGCCAGTATTCTGGCTACCAGCGCCGGGGGTGGACTGTTGGGCGGGGGAGGCTTTGTTGGAGTCCATTTAAAGGCTGAACCGGGAGACTGGCCGTCTCAAGTTCAGAGGCTCATGTTCTGAACACTCCTTCTAAGAAGCCCTCGTCCAGTCCTGGGCATGTCTCTCTGTGCAGCAGGATGTTGCTTTTCCAGGCTTGCCACATCTAGTCCCCATCAGTCATGCGGTCGTTAGCTCATTTCATTTTTTTCCTTCCTTCATCCTGTCAACACTCACTTGTAGAACGGCATCATTGCACTGTGACTGCTAGGTTTGAGGTCATTTAATGGATGCCCCAGGCCCCGGACTAGTGAGTTTTACACATTATCTTATGTTCTCTGTATGGGAGGCCTCATTACTTCTTACTGTGTATTCTTCGCAATTGATATAATGGATGCAGAAGACATTAAAGTAGTGGGGGCTGGAAAGATGGCTCATCAGTTACTGTTTTTGCAGAGGATGGGAGTTCAGTGCCCAGCACCCATGTCAGTTGGGCAGCTCACAACTACTCCAGCTCCTGAGGGGGTGGAGAGATCTGACACCTCTGGGCTCTGTGGGCATCTGAACTCACTGTTGGCCCCCAGACAAACACACCAAATTTAAAAGACATTAAAGTAGCTATTGTAGGTGTTCTCTCAAATTGTGTCAGAGCCAGGATTCTAATTTCTTCAAGCCTTTTTTATGACCCAAGGAGATGTTCCATCTCTTCGGTAGCCACAGCATTAGCCGTGTAGATAGAGTACCAAATGAGAGTAGGCAGAACACCCGGAGGGCTTGTTAAACTGCAGCTTGATGGGTTCCCACCTGCCCAGAGGGCCCGCTCCAACAGGCTGGGTGAGGCCTGCCTGGCAGTGCTCATTCATAGCTAGTTCTCTGAGGAGTGCTGCTGTGGTTGGGGAGCACACTTTGGGGATCACTACTCCTGCCCAAGGGTCCTGAATTTATTACTCCCCTAGTATACATAGTGTGTATACTATGTATGCTAGTCTAATACTGTATAGTAGTATTACAGCACCTAGTGGAAATTAGTCACCTGAAATAAATTCGTCTTTACATCTTAGCATATCGTGCAGGGTCTTGCATGTATGGTATCCTTGGTCATTACTGGTGGCTTGGATTGGTTGGTTTATAGATTAATCTCACAAAGACCTGAACTGAAAGCTGGATCGTATCTAAGATGTTAGGTCTTCGGGCACTCCCCAGATTTTTTTTCGAGACAGGGTCTCTCTGTGAAGCCTTGGCTGTCCTGGACTCGCTTTGTAGACCAGGCTGGCCTCGAACTCACAGTGATCTGCCTGCCTCTGCCTCCCGAGTGCTGCGATTAAAAGCGTGCGCCACCACGCCTGGCTCCCAGATTCTTACAAGAGGGCCTGCTACCACAGTCTGTGTTCAGATGTGTTTGCTGAAGCACTGTTACTAGTACAACCTGGACATATACCTGGCATCTTTAGCTGGATTCCAGTTTGGGAGTTTAGCCTCAAAACAAAAGTCGGTAGATGGGATTTTCCAGCAACCACTTTCCACCCTGTCCTTACGTTAAGATCCCTGAGGGGCTTTCAAATAATGTGATGATGCCCTACATAACTCCCCCGCCCCACCCCGGAGATGCTGGCTTGGACAGTCTGGAGTGTGGCTGAGGCCACAAGACTTCTAATGCTCCCAGGGTGATTTAGAATACAGCCAGGGTTGCGGACCTCACTGGTGTAACTTGGCTTCCTGATTTCCCTTGGACATTTACAGAGGTCTGTACATGTATTTGTGTATGTGCATGAACATACATGCAGAGAGGTGGGGAGCTATGTCTTGGTCTCAAGTGGTCCATCTCTTAAGCTCTAAAATGAGGATGTAGGAACCGCAAGCCAGGCCTCAGGTAGAAACTTGGCGAAGCCACAGTGCCACCTGAGAGTGTCAAGGATGCCTGCCACCGTCTCCTGTGGCCATCTTTGGGCGACTGCTGTCTGCCATATTCCATGATGAGGGGCCTCTTTTGGCAGGAGGAGGTAGGAATAGGGGGTGAATGCAGGTGGTGTGGCTGTTGCAAGGAGCTTTTGTTCTCTCTCCTTTCAGATGGAGCCATCCTGCGAGGGGCCAACGGGCCGAGTTGTGGGGCTCAGCATTTGGCACCATGTGCCTTGGTGCTGAGCTTATTCTTGGGTTTCTTGCTAGAAACACACCCAGCAACGTGAGCCCACAAGCTGGCTGAGAGTAATGGGAAAGGTCACACTGGGGCCTCCACCCCAGCAGGTTGCTTGACTCAGCACAATCCTGGTGTAATTAAGCATGGCAAGAAGAAAAGGGGGAACCGGCCGGTGCTTACCCATGTGCACTCAGCCCAGGCCCCAGGGGGGCATGGGGATTCAAAGTGCCAGCTGCTTTCGATTTATAGGAGCCAGGGTTTGGCTCACCAAGGCCACCTCCATGTCTGGGACCCTGGGAGTTAGAGTCTGTTTCAGTAGCCTGCAGGAGTGACTCTCCTAGTGACATGACCGAGTGAGCGTCTCTCATTCCACACCCCCACCCCTCCAGCCCCAGTCTCTTCTCCCGTGAGCGAGGGTCATGACTACAGCAGTATGGTCAAGTCACCTTCATTGTTTTTGAGCCTAGTGCCTGGCAGAGAGCTGTGCTGGATACCCGAGCGGGAGCTGATTTTTTAGTCTCAGCTTCTTTTGGTAGATGGGAAAACACTGTATCATCTGGAATCCGATTACCTGCCTGGGCCAGATGGGTAGTGTCAGTGAGTAACTTGGGGTAGCTGCAAGTCATAGAGAGGAATAGGGACATAGTGAACTGGGTACCACATGCTCAGACGGTTGCTATGGCAATAACCAAGGGTTTCATGTGCTGTAGCATTGCCCCCCCATGGTGGTGATGCAGAGTTGGTAGGATTTAAGAGGTAAGGCCTAGTGCATGGTAAATAGGTCATGAGGCCACTGTCATTGGAAAGACTAATGTCATTCTCATCAGACTCCTGCCCGGCTTGTTCTGAAGGAGCCAGCCCGACCCTGAACTCTAGCTTTCTGACTGGCCATTTGATCTCACCTGCGTCGTGTTCCTTCCATGATGCTTTCTGCAAGAAGCCCTCACCAGAGCTGGACAGATGTCCCCCCCACACACACACCCTTGGACTTCAGTTTAAGTAAAAAGCGTTTTATACTATAAAAATAGAAAGCGCACCATGAGGGTATTTTAAAAGCTCTTTTTGCCAAGTAAACAACAGCAGCAATCCGTGCGGTGGGACTGGATGACCGAGCAGCCAGTGTAAAACCTACTTCTGGCCGCAGTGGGCAGTGAGTTCTCAGCTGGGAATTAACCCAGGCTATTGGATCAAGGTAGAGGTGTCGTCAGGATGCCAACGGGGAAGTGGTGTCAAGATGCAAACTGTAACAACTCCATCCTCTAAGTATACCCCCTTCAGAAGCAGGATAACTGAGGGTCGTAGAGAAAGGGACAGAATGGGACCGTGAGCACCCTGGCCTCAGTACCTAGAGCTAAGTTGGCCTCTGTCCTGCACCTGCCTGCTTCCTCCTGGTCTCTTTCCCATCCTGTCCTGTGCCCCACAGCCTGTCACTAGACTGTGTGCCTACTTCTTGCCACAGGGAGGCTGATCTGCAGACCTTGGCAGTGGTGCCAGCCAGTTTGGGCTCAGCCCATGAGGAGAGGGTCTATGGTGTGGGTTCTAGAACCAGCAAAGCCTGAGCCAGCCCCACGGGGTCCTTCCTCTAAGACGCAAGAGAAGAAACAACAGACTTAGGCTTAGGGGATGACATTGGCCAGTCCTTTTCTCTGAGGCTTGAAGCTTCTAGGTCTCTCTTGGCCCTGCTGTCCTGCTATTTTTAGCTCCGAGCTCCAGAATATAGGGCTCTCCTACTGTTTTATTTGTCCATCTATGTACCCCCGGCTTATGTTTTCCGTGGAGAGAATGCTGCGGTGGAAGTCGCCTCCTTGCTAAAACAATCTGATCCCATGCGGTGCCCCATGCACCAGCACCGGGCCCCAAGCCACGTCAGAGTCAACAAACCACAGCCTGAAATTGCAACCATCTAGGGCAGAGGACTCTTTAATTTGGACTTAAAATAGCCCACAGCCTGAGAGCTTTGTGGGGACCAGGAGCAAGGTGTAGTAATAGGAATGGGTGCTGGGGGAGGGTGAATATCTCACGAGCTGAGGCTGTGGGCTGTGGGCGAGGCATGGGGAGGGAGTGGGTGCCTGAGTTGGAGGTCCCATAGCGCTTTTGAGGTTGCCTTTTGAGTCTCTTTCATAATATGAGGGGAACAATGTGGTGGTCGAGTTACACCAGGGCCTGTCCCCTCCATCTGGAAAGCCTATGTCCCTCGCCTCTCTCTCTTCAAATCTCCATGCTTTACAATCTCAGCTACCATCAGCATGGACCGGGATCCTAATCTCTTGGAGTACATGCTCCCTCCTGGGTACCATTTGCCATGTTTACTGTTGAACAGCGCCCCCTGCAGTTGTGAAACCAGTGACACAAGAGGAAAAAGATACAGTGAGCCCATCGGACCAGGGCTGTTCTAGCCACTTGGTGTGTTCCCTAAGGAACAAGGAAGGCACCTATGTTAGAGGCCACCCACATTGTACAGACAGGAAATGCATATGCAGAAACTTGCGAGAACCCCATCAAGATTGGGCACGATGTCTGTCCTTCGAGAACTGAGCTTGAGCCTGAGGATGGCACCATGGTCAAGCATTCCCTTTTTCCCCAGAGCCACTGTGGTGGGGCTTATTCTTGTCACTTGTACTGTCTGCCATTTTCTTGGTTTTGACTTGCTAGAGTACAGAGCTGTCTAGACCAAGGGTCGGCAAGCATTTTGTATTAAAAAGCTGCAAGTAATTATTTAGTTTCCGGGTATCACGCATCCTTAGGGAAATGACAAGAGTCAATTCTGTCCACGTCGAGCAAAAGCAGCCATAAGCACCATGTAAGTGGGTGATGGTGGCGGTGTTCCAGGAAAATTTTATTTATGGCTATCGAAATTTGAATTTCATGTAATTCTATGTGTCGTGAAATATTATACTTTTAATTTTTTTCCTAACCAGTTCGAAAAACATAAAATTTATTCTTAGCTCCCAGGCCATGGAACAAGCAGTGGGCTTGATTTGGCATGTGGCCTGCAGTTTGCTGACCCCTGTCCCAGAACATAGGGACTTGGGTTTGGGGATTTACTGTCATTTCTGCTTCCACACTGAATGAATTACTGTAGGCAAGCCTTATCAGCGACTCGGGACAACTTTGGGATCCTGCGGCTTTCCAAGGGGTGAGTAAACAGTTCCTTCTTTACAGAAGCCTTGGAAAGCCAATCCGTCACGAAGACTGAGGAAAGGGCAGGCGGAAGCCTCTCTTCCTTTAGCCTTCATGGGTGTTTGTAGGAGGGTAGAGAGAGAACTTTCTTTTCTCTACGTGAATTGTAGAGATTTATTTTTCACAAATAAACCTATGAATAGAACGTGATTCATAATGGGAAACAGATTTCTTTCCCCTCAAGATAAATGGAATGTCCCCCACCTCCCAAACCGAGAAGAGAATTGTTTCCTCTTTACAAAGGAAACAAATTGGATTCCCTGAGGAATAATCAGGGAAGTTTTAAAAATTGTCATAATAAGCAAGATATAGTTTCATGGATGATGAAAGGAGAATTGCCTTCCCTTGGTCTGGACATGAAGGACAGGACAGATTGGACAATCAGGCCCTTCTTCCGTCCCTGCCTGGTTCCTGTCCCTTGGCATTTTATCACTGCCAGATGGCGAAGAGCGGCTCCTCTCTCTACAGGCTTGGTGGGCCTGTCCCGGTCCTCCTGCCTCAGTGTAAAGACATTTTCTTCCTTCCCGCTCTTCAGCCTACTGAAGGAGGCCCTCTTTCCTCAGCCAAGCTTCCTGACATCTGCAGTGCATCTTGATCTGGAGGAGAGGGCACTGCAGATGGGAGACTAGCCTGGGCAAAGAAAGGCATGGCATCTGGAGTGAGCTGGGTGGCCGCAGAGAACCTGCCTGTCGGATGAGCCATTTGGGTTGCGTTTCTCTACAGTTGAGGCACTGAGCTGAGGCCCTTCGTGCTGCAGAACGTGGAGAACCATGGAGGAGTGGGGGCTCTGAGTCTGCAGAACTCTGAGCAATGTGGTTGTGGTTGTGTGCAGATGCTAAGTATTAGTCTACAAGCAAGTAGGTGGGGGAGGGGACTGCATTCACCTTATTAAAAATCTTACCATCCTAGTCCTTCATTGGTTTTGCTGGAGACCTGGGAGGGAACCCCCCCACCCCACCCCCTGCCAGGCAGCCCTTGCCCTCACTGGTCACAGGCTGATAAAACTGGTGTCTTCAGTTTCTACTGAGCTTGGGATCAAAGAGCAGGAGACGAGACCTCTAGATCAGTGGGTGATCTGAATGTGTCTGAACTAGGGCAAGTTATTTAACCTTTCTGGACCTCACTTGCCCACAAAATGGGAGAATAACGATAAGACTATTATGGTATTGCTAGGAGGACTTAAAGGAAATGAATAGAACTTGATATATTATGAAAACTCGGTACACGGAAACGCTGTCGTTAGCCATCATATTTTTTCCCCCTACTTTTCCAGCAGTAGGGATTCCTGAGTTTATATGAGCACTTTAAAATTTATCAAATCCCCTTTTCACATGATCTCATTTGGTTTTCTCACAAGTCCTCTGAGGCTCCACAAGGGATACTAAGCCATTCTGCAGACAACAAGGATGGTTTCCCAAACCACACGATTAGCATGTTAGGAAACGGGCCGCAAGCCTCCGTGCTGTACACTTACCTACACAGTCTTGACTTCATGTCACTGTGCCTTCTTGCAGGGGTGCAGGGCTGTGTCTGTCTCATGAGTGCCTCTGCACAAGTCTTTTTCTTTTCTCAAGGAGCTTGAGTGTCATCAATTAACAAGAGCCTTGTTCTAGAACGCAGAGAGACCCACATGCAAATGGAAGCCACTTTTGCCATCTGTAGATGGGGGAGACTGGCTGGAAATGGACCGGCCAGGAGACTCACGTGGTGCCGTCATCAGATGACACCCAGGATTTCCTGGTGCTGAACCTGCAGAGACCCACCTCTGGTTTCCTGCGTGTCACTTGGCAAATCCCCTCCATGTGCGAACCAAGAAAGGAAGCCAGCGTTCTGGTGGATGGTGTTAGCTCCAAGTTGCATCACTCACCCCGCCCCCTTCGCAACAGACCTTAACATTATTCTGTGATTACTTAGCGTCATCCTTCCAAAATGTGCATCAAATTAAAGAGTTATTAGGGCATGGCAGGACATGTTTATGGGGAAGAATTTCCTTTAAAGTCACAGCTCAGCCTGAACTCACTTTATTAGTGTTTATACAAAGCATGTAGCCAGTTGCAGTGCAACCCATGTTTATATTCTTGCAGCAGTCGCTGCAGTCCTTGGGCCGTTCCTTCTCCTTTTCTTAAAGTGATCGCTGCACCTGTGCTACAGGTTCATGATGTGTGTGCTGTGTGGCTGGTTGGACTTGGAGGTTTGCTTCATTCAGAGGTACAACCACGCCTTGTCTCACATATAGCTGTGGTCTTGGAAATGGTCAGAGGCACAAGTAGACTGGATGGTGGCGCACACTTGTAATTCCAGCATTTGCGAGGCTGAGGCAAGAGGATCACCACAAGTTTATGAGGCCAGCCTGGACTATATAGTGTGTTCAGACACCACCATTTGGGTGACATAAACAGAGCCTGTCTCAACAATCAAATGCCTACAACAAAAGGACAAAATCATGATGAACAACTATGTTCCCTATGGGTAATTGCTTGACACGCATACAGCCATGTGTATCTGGCTTTAGCCAGGAGGCCTAATATATTGATTTGTATCAATGTTTACTTGTTTTGCTGGTAAATATTAGTAACATCCTCATGGACTTACAAAATTATTCAACTTGGATAATGAACACTACGCTTTTCATGGCATCTTCAAGTATAACTTAGAACGGTTGGCCCCACAGCTGGGAGAGATGGTTAAGAGCAGCTAAGAGCACTCGATGCTCTCCCGGAGGACTTGAGTTGAGTTCTAACCACTGGTAACTCAAGGTCCAGAACATCTGGCCCCCTCTTCTGACCCCCTGGGCACCTTCACACATTTGGCATTCACTCTCACACATGCACATAAATGAAAATAATAAAAATAAATCTTTAAAACATTAAAAAATGTTTTTTTTTTATATTTAAGAGCTCAGGTTCAGAAGATCCCACTGTTCAACAGACTCGTGATGCTGTTTGTTTGTTTGTGCCTCTTATGTGCCTGCCAGATGTTGTGTTGAACCATGGGGTTTCAGATATAACCAAAATATGGTCCTCATCCCAAGAAGGTGGAGTTTATTAGGTTAGCTGAAATTACGGAATGTTGCTAAAATTTCCTGACCCGACATTTCCATGCGTTTCACCTTTCAGGACTTCATACTTTAGTTGTTTAGTTTTGGAGCACGGATATCCTGACCCCCCTTGGTTATAACTGCTGCTGGGTTTCTTACCAGCTTGTGGCCCTAGTCAAGTGCTTTAATCTCTCTGTACCTCCACTGGTTCATTCAAAAAATAGGAAATCCTCATTGACTTTTTAGGTTGGAAAGACGGGAGTCAGTCCGTACACATCGTCTCTTGCATAATCATTACTCATTTAGCAGAGATTTTCTTGGGTCCCTGTGTGGCTGCAGCCTTTGCACCTCTATTGACCACAGTCATATAGCAGCCTTTCAAAAATAAAATCTTGCTGAAGAAAGTAAAGTCCAAAGCAAATAATTATTATACATCATGACCTTAGCAGCTCAATCAGTTATTTTTTTTTTCTTTTTAAAGATGGGAGAGAAACTTTTACGAAGTCATGTCATGAGCTAGAAAAGAAGAAAAGCCATGGATGCTTAAGTCCTCGGCCTGTCTTACTCTGCTGGTACCCTACCAGGTGTGTCAGTCAGCATAGACTAAGCTATGCTGCGGGAACAAATAATTCCAAATATATCAGCGGCAGAATTGAAACTGTGCTGTGGCTGCTTCCCATTATCACGGTTGTAGTACACTTGGTGTGGGGGTGTGTGGGGGGTGTGGCTCATGTTCAGACAAGTCACTCAGGATCCCAGACCCCTTCCATCTTGGAAAACCACCGTTTTTACACATGGCCTCTGCATGGCAGGATGAGGAATTAAAGGAGAACATAGGGTAATGCTGTTCAGGGTGTTTTATGGCCTGTCTTGGAAGTGGCGTATATTGCTTCCATTTGTATTCTTTTAATCAGTCAGATGGTCCCACTTAGATGCAAAGGGTGTGGGGAGTTTCCTCTTGCAGATTGCTGAGGTCAGGGGAACATATAGCAGTGTCTGCCATAGCATGCTCCCTTTATTCCTTGCCAGTTTTCCAAAGCCAGACCCCAAACACTTCTGGGATTTTTGGGTTGTTGCCTCTCATTATTTGAAGAGCCATTTTGTCACAAGCTCCCACAAGCAGTGTGGGGATGGGGTTTGAGAAAAGATCTTCTAGGGAGAGTTTGGAAGGGCCTGAGATTTCTGGGTGTGACGGAGAGGGGCATACCAAGTGAGCTCTTTGGACTGGTGGTCATCAACCCCTCGAGAAAACAGAAAATAGCCTGAGTCATCTTAAGAAGGTTTCGGGAAAGATTGTGTTTCTGGGAGTGAGGGTTGGAATATTCTGGGTTTGTTACAGGGAGTGGGAGCTCTCTCTTTACAGGATGTGCCGGAGATGGATCAGGGAGGTTGACAGCAGGGCCGTAGGTTGGCCCAGGCGTCTCTTCAGTGTTAATGAGGTGCCAAGGTAGGTGTCATCATCACTTCTCTGCCTTTTACCTGGGCTGACATTGTGCCTGGATAATAAATAACAAGGAGAGGTCTGCGTCCCACAAGTTGTCCTCTGACCTCCACATGCTCACACTCACTCGCATGCACGCACACACACACACACACACACACACACACACACACACACACACACACTTTAAAAAAAGATTAGGAAATGGAAGCTTCTGGATGGATATGCTAAGTAACTTGCTTGAAACCACATGACCATTTGGTAAGAGTGGGGTTCCAGGGCATGCTTTCTGTGTAAGCTCAAACTCTGCATGCCGGTAAGAACCGAGGATGTAACCCAAGTATGGAGAGTGCACCAGTTGAGCTGATGTGCTGTTGGTTTGGACAGTTCGATACAACTGGAGTTTCCTAGGACCTCAATTGGGACGCTGTCACCATTAGATCTGCTGGAGGGCATAACTGTGGGACATTTTCTTAACTAATTGACATAGGAGGGCTCATTCCACTGTAGGCGGTGTTATCCCTAAGCAGGTGGGCCTGGGGTGTATAAGAAAGGCAACGGAGGGGCTGGAGAGATGGCTCAGAGGTTAAGAGCACTGGCTGTTCCTCCAAAGGTCCCGAGTTCAATTCCCAGCAACCACATGGTGGCTCACAACCATCTACAATGAGGTCTGGTGTCCTCTTCAGGCATGCAGACACACTTGCGGGCAGAATAGTGTATAAATAAGGAATAAATCTTTAAAAGAAAGAAAGAAAGAAAAGCAACTGAACAAGCCAGGAAGTGTTCCTCCTTGGTTCCCACCCCGGCCTCCCTCAGCACCAGACTGCAATCTGGAAGTATAAGGCAAATGAACCCTTTCCTCCCTGAGTTGTTTTTGTCATGGTAAACTGGTACATTTCAAGCACTTGCCTTTTCAGTGTGTCTCTTAGCCCTAACTTGTGGTGGCTCAGAGTTATCAAATTATCCGATTTTGTGGGTATAGTAGGGGGGAAGACAAAGCAGACAATTCTAGAATTATCCAGAATGTCCAAAATTGGCAGTTAATTTACACATGTAAAAAAAAATCACTAAGAGGCCTAGACAAAACAGGTCTGCAGGTCAGATCATGCTTGGGGGCTACAGTCTGCGACTTCTAATTTTGTTCCCCAGCAAAGCAATTGCTGCATCCATCCGATGTGTGCCCTTTTGTCCGAGAGCATGGAGCTAAAGCAAGCAGGAGGAGGGCAGAGAGTGCTCCTACTGCAAGGAAGGAGACCCCTTGTCTGTCACAGAGCCTCCATCCATATGACCCCAGCGAGACACCCAGGATGCCCCTTCTGGTTGGCTGGTTCTCGCCCCTGCAGGTAGCTGTGTGCACAGGGTTGGCTGCAGGCTTTTTGCAGGTGTAAAATTAGATACGCTAGCCGCTGCCAAGTCAGAAATGTAGCCCAGGGAGGCTCAGTTCCCAAACAACTGTGGTAGTGGGAAGCCAGTTTTTAAAATCAAATTCAGCCATTTCTTTCCTGAATGCGTGTTGTATGTTTTTTAAAACGTGTGCTTGGTTATGTAAGTGCAGAATTCAGAGATCACGTGAACAATGCCTCCTGGTGGGTGTCCAGGGAGCAAGTGTCAGAGAACTCGGAGCTGCCAGGGACCTGATAGGATGGGAATGGATGGTTCTGGAATGCATGCTGCTTCTTCTCTGTCCTCAGGGTAGGCGAGTAGGTGGCATGAAGTCCCTGGGCTGGGAGGAGAACCAAGAGAGAATGATACACACTGGCCAGGGCAATTTGTCTAGCTCCCCTGAATGGCCATTGTGCCCTTCACACATCTTGGGCAGATGGCTCAATTTTGCCCTGAATGGCTTCTCTCTCTAGGGCTAGGGCTAGGAAGCGTCTTAGATCATGTGAACTACTTTTTTGATATATATATATTTTTTTTTTCTTTTTTTTAGGGGAGCATGGGAAATTGTCTCTATCAGATTTGCCTGTGGCCGTGTCTGTGGGGCACATTTTATGGAGAATAAATGTAGGGTTTGAGCCGGGCATGGCGGCACACGCCTTTAATCCCAGCATTTGGGAGGCAGGGGCACGTGGATCGCTGTGAGTTCGAGGCCAGCCTGGTCTACAAAGTGAGTCTAGGACAGCCAAGGCTATACAGAGAGACCCTGTCTCGAAAAACCAAAAAAGAAAAAGAAAAAAAAAAAAGGTAGAGTTCGAATCGTCTTCCCCAAAGCCTTCTGAAGATGACAGAAACAATTTACTCTTTTCTGAGCAACAGTCTTGGAGGTGGGGGTGTGTGTGAGGAGGACATAGCTGCCAGAGAAAACACTGAGCTACTGAGAGGCAAAATAATAGATTGGTTTAAAAAAAAAAAGACTATCACCACCTCTACCTTTTCCTCGTGCCCCAGAGATGACAAGTGCAGTACACATTTCCCTGAGTGTCCTCAGGGGGCCTTACTTCATCCAAGGTGTCCAGGACGAAGTGTGGGGCGTATCCTCTTTGGTCCTTCGGGAGCTAAGTCGGCACACACAGGAAGCCGGCAGCAGCACACGAGGTGGGAGGGAAAGCGATGAAAGCCCGAAATGAGTTGTGCAGAAAGTGAACCGTTCAGGAGTTCAGGGGAGGAAGAAGAGGGGTTGACTGCGGGCAGGATGGAGGGGCTCCTGAAAATTGAGAAGTATCAGTTTTATGGAACTGTTGTGACAAACACCCGGGTGCCTGTAAACAGCAGACATTTCTGTTCTCAGTCTGTGGAGAGTAAAAACTGGAAATGAAGGGGCTGGCCGGCCATACTTGAGACTCTCACTTAGCTTCCTCCTGGCTTTGGTGCGGTGGTTGACAGTCCTTGGTGCTGTGTCTGGTGGCCGCACGGCTGCCCTCCCTGTGCCTGCCTTCATGCGGCATCATCCCTGAGTCTCTGCTCCCTCATATTTTAAGGGCAGTAATCACGCTGGGTTAGAGCCAATCCTGATGAACTCATTTGAACCTGATTGCATCTATGAAAAGTCTGCTTTAAATACGATCGCGTTCACAGTAGCAGGGGGATCAGGGCTTCGACACAGATTGGTGGGAGCATAATTCTCCCCTTAACACAGCGGTAGGGTTGGGGTGGTGAGAGGACATTGAAGGCTTTCAAGACCAGGAAATGCGGTAGACTGTGGACAGGGAGGAGTCCCACCTGGATGACGTCCCGTTGGCCTGGCATGCTAAGCACACATTTGTGGAAGCTAACTGGGTTGTAGAAGGCAGAATCGCTGACCCCTTCTGTGGGTCTGGTAATAGAAGGCCTACATCAATCAGCCTGTGAGATGGTGTCTGCCCTTCTGTTTCTCTCCAAGGGTCTCTTGCTTCAGTCATCCCTCTGGGTCTTTTTGTTTCTGTATACCTCTACCTGGAACCTTCTCCCTTCAGCCTCTCCCCCGTCAGCTGGCTCCTTGTCCTCTGCTCTCTGACATAATATCTCTATTCAGGAGAGGTTCCCTACACCTGCCCCAGCCAGGGCAGCGTCTCCACTTCCTCGCATCCCACCTTTATTCTCCGTGCCACCTCTGAAGCTATCGCCCTCTTATTTACTTATCGGAATCTCTAGCCCTGTTGTTCATTTATGGTCTTCGCTGGCGTTTGCCTCCTCTCGCTGCCTAACCATCTTGCCACAAAGGTGGCAGCTTCAGACAGTGCACATTAGTCAGCCCACAGTCGGCTGGGCCACCGCTTCTGGGTGTCTGGCAAGGCTGCAGCCATGATGTCGCTCGAGGCTATGGGTGCTTTCCACTTCCATGGGGTCACTGTTGGTTGATGGCATCCTTTGTGGTCTGTCAGACTGAAGGCTTCCTCAGTTTTCCTCAGTTCCTATTCCCAGCTGCTGACATCATTTCCTGCCATGCGGACTTTCTTAGTATGGCCAGTTGCTTCATCACAGAGGGAAAGAGTTCCTGAACACGAGGCACATGAAATGGCATAAAACATATCGGAAAAAAACATCCTGTCATCTTCCCTGTATTGGACTGGTTGGAAGCAAGTCACTAGGTCCTGCCCCTGAAGGAAAGAGTAAGGAAAGTGGACCTTAGCCACTGACTTTGGAGCTGTCTTCCATGCCCACCAAGAGAATTAAAGTTTTTTTAATTTTAAAAAGATGTATTTATTACTTTTTAATGTGCATTGGATTTTTTCCCTGGGTGTGTCTTGTGAATCTGTTAGATCCTCTGGAACCGGAGTTATAGACAGATGTGAGCCTCCATGTGAGTGCGGGGAATTGAACCTGGGTCCTTTGGAAGAGCGTTCAGTGGTCTTAACTGATGAGCCATCTCTCCAGCCCCAAGAACTAAAGTTTCTTTAAAGGGAGTTTGCTGTTCAGTCTTCTAGCCTTAGCCACAAGTGGAACACCAGGGCCAGAGGAGGTGATTAATAAAGATTTGCTATAAGAAGGGAAGAAAGGAGGAAGTGAGGGGGAGGTAAAAGGAGATGGGTGGGAGTCAAGGGAGGGAAGGATGGAGGAAGGAAAGAAAGAAGTTGGGTAGGAGAGATAATGCTTTCTTTTGCATCTTGCTTGAACAGCCAAAAAAAAAAAAAAAAAAAAAGCCTGCACAGTTACCCTAAGGCAGTGCCTCTGGGCTTTTATCTTTGCTGTTTCTTCTTTCCAAATCCTTTTATTCTCTCACATAGCCCCATGCCAACCTGGCTATGCCCAGCTCATTTTTGAGGTCTCAGTTAAAAATGCCCTTTTCCCTGGAATCCTCCCTCTACCCACAGTGCCACCGCCTTCCCTTCACAACCCATGGTAAGGGTTTGTTTATGCCCCTGGCATAGTAGAGAGCAGGGAGCTATAAGCTATGGTCCCAGGGCCAGCTCAACCTCTGTGGCTTATTTTTCTTGATACAGCTTTATTTGCATACAGCCACACCTTTCCTTCTACTCAGTCATCTAAGTTTATGGCAGCTTTCACAGTGCAGAGCGGAGCTGAATAGTTGTAATGGAAGGTATGGCTTGTAGGCGCTGGAAAGGTGGCTCAGTGGTTTAAAACACTGGCTGCTCTACCAGAGGACCAGGGTTTGATTCCCAGCACCCAGGTGTCCATCACTCTAAGCCCAGATGGTCCTCTGCCCTCTTCTGGCCTTAGCCAGCACAGCCATGCATGTGTTGCACACTTATATGCCTGAGAGAGAGAGAGAGAGAGAGAGAGAGAGAGAGAGAGAGAGAGAGTATTCATTATATGGCCTTTTTGAGTGTATGAATTTGCAGTGAAGATGTTAACATACTTTATAGCAATCACTGTAATTAATTTCATTGTCCCTCATAAACTGATTTCTTAAAGGACAACACACATGCCCCTGTTGTTTCCTAGCATCGGCTATAGCCCCAGCAGCTTAGTGGGGGAAGAAGTGTTTGTTGAATGAATTCATAGACGGATGAGTACATGAATGGATCTTGCAGGAAGAAGCAGAAACCAGATGGGAAACCGAGAGGAGGGTTAGCCCTGGAGGATGTATTTCCGTGTGAGCAGGTTCAGGGGTGTGGGTCCAATTCAGGGAACCACAGAGGCACTGTGGAACCGAGCACTTAAAACAGTGGGGGAGTCTTCATCTCTAAGCCGGAAGAGAGGAGAGGCGGCTAAGTGTTCAGGACCCTGACACGGACACAGTTGTAGAAGGAGCAGCGACCTCTGGCAGGAAAGTGTGCTAACTTGGGTGAGCTCCCAGGCAGAGCCCCCAGGAGAACGGCTTCCTTCTCCTGGTCCTGCTGCTGTGGCTATCCATCTCCGCCCAGCTTGTGGAAGATGAAAGATCTCCCAGGACAGCCCAGTGGGAGCCATTGGATGGAAAGGCTGGGGAAGGTGCCTGACGCTCAGACCACGGCCCTTTGCCGCCTTGTGCCTTGATTGGAAATTGAGTCTATGAGACACCTTGATTCTGGCCCTTTTTACTCAAATTCTGGACAGGAGCCCCAGTTCCCTGCTTTGGGGCTTTGTGCTTGAACACGTGAGGCTTTCAGGAGATCCCTGCCTGGCTCAGTCCTTCCTTTCTTTGTAACACCCACCCCCTTTCTTTACTGGTACCAGGGCCCCTTGTCCTCTCCTCTAAACGGTTTTCTCTGAGTTTCTGCTGGAAGTGTTGTTGCCCTTAACGCCTCTCTTTCTCTGCCCATTCGGCATGGAATTTAGACCCCGTCTCTCAACGTTTCATTTTGTGCATTTTCCAACTATCTTATGGCTTAGTTTAGTTCAGCTAGACTCCAAGCTGCTGGGAGCAAGAATCAAGCTATATTCTGTATTTAAAAAAAATCAGCTTGATTATGGATCGCAGAATATGGATCGCAGAATATATCCATCATAGATCTGAAACTGGACAGGGATCTATCCAGCCTCCTGCGTTCATGGGTACCCTATAGACATCACCCCAATATGAGTTAACTTGCAGTCTCCGCTTGCGTGCTCTCTGCCACAATCCTCTTTGTTGTGTGACATCTCCTTAGGGTCTTAGATTGAGATTCCATCTTCCTTTCCACAGTGCAGAAAGCAGCTCTTTGTATAGAGTTGTGCAAGGGGGCAACGGATTTTAAAATCCGGTCTGAACTTGTGCTATGCTCTTTGTGTGCATCTTACCTATGGATGAAAGTTACACCTCGCTGTACACCGAAAGGTCAGAAGTCATTTAACACAGGGACCCGTTGAACAGCCTAGCTTAGCCAGGCTACTTTCAGAATGGCCGTACACTTACTCACGTCAGCCCAAAGTTAGGAAAATCATTTAACCCAGAGTTTGTTTTATAGCAAGCTATTAAGTGTCTCAGCTAACTTATTAAACAATCAAGGAAACAAATGGAATTATATAAGTACTGTCACACAGTGGGGAAAATGTGATCCGAACCACTGTGAGGTGGGGGCCATCTGTGTGCCTCTCCATCACAGACATCTTGGAACTCAATCCCAATCGTCACGGCTACATCCTGTCCCTCACTGTTGCTGTACTGCTCTGTGGGTTCTTCCTCACATGCTTCGGGTCTTGAGCCTCCAGGTAACCCTGGAGAGCTGACATGTGGGTCATATCTTATGAGCATCACCGCCACAGTGGTCATATCTGAGTCTGAGTGATGCTGTGTCTTCGCTGAGGCTTCCCAGCTGGGAAGTGAGGAACCTGGGACTCAAACCCACATCCTCTGGCTTTTCCTCAGAAGTCTCTTTTTTTTTTCTATGCTTTGCTGTTTCATCAGGGGTAGATCTTTACAGCCCCTCTTCCCAGATGTGCTATGACTCAAAGAAAGATCTGTAGGAATGCTGCAGGGTAAAGAAAGAAAGTGGAGTGTGTGAGTGTGTGTGTGTGTGTGTGTGTGTGTGTGTGTGTGTGTGTGTGTGTGTGTGTGTGTCAAGACAGAGACAAGAGCCTGGCCCAGACGATGTTATTTTTGTTTCTTTTTTTTTCCCACTGTTGTTCTGAATTCCTCTTCCTCCCCACTCCACCCAAGGTGTCAAACAGATGTGAAAATACCACAGAACTCAAGCCTCAACCCTGGCTTATGATTCATTCGTTGGGATGGGAGAAAACAATGCAAGAGATTGCTATGGTGATGCCTGGTTTCAGCGGCAGCATCATGGGAGATACTAGTTGTGGACAAAGATAGAGTGCATCCTGGGGCTTGCAGAGATGCTCAGCGCTCCAGCAGCCTCAGTGGGAGACAGGGCAGAAACTACTATTTTGGCTGGAGCTGGAGACAGCCAAGCCGCCCGGTGCATTCTTTTGTTTCCATCAAGGTGAAGAGATGAGCTAGTCTCATTCCATTTGTTTATGTATTTTCTGTTTTCCCCACCCAGTAGATAACTTTACACATTTTGAAAATGCTTAGACTCGTGGTGGATGGGCATTAGGATGTGGTGGCTAAAAATGACCTGGCCTGTAGGGCTGGGGAGGTGGGTCAGTGGGTAAAGTGCTTGCTGTGCAGGCATCGGGACCTAAACCCTGATGCCCAGCACTCATGAAAGCATCCAGGCATGACGGTGTTTGTCCGTACCCCAGGACCCAGAAATGGAGACAGAGGGATCCTAGGTATGCACTGGCAAGACAGTCTAGCCAATAGGTGAGTTGCAGATTCTGTTGAGGAAAAAAAAAATGAGGTGGAGAACAAAGGAAAACGCTTGACATTGACTTCTGACTTTATAGGCAGCTTTGTGAGCATGTGACCTTGTGCACATAGGCGCACACACACACACACACACACACACACACACACACACACACACACACACACACACCTAGCCTCTGCATTCAGATAATCTGAGTTCCAAATCCTATCTGGCATGTGATCTCATGACCCAAGTTTCTTTCTGAAGAGCAGAGGAAGAGATTGAGTCTCCCCGCATAAAAACAGATAGTAAACAACAGCAGATGGGTTCGATATGTATACAAAGTGCTTAGCAAATTGCTTAGTGTACATATTTTGGGCTCGGCAGAGTGCAGTTCTTAGGAGGGTTCAACTACGAATACTTCTTCTGACGATAGAAACAAGAATGCCTATTGTTCAGACCTGTTAGAAAGGTAAGAGGAAAACCACAAAGGGTAGAAAGTTAAGACATTACATTTGACAGTACCGACTGCTGTGATGAATAGTCCCTGGGTTTGGGTGGCTTTGAAGCTATTTCTGGAGCATGTCTAAGTCTAATATGTATAAATCAGGAGGCAAGGCAGCCATCTCTGTCCTGTGCAGCCACCCAGGAACTTGGGCTCAGATCATTTGCCGCCTCGGGAGCCCTCCACTATTTTCTGAATACAACCCAAGATAACAGGCCAAGGATGGGCGTGGGGCCTTGGGCAGGGAATTTATGGCTCCACCCTGCAGGCATCATGGTGCAGTGCTGTGAACTTGGTCACGTGGTCACGCTCAAGGAAATCTTGGAGATATAATGTGTTCTGCATTCACAAAAAAAAAAAAAAGGCTCCGATGGACAACTCACTAGCCTGCCCGTGTGCAGTGAGTGAGCAGTGCGGTGTCGCGGTAGATGTCATGCTTCCCTGAGCTGCCCCTGGAGGAGAGGACATCCTTGGTGACACAGCGTACAGGGATGAGCATGAGAGCAGGGCCTTTTCTTTCCTCATCCCCAGAACAACACAAATGCCTTCTTTCCTTGAGCCACTTTGACTAAGGCAACAGGACCAAGGGCCGCAATGCAGCAGCCATGGAATTGCCTTCGCCATGGAGAGACATGGGAATGGATTCCGCTCTTAGTGGTGATTTCAAAATTCAGTAGGCGTCTTTCTGTTGTTCCTCTTTGTTCCACACCTTTAGTGTTGTGCCATAACATCCCCCCAAAGTTGATGTCTTAAGTAAGACACAGTGCCTGGGGAATGGGGTACCTGGGTTCTTTTGATGAGCTCAAATTTCACAGTGTATGTAGGTAGGGGTTGTACTTCAGCTAGTTAGAGTCATCCCACAGGCTGAGACTGAGGATTTTGTAGGTGGTGGGTAAGCACTATGAGCATAGCATCTTAGTTAACCCTCCAAAAAAAAAAAAGGCTCTAGAGGTCACGGGTGTCATCCTGATCCTTAGTCACAGGCCACTCAGGAGGTGATTGGGCAAGGAATTCAGTTCTGGGACAGTGTGTGAGGAGCCCCACAGCATCCCCTGCCCCGCCATGTCCTCAGTGCCTCTGTGGCACACCGCATCCTTTCTCGTAATGAATATTAATTGAAAATATCGGTCCCGCAGCTGGCAGCCTGAGCTGCTGCAGTCGCATGCTGTGTCCTGGTAATTAAACCCTCAGCTGCTTTGTCATACTCCCAGTTGTCAAGGTCCCTACAGGTCTCTCCAGATCCCGGAGGGAGTGGAATAGAGAGCGCCTGATGCCTGAGAGGTTGCCGAATCCCGGCTGCCCACGGGTGTCTGATCCTGGCAGCGGGGTTCTTGTGCCTTGGGTCCTTACTTCACCAACACCCTGCATAGTTAGCAAAGGTGAAATGGGGGTGTTCCTACATCTCAAACCAAGAAACTGCATGAATGGCTGTTCTAGGAGGGGTAGATTGAAGAGAGGAAAGGGAGCCGAGGTGAGGTTACCCAGGGACACGCTTGATTTTCATTTCACTGTACTTTCTGATATCAGAAGGGTAACCCCTCCTCAGACTTGACTGTTGCTCACACAAAGTGCAAAGATTGGAAACTGCTCTCCTGTTCCTCTAATACAAGGATATAACCCTCAGGTCTTCTGGGGATCTGCTGTCGGACAGGTGACTCTTGGTAGTCCCGATAGCCTATCGTGGTGTCCTGGTTATCAGCAGCTGCATACAGCACTGTCCCCCAAGATTATACCGCTGTGTGCCATCAGAGCCGGTAAATCTGTGCGCCTGTACTCTGATGTTTGTATCATGATGAAAGCCGATAACAGCACATCTTTCGAAGCAGATCCTGTCTGTCATGTGTTTGTGATGGCATATAAACTGTCATTTATAGACACCCTGTAGAAACTCCACAGGCCCAAACCCTAGGAACGTCCCTCTCCTCAGGAGGGCACAGTATGTAGGGATTTGTTGTTCATCATCCAATGTTAAGAATTGAAACATTATTTATGGTCCCCCCCCCTTTTTTCATCTAGAGGTCTTAGATGATTTTAGGGGATACAGACTACCCAGCTGTTCACAGGTTCTTCCTTAACTTCCGTTCCCCTTTAGCCCTGTTTTCCTATCACCCACGGTGCCTCCCTCACCTTCACCCCAGTAACCGCCACGCTGAGCTTTCAGCTCTTCCATGACAAATGCTCCTAAGCCTTCCAGGTTGAGGCAGGAATCCTCCATGCAGCTGTCTTTGGCTCCTGTGTGGAATTAGCTAGGCACAAGCTCAGCTGCTCTGGTGCCTGCTAGGAGGTTAAACTCAGGAGACTTGTGAACTAATTAGAAACTATAGTCGTTTTGTTTCGTCTATTAGACAAGATTGGGCTGTCTATTTATATCTAGGGAGTTACGTCCCGAAGCCAGGGCCAATTCTTTTGGTGTCAAGTAGAATGGCTTCTTTCATCTTCCGGGTGAAGACCGTCCTTTAGTGGAGGCAAAATGGCTTCTGGTACCTCTGAGCTTGGTTAAAACCAAAATAGAAAGGAGGTGGGCTAGAGTGCCTCACAAAATGCCCAGATAGAGAAGTATCTGGTTTTAGGTGTGAACAGGTCATGGGACAGCATGAAAAATGTCTCCTGGGTCTGGAACACTGTCCTTTGGTGAGAGTAAGATGACTTCTGGTACCCCTCAGGTGCTTTGACACCCCAGTAGATAGAAAGTTATTCTTTAAATCAGTCATGCATGCATCCCGGAGACAATGGGAGGGATTAAAGATACTTTAAAAAAGCCAAGCTGGGTCAGCTCTTCCTTCCCTGGAACCTCTGGAATTGTGAGGAGGCCTCAGCTCTACTTGCATAAATTAATCTGAAAATTAGGGGACCCGGGGCCATAGAGAGATAGGTTTGTTACTTGAAGAAGGGACCACAGAAGACAGGCAGTTAAGTGTAACTGGGCTCCACTACATACATAATGAATGGCTTATTCCATACAATTTCCTTTAGGTTAGTTGGGCATGCTCAAGGGATATCATTAATCATTGGAATTGCCGGCCCCGTGACAGGCAGTGCCTGCCCGCCCCCCCCCCCCCCAACTCCAAGCCAGTCTTCCTTGAATAGACTGTAAGTGTAACCTGCAAAAATTGACCTGAATTTTCTTTCCATTGCAGTGACCTGGACAGAAATAACATCACCAGGATCACCAAAATGGACTTCGCCGGACTGAAGAATCTCCGCGTCTTGTAAGTAGCAGATGGTGCACCAAGGAGTTTTCATTTTCAGCTCTTCAGCCTGTGAAAATGTTGCACTGCCTCGACATCACATTCCGTCGATCCGGGCCCCAGGAATTCATGTGTCTGCTGCAGAAAGCCCTTCATTACTGCACCAAGTGTGCACAGATATCAAGTTGTATGGCTGGATGCCGCTGGCTGGGCTAGATCGATAGAAGACCCAGGGTCCGGTGACAGGAAAAACAGAAGGCAATAAATGAATTAAGTCAACATGCTCTGCTTCCTGGATGACAGCAATGTCAGGTTGACTAACCGTGCTCCCCTTACGTAGAGATTATAATTTCTTCCCCAGCTTGTGCATTAAAAGAGCAATTGGGACAGCTGTTATTTATCTTGCCGCTTAATGGAGGGGAGGGGAGGAGGCATGGAGAAGGCCAGGCAAGGGCAGAATCCTTGCTGGCCATTCACAGCTGTGCGGACCGGTAGCTGAATTTGAGGTAGGCGTTGATGAAATGAGGGGGACAAGAAGTAGCAGGTTTCCGTCCTGAATACTGAAGAGCTTTTGTGTGTGTTAAGCAGATGCCTACCTACTGTTCATTGAAAAGGCTAAAGCATTCAGACATGTGGCAGCGGGTTCTCTTCCCGCTCTTCCTTCCTGTTGATTTTTACCCACAGTGTGGCCCCTGCACAGCAGTGCACCCTGGGAAGTTTGACCCTAGCTTGGGTGTCATGGAATCCTGGCTAGCTCATCTCTATTGGCAGTTACACCTAACTCACTGCTCTCAGATTCCACCTCCCTTAAAAAAAAATACTTCAGATTTATTTCATTTTATTATGTATGAGTGCTTTGCTTACATGTATGTGTGTGCACCATATGTGCGCCGGGTGCCTTCAGAGGTTGGAAGAAGGCATCAGATCCCCCCTGGAACTTGAGTTATAGATAGTTGTAAGTTGTCTTGTTAGTGCTGGGAATTGGACCAGGACGGGGTCTTCTACAAAAGCAACAAGTACTCTGAACTCTTGAGCATCTCTCCAGCCTCCCACATCCCTGGTTCTGTCCAAGGATGATTTTGCCCTTGGGGAAAGAAGCCTCCAGTCCTGATTTGATTTGGGATTCACTACTTCCTCACGCAGCTTTAGATCATGAAGAGCAGCATGGAGTCCCTGTACCTCCTTGGGCCTCAGTTTTCCCTTTAGCAGCATAGAGTGTGGCTACTTCAGAGTCCTCTCAACCCTAGCTACACACCGAGTGCTCCGGGCGTGAACATTCTCCTGGACAGCATTAGATTATTGCCTGTCACTTGTGAAGCAGAGCTTTGTTAATGTTGATATCTCCTTAGTTGAGAAGTGTCAATAATAAATAATCCTGATGATGATTTGCTTGGTACTTACCATGGATCCGGTGCAGCGTCACATAACAGAGCACATGAGGGTAGCGACAGGAGGATTAGAATCCGGGTAGTGTGCCTTCTAACCTGCATGTGGTACTGCTGTGCTCATGCAGGAGGAGAAGGGACAGGGAGGGGGAGGAAGTGTAGCTCCAGTGCATGGGTTCTTGAGGAGGGGGAGGGGAAGGACATGCAGCGATGGTATGTGAATGTTACCTGAGTGTTCCTCGGGGACCAGAGCACAGGGATGCAGGAATCTGACAGCCGGGCATCCGGCCACCAGATGCATTCCCCATAGACATTTCTCTCCTCTCCGGAGTTGAACACTCCTCTCTCATCCTCCTCCGGTCCAAGACCTACCTTGTGCTAATAAGCCCTGCTTATGCTCTGAGCTCCTGTGTGTACGTCAAATGAGTAAGTGCTCCGATGAGGCCTGCGCCCATTAGAATGGAAGTTGGCCTAAATGTGGGCAATCTCTTGGTTCAATTTTAGGGGACTTTTTTTTTTTTAAAGGCAGGAGACTTCTGCTTCCAGGTCATTTGCTGATTTAAAAAGCAAAACTGTGTCTAGGCTTTTGTTTTGTGTCTTCCGCCCTTCCCACACCCCCGAGTTCTTCCACTTGTATCTGTATCTGCTTTTTCATACAAGTCAAAATTCACCTAATGCTTCATTTTCAAACCAAGTCAAAAATAACCCTTTGATTTTTCTTACTGCTGCATCAGAGAGACTAATAAAAATTCCGATTTCCATATCTGCTGTCTACAAACAGAAACTTTAAAATGATCACAAAAGATGACATTACCGTCTTCTGCATAGTCCGCACACTCCTTTGAGTACAGTTTATCTTCTCAGCTAATTGGTGCATTCTTCTATTTTGATAAGCAATACCAAAATGCCTTTAACCTTTTTTTATCGACTGTTAATATGTCTGTTTTATTACCTTCCTTATCAGCTCAAAGACAGTCCCTTTCAAGTGGCTCTTTAATTCGATGAAAGAAATCTGCTAGGTGGGCTGAGAAGCCTTCTAACACTAATCACATAGCCAAACATTGAAACCGTGTTTTCCCTCCATCTATTCTTCTCAGCTAAGTAACCTAGAGAACTCTCTTTTATTTTTTGGAAAAGCTTTCATCACATCCTGGCATATTCCCCATGTCTGTTTCTTATTTACAATTTATGGTGAAGCAATAAAAGACTCAATAGTCTTGAATAATTTCAGCTGCCCCTCCCCATTTCCATGCAGAATGCCTCATATCTGCTAATATGGCACAGGAGAATGAGCTAGCCTGGAACAGGGCGATTTTCCTAAGTGAAGCAGAGATGTAGGACTTGCCTGCGACAGTCATCTCTCCCGCAGGTTGGGGGCAGAGAAAGGTCTCGGATGTTGGTATCAATTATAGCAATCCATTTAAGGGGTAACTGTGTTCACAATGTGGGAGCCAGCTTTATCCCAAATGGGGTTAATAAAAGAGTTAAACTCCGCCTCAGCCGTCATCACATGAGGACCATTTCCTATTCTAATCTAGTGAAGAAAAAAAAAACGCGCCAAGGAACTAAAAATGAACACAGTCTGTGTCCTCCTAACTGAGAACAGACACCAGGCATGGGCAGCCCTTGTGAGAACCTAGAACCCAGCCTGACCTGAATCCCGTGTCCTCCTGCATCTGGCCAGTAAAGTAGGGCTGAATCAACAGATACCTTACATGTCCTAGGAGCTTGTGGTGCTTCTTAGAAAGGCTTCATGCAGGCTTAATGCCTCACTCGCTCATTGACCAGACGCTTTTATTTATCAGGTAGTACTTACTTAGCCTTTAAATGCCAGGCTCGAGGCTGGACTTTGGTGCGTCAATCAATCTAAAAAGGATCCTGGATACCTTTCTAGCAGGAACCAGAGAAGACTGCAGGGGCCAGATGAGGAGACCTAACATTTGCAGCGGTGTGGTGTGGGTGGCGTGAGTGAGAGAGAATCCAGGGTGAGGTGGTGGTGCGCTTTCCTCAGGCTAGATGACAGAGCCGTGACTGCCTAGAGGCCTTGGGGGAGCGACGGAAGCAAGTGGATCTCAGAGCCCAACAAAAACCAGGGCTACCTGGCAGCAGCTGTTCTCATTCATGTAGAGAGACGCGATCACCCTGGATGGTTTGGTCAGGAGTTGGAAAGGCAAACTCCTAACTCCACTATTCTTCTACTGTTCCCCCGCCTCTGCTAGTAAAAGCCAGTAGCCAAAACCAGCAGCAAGTACAGGCCAGGAAGCTCTTTGGGAAAGCTGTTGCAAGTTAGCTTCCCAGAGCCCGAGCAATGTAGAACAGGGACAGAAAGCTCACGTGCATGTGTTCGCACATCCCCATTTCTCAAACGAGACTAGCGCTGAAAGCAAAATGCATACAAAACTAAGAGCTACGTTATAGGTTGGAGGTCAGAGTCAGGCTCCTCCAAACATCCAGAGCTTGATACTTAGCCACTCTAGAGTTGGTCCCTGTTCTAACCGGAGAATAACGCCAACAAGTGCTGCTTGACTGACTGATTACAAAAGCCTGGCTGAGCAAACTCCCTGGTCACTAGTCTTGAACTGACACCCTGTTTAGTAAATGTGCTCATGAAAGTCTGTTAGCCTCCCAAGGCCCTTTTGCCAGATGGCAGAATGGGGGAGAGGAGGGAAGGGGAGGGGAGAAACATATATTTAAAATTGCAGACTATTACTCCAGACCCCAGGCTTGGTGATGTGTTTAATCCATTTGATTCTTACAAGTGCTTCTGTGATGTCTTCTTTTCTGTTTCATGGATGAGGGAACCGAGTCTTAGAGATGATGATTGGCTAGCTCAATACAACACCACCATTTGAGTAAGAAGTAGGGCAGAGAGCCTAAAGCAGTAGGTCTCAACCTGTGGGTTCTGACTTCTTTTTTATAGGGGTGGGGGGGTGGGGGGTGGGGGCGCGTCTAATGACCCTTTCACAGGACTCACCTTAAGACCGTTGGAAAACAGGACATTTACATTATGATTTATAACAGTCTTGCTATAACAGTAACAAGATTACAGTGATGGAGTCTCAACAATAAAAATAATTTTATTGTTGGGGGTCACCACAGCATGAGCTCTTTTAAAGGGCCGCAGCATTAGGAAGATTGAGAACCACTGTCCTAAAGTATGCCCAGCTGGGGGGGGGGGAGGATTGCATCTTGTTAGCTGTGTGGTTCTCCCTGGGCAAGTTTCTTATCTGTTAAGTGAGTAGCGTGGAAGGAAATGGTCTGCAAGGGACAGAAGTCACATAGATGGAACTCTGAAAGGTTGAAGATTCTGGCGAATGTGCTGACCCCTCCTGGCCAATTAATATCTGTAAACACAAACTTGTTTACATATTTCGAGCCAACAAATTACCCCTACATGACCTGATAGACACCTCGGATCATTGGCTCACCTTTCCCTTTATGGATAGTCAGTATGTGCTTGGCTTTTCCAACGGTAGGCTTACACGGCGGGCTACGGTTCTGGGGGTGGGAACGTGAGGAAGAGAGAGTCTGTTCTTTATTCCTTGGGAAGAGGCTGGGAAATGAAGCACAAAGGTTGAGCCTTAAGCCTAACCCATGCTGAAGGTGAGGCCGTTCCAGGAGGTGGGGCCATCACGGAAGGTCTGTTTTGAAGACTCACCCTTCCCAAGGCCGTGCACGCTTCTGCCATTCCAGGGGAAACCACGCCTCTCCCTAAATACCTCCTCCTTTCAAGAAAGAGCCTTCAATCACAATTGCATGCCCCTCCAAATCCCACACAGCTACCAAATGCAGTCCCTGTCATTTCTTGGCCCATTTCCCACCTAGAGCCCATGCATCATCCTTGAATCCACACCCTACTGTTTGGCTAATGATTACTTACTAATGCATGTTGAGCTGCTTTTTTTTTTTTTTAAGTCGGAGAAACAAACGTTTCATTGTGTGATCAACTCTTAGGGTATGCTGCATGCATGGATCCAACTCGCTTCTATAGATTGTTTAGGATTTTTGAATCACCTGTAGCGAGAACTTAAGAGGTGCAACAAAACTGTAGCCATGCTGGTTAGGAGGTTGGGGTGAGCCTGTCCCTGCACGAGGGAATCCCTGGGTCCGGGCTGGGCGTCTTAGTGCTGTTCCACAGTGACTCCATCCTTTCTGTGAGGTTGAGCAGGGAAAGGCCCTTTCAATGAAGTATTTTTGAATCCTTGGAGGAGGGAGCTCCAAAGGGAGAGGTGTTGGATGTGCGTGGTTCCTCCAAAGAGCAGCTTTACCTCTTCCATTTCTGTGCAGCATTCTGCAGCACTGGGGTTGGAGAGGGGGAGGGGATTTGCTAGGAACATTCTTAAAATAGAGGCATGGAAGCCAATCTGTCAGGTAGAAGTGTGCAGGCGTTGAAACCCTGGTTACCGTGACACTACACTGGGATGTTATTTTGCCCCATCAGAGCAAGTCCAATTGGAGGGGCCCAGGGTTCCTAGGAGGGGGATGCGTGATATGATTGCACAGCTTTAAGGCCCCTCATGAGGGCCCCTAGCTCATTTTTGGTCCTTGACCCTGGCTGCCTTTCTGATTCTAGGCATCTGGAAGACAATCAGGTCAGCGTCATCGAGAGAGGCGCCTTCCAGGATCTGAAACAGCTGGAGCGACTGTAAGTAAAGAACAGCCTTGTGTTCTTGAAAGAGAAAGTTTTCAGTTTTCTCCACTCTTGTTTTGGTCTGGTGGCCTTGGGAAAAGCAAGTCTCCAAGGTTTGGAGGGGGTGGGAAGCGTTTTCTACTACACTTAATGTTGTCTGAAGCATGTCACAGAGACACTGCGATCCGCAAACAGCCCTGTTCTAGAAAGGACACAGGGACCAACAGCATCTGGGGCTAGATGTCTTCTCTCCCCAGGCCTGAGGTTTCCCTTGGTTTCTTTGCATGGCGCTGCTTCTACCCTCACCTCAGCTTCTCCTTTCGCAGAGGTGTGAGCTAATGTCATGGAAGCCGGCAGCAGGTCCTCCCCTCCTCCTCAAGGCTTCTCCTCCGTGTACTCTTGTGGGAGAGGAAGGATGGGCGAGTGGGCGCAGCCTTCCGCGTGCCTGCTCCTCTGAGCACCAGCCTGTCTCAGGAAACCCACACGTTTCCACGAGAGAACACGTTGCCACTGGTTTAAAATAGGCCTCTGTTCTGAGTTGATCAGAGGGTCGGCAGCAAAAGAGGCGGGCCTGGGAGCTGGGTGGAGCCTCCATGTAGTTTGCCGTGAATGCTTTTGCAGAAAACCATGGGGTTGTTTGGATGAGGAAGGTTGCTGAGATGGTTAAATGGGCAGCTTCACCTCCCCTCAGTTAATCAGACCTGACAGCTCAGAACATCTGGATATTTGCTTTCTGCCCTCTGAGTAGGGATTGTCCCCAAGAGCACTTAGTCATGCCGGTGGGCGGCTCTCATCGACGCCTCCCCCTGTAGCCCCATTGCCCTGACATTTCAGCTTCCTTCTGTCCTGGGGCCTGGGACTGGAATAGTTCATGGTTATGCCAGCTTACCTGGAAGGACACCGCTCTGCTTCTCTATCCTGTGGCCAGAGATGACTTACTCGCTTTGGGACAGGTCTCTTTTACAGAGACGTGACTGGGTGAGAGGGAGTGCCTGGCCCAACTTCCTTGTTTTGTGATGTGTCATCCTTTCTCCACCAAGTCGTTATATACAAGGCCACACGGCAGTGAGGAAGGTCCTTGTCTCAAGGCAATTAGTATCCATTGTTTTCTCATAGATCCAACTCCAGCATGGCTTTTGCTGTCACTAGTTCGAAAATAAGACATTTATTTCTAGTAAGAGAAAAAAAAGTTATTTAAAAATCATGTTGCCTTTGTTTACATTTTGATTTTTCAGGTTTCCTAAAATTTAAGTTCTTTTTTTTTTTTTTGACCAAAGAAAACATGCAAGTATTTGTTAAGCTTTGTTCTTCTTTGTGAAAAATCTACATTTACATGTAAAAATGAACACATGGTCCAGTGTAAAAAAGCCTTCCCTTGCTTAGTTTTTGGATTAGAAGGACAAATACATTGTTAATTTGTTCGTTTCATGGTTGTTGGGAGGGACTTAGTGAGTGCTTTGGAGATATCAGAAATGTGTGTGTGTGTACATATGTGTGTATCTGTCTCTGTATGTGTGTGTGTGGGGGGAGGTTTCACAAGCGATCGATTCTTTTATTCTCCCTGCTGCTAAATTATAACAAGCAAAAATGAGGTATCATTAACCTCATTTGGTAGATGAAGAAACAAATGCCTGGGAAGATTAAGCCAAAGAGTTGTCAGGGTTGGGTAAGATTCCCAGCCCACATCTGTCTGCCATCAAAGCCCGCCTCCTCTCATCTTCCTGCGCGGCACACACACACACACACACACACACACACACACACACACACACACGAGGTGACGTGTGAGCTTTAGCAACGGCCCCGCGAATAGCCTCTCATGTACCCATTCAAATCTAGGAAGGCTGCGGGGAGTATTCCGGCAAAGGTCTCTTTTCTGTGGAGTGGTGAAAAAGGCCAAAATGCTACACATGTCTGGGGAACTAAGGGATTCCGGTGGCTGAGCACACCTGGCTCCTTGTCTGTTTTGGTATATTAGGTGGGTAGTGCTACCTGCGATGCTCTCTAAACCGTCAAATCTCAGTGACTTAGCACAGTGGAACTTTACTTCTAATCCTTACAAACTCAATATGACATTCCTGCTGGAGCGCCCCGCCCCCCCCCCACTCTTCCAAAAAAGAGACTCAGAGCCAGGCTCCTTCCGTGCCTCGACGCAGCCATCTTTGTAGCTTGGTATGCAATGTGCAAATGTATCAAGTCAGTGAGTGGAGAAAAATAGCATGGAGCACTGGCCACAGGGCATTTCCACGTGAGACCTGGAAGAGGAATATGTCCAGTGAGGTAGCCATGTAGCTATAGCTACACTATAAAAAAGGCTGGCTAAGGTGGCTGAGCTACAGGACAGGAGGTAGCTGGATAGGAAGCCAGTCTAACTTCAGTTGCACAAGTACCTGGACAGGAAGGTGGGAAGTATCTGCTATTTTATAGACATCAGAGTCAGCAAAAAGATGAGTGTGTGTGTGTGTGTGTGTGTGTGTGTGTGTGTGTGTGTGTGTGTGTGTGTGTGTGTTAGTAGGGAGGGGAGGCAGGGGGAATCCTCATTGGTGTTAATCTGCTTTCTAGTCAAGCAGTCTGCTTTCCATCACCCTGAGTGACATGAAAGAAGAAAATGCAATATATTTGCTATTAACCACTGAAGAAGTAGATGGCGGCTGTGCCATCTGTAGCACGCTCCAGGGTCTCTTTACCGTGTCTCTGTGTTACATAATAAAATATTTTTATTGGTTCTGTTCTAAAACAGCCTTAAAAAAAAAATAAATGGATTTTGATAATTTCCATTCTGAGTGTTTTATTCTTGGCTTATTCTCTTGGGGGCTCACTGGGAAAGTGAAGGGGCGTGTCTTATATTTCAGGTCTTGGAATTCCTCTGTCCCTCCATAAAAGGACCCACAGACTCAGTTAGGTGCTACTCTGTGTTCGATTGCTTCCTGTTGCAGCAACAAGACACCCGAAGCTGGGTACTTTATAAAAAGAAGCTGATTTAACTAATACTTTGAGGGGGCTAACAGTATAAAGTTGGGTGACCCCCCCACCGCTTGGGCCTCTGGTGAAGGCCCCATTAGCTTTGTTGTGTCATGATGGGAGCTTATATGAAAAGGAGAGAGTATTTGGGGAGATTTAAAAGCCAGCGAGTAGGAGGCTTCAGGCTTCCTCTTATTTTCCATCCTAAAGTCTTGTTCTTAGGAGAACAACAAACCTACCAACCTCTTACAGAAATCGTGCCCCATGCACAGCCACCTCCCTTTTGGCCCTGCCTCTTATAGGTTAATCCTGCCACATTTAGGATGAGGCTGTCGGCGTATCCCACGCACATACCTTCCCGTGACAGTGACTCATCTTTATCCCTATCATAAAGTGCTGGACACCGTGTCTTCACTTCCACTTTCAAAAGTGTTTCACATCCAAACAGGGATTCTGTTGGGGCCAGAGTTATGATGCATTAAGCTCCTCCTAGACTCAAAGCCCCTGAACAAGAAAAGAGTCTAGTTACTTAAGGAATATTTACTAAGAAATACTTGAAGTTTTATTTTATACCAGTAGATCTAACTGGGATTTACATTTTTTTTTCCCCCTGGGAGGATTCTTGGTGATGGCTGCAGACATTTTTGACTTTTATAATTGGGACTGGAGCTAACTAGTGGGCCAGTTAGTAGCTCTGAAAACTCTAAACTACTCAGAACATCCCCCAAGATAGGATTCTCCACCCCCAGATCTCACTGGTACCAAGGCTGAGGAGTCCTCGTGAACGGATAGGTAACATGTCAGATGCTTCACAGAGGCCGGGTCATTTATTACACATGAGGACGGGAGGTCCAAACTAGCATGACCTTGTTGTGAGAAAACATAAAACCTACACCATTGATGTAAAATAATGTTCCTGCTATTTTTATGCAGAATCTGCCTTAGCTATCAGTTCTGTCCAGAAAGTTCTAGAAGGACGAAAACCCTGGTGACACCAGATAGGAAACAAAATAGACCTTTCTCTGAAGTGACCACTTCAATCTCAAAGAGTTTCTGTCATGAAAGATGCAGGGCGTGCCCTCTGAAAGACTCCACCCAGCAGGGGATGGAAGCTGAGTTTCAGCCAAACTTTGGGGAGCTCAGGGAGTCTTATGGAAGAGTTGGGGAATAGAAGGACCTGGAAGGGACAGGAGCTCCACAAGAAGGCCAATGGAGCCAACACATATGGGGGGTGCTGCAGAGACTGGTGCACCAGCCAAGTACTATGCATGGCGAGGACCTACACCCTCTGCTCAGATGCAGTAGATAGGCAGCACGGTCTCCTTCCGGGTCCCACAGTATGGGGAGTAGGAGCAGCCTCTGACATGGACTCTGGTGCCTGTTTATTGATCTCTTTCCCCTGGTGGGGGAGCCTTGCCAGGCCACAGAGGAAGAGGATACATGCAGCCAGTATGAGACTAGATAGGCTGAGGTCAGATGATAGAGGAGGAAGGCTCCCATTTCTGAGGACTAGGGGAGGGGAGAGAGGGACCGAGGGAGGGAGGCTGGGACCAGAAGGTGACTAGGGAGGGGGCTACAATCAGGATGTGAAGTGAGCAAATTAAAAAAAAAAAAAGATGTGGACATGCCATCGATTAGTCTAGGTTTAAAAAACCTTAGGATGGTAACAGCAACACAATAGTTGGGAGAATTAAAATCATCAGAGATCCTTTAATTATCTACAAAGTGATGGCATTCGTGTTTATTGCCTCATTAAATCGAGGATGTTTCCTCTAATCACCAGGGTAGTCTCTAAAAAGTGTAGTATAGAATGCAGTAGCCAAAAGGAGGGAGAGGCGATGGGTATGTGACAAACTATATGGTTAATACAAGGGAGGGATAAAAGGAAAGAAAGAAAAATCCTGGAAAACAAATGGGGCGGAGAGATAGTAAGGTGCTGTGTGCACATGCAGGTGGAAGATTAGTTATAGCAGATGGCTAAGCCAGCAATTAAAACACAGAGAGTGACAGAGTAGACAACAGTTATGTACTTTCAAAAAAAGTTTATTAAATTTCATTATGTGTGTGTGTGTGTCTGTGGTTCTATGTGTGTGTTTGGGCATAGGAGCTACATATGAGTGCAAGTGTCAGGCTGTCCCCTGAAGCTGGAGTTACAGGCCAGGGAGAGCAGCCTGATGTGGGGGCCTGGGAACTGGCCCCAGGACCCTCTCAGGAGCAGCAATAGCTCTTAACCACTGAGCTGTCCCTCTCGAGCCCCAATGCTTATGTGATTTTCTAAAAATAAATTAGACAGAAAGATGGGTAAAGGTGGGAAAATAAAAAGGAAGGAAGTAATACTTAGAAAGCACCAAAAGAATGTACTAAGACAGTCTTTTTGTAATGTAGAAACATTGGGTATAAAGCAGGATATTTCACACTAATAAAGTAGTAAATACAATTCATAAATACAGCAAGTCTGCGCATGTGGCTGAAAACATAGCCTGAAAGTATGTAAGGCAAATATTGATAGAACCAAAGGAACAAACAAGTTAATTATTGAATTTACTTCTCATTAATTAAAAGAAAAAGCAGGCACAGTTATTAACGCACAAAATATTTTAATAACAAATTTTGCAAACCTGGTCTAATTGATGCGTAGAGAACACTGCTTCAGGAACACCTACAAAATATTCTTTGCAAGCATATATGGAACTATTCCACACTGGGTTAGAATGCAGGGGTCAGCTGGCGATGCAGCTCATTGGCAGAGCGCTTCCTTAGCATATGCAGGGCCTCACGTTCAGCCCTCAGCATAGCACACTGAGGAGGGAGGAAGGGAGAGGGGGGGGGTGGGCAATGGAGAAAGTAGAGGGCAGTAATGGGGGAGGGGAAGGAAGAGGGACTAGGAATGAGGAAGAGGGCAAGAACAGGGGTGCAGGCTCACCAAGCATCAGAGGACTGAAAGCATGTGGACCATGTCCTTTAGCAGAAATAATTTTTAAAACTCAGTAAGAAATCTGTAGGCAGACCATTTCAGAATATTTGAAAATTGAGCCATATATTTATCAATTGCCTCTTACATAGAGACCATGCTCTATTGTAATTAAGACACACATGTCCTGAGTGTTAATAAGGATGTGGTATGTGTTAGTGAGTATAAATTGCAGCCCAAACCCCAAGGCTGTATTTTCTTTTTCTTTTTTTTTGGCTCTGCTCTGCCAGGTTCTCCCTGGAACAACAGGCGGACACCTCTGAAAGCATAAGACAAACAAACAATTCCATAGATTTTTGTATATCAGGCATATAGTCACAGCTACAAAAGAAAAAAAAAGTAACAAACACAGTGGTGAATCCAAGAAAAATTGCCCCAAATTATATTTCCATCTGTTCCCTGATAACAACTACGAAGGAATTGTGGTAAGATGGGGCATAAAGACTTGGTTCACTTTGGTTTCTTTAAACTCTTCAAACTCCTGAAAACAAGGCTTTCTCTCCACCCAAGGAAGGGCTCAGTATTATTATGATACTCTTTTAGATAGATCAGCAGAGGGGGAAGGAGAACTTCTTGAGAAAGTTCCAGAAACTACTGGAAGAACCAGATCTTGGAAACCCCAAAGCTGTATTCTTTATTGTTTTTTTGTTTTTGTTTTTGTTTTTTTACAACAAAATAGGGCTGATCTTGAGAGTTCTGTAGGTGTGATGTATCATTTCCTTGTCTTTCCTCCTAAAATGTCAGGGAAATTTATATTAAGAAATGAGCAAACAAACTAGATACAATGGTGCACACCTTTAATCTCAGCATTTGAGAGACAGGATCAGATGGAGCTCTGCCTGCTCTACATAGAAAATTCCAGGCCAGCAAAGGCTGCATAGCGGATGGGAGGGGGGAAGACAGAAAAAACAGTAAGACTAATTCTGAAGTTTGCGCAAAGTTGTTTCAATCGGATTAGGAAGTAATACGAGGCATAATAACCTCCCTAGAAACAATGAAAATACCTGTAGAGAAAACAACAAGTATAATTGAACAACTGTTCAAGACTAGCTACAGGAATTAAAATCCTAAAGATTATTAAATTGTATACCCAACATTTTAAAAAGAACTCAGAAATGGCATAGCTGGGACAAAAAAAAAAAAAAAAAGAGCACAAATTGAAAGGAATGATGAAGAACCCAAGAAGGAATTTAGAAATAAAAGAAGCCCTTCAAAATGAATATTGCCAATACTGCGTGAAGAAGAACAGCTGTCAGAGTGACACTACCCAGTTGCAAATCTTACTACAAAGCTACAGTAATCAAGACAAGATGAGATTGGGGGAAATAACGTAACACGAGTCAACGGAGCAGCCCAGAAACACACCCACATGAGTAGAGTCAACTGGGTTCTGATGACGTTTGATGGGTTTGATGAGGTTCAGTGGGGAGGGAAGTCTTTTTCAACAAAGAGTGCTGGGAAAATAAAAATATCCATATGCAGAGGAATAATCCAGTCCAAACCTTTACATCTTACACTGGGATGGTGGTGGTGGTGGTGGGGTGGTTTGGTGTTTGCCCTGTTGTACTTTCTTGCTTTAGTCTGGTCTGCCTTATGCTTCATTCTTCCCTTTCAGAATGAGGACAGCTGCTCTTTGTGGATGGGTGTTGGGAACAAGTAACTGTTTTTGTGTTTCTTCTTCATTTTATTTGAGCCAACAGCTACATTGCGCCGAGTCTCAGAAGAGACTTTGGACTTTGAACTGGTGTTAAAGACTATGTGGACATTTCAAGTTGGCCAGTGTATTTTGCACTGGAAAATGGCTGTGAGCCCTAAGTTAGGAGTAGTGTGTTATCATTTGGAGGGCTGACGGGGGGGGGGGGGGCCGAGGGGGGAGATACTCCCATAGGCTCTTGTGTTTGAGTGCTTGGTTCCCAGTGGTATCACCATTTGGGGGAGATGTGGTACGTTTACAAGGTGTGTCCCAACAGCAAGAAGTCGTTGAATGGCAAAGATGCAGGTCTTAGCAGCTATAGCCTGCCCTACATCTATCTCAAGCCTACCTCTCCCTGATTCTCAGTCTGCGAGACGTGAACAAGCAGCCAGCCTTATGTCCTTGCTGCCACAGCCACAGCCACCTCCATGTCCTTGCCTTTATTGCCACTAGTGACTGTACCCTCAAATCGTGGCTGAAAACAGTTCCTTTATCCCTTAAAAACCCAGTACAGAAAGAAATAGCTCCCCACCCTCTACCCCTGTCCCCCAAAAGAAAGACTGGATGAGACAAGTCTCTCCCAGAGAAAACTTGTAAGGTTTGCCCATTTTGGAAGACAGCGTAGTGGTTCCTTACAACGCTAAACACTGTCATTATATAGTCTAGGCCAGAAATTGCTCAGGATTCGAGGAAGGAAGAGGAAGCACAGGTTGAACATACAGATTATGATGAGGACCAGGGCTGGGGGTGGCGTGTGCTGCTGTGTGGCCCTGGAATGGTGAGTCTGGAGCCTTGCATGTGTCAGAACCCCTAAACTTTTTAGCACAAGGAGCGAACTTTAAGGAAAGCCAGTTTAAAAAAAAAATCACCGTGGAAACCGACGGCAGGCTTGATGAATGCAGCTATCAGCCACATTGAAAGTGATGGACTAAGATTCTGATGTAGGTAGCTTGGAAATGAGTGAGATCTGAAAGGTGTAAGCCCAAAGGAGCCGCGCGAAAGAGCTGTTCTTCACTTGATAAATTTGTTTCCTCGTGGGGTATGAATTAATAATTTATAAACCACTAGGCATGTGCACTGGGATTGAATGATGAATGACGGGAACACATGTCTCCCTGCTGAAATATATGGCCCGAGACGGACTATGGGTAATATGAGAATGAGCTTTTAGCAGTAAATAGGACACAGTTGAGGGCATAGGTTATGAACTCACGGTTAACCTAATGAGTGGACTCTCAGTTAATAGAATTGAATTTACACAGAAATGTCCACTGAAATGTATCTATACAGGAGTTAGTATACAAGATTGCCATCAGCAAGGGGATATAAAAGTAACAACAGCATAGTGGCAATGAGTGTGCCTAGCTCTTGGATCTGGATGTGTGATGCTATTCTCAGTAGGATTAATACCCCTTGGGAAAAATGGTTTATTCTAGGACTGGAGCCTAGCATATATTGTGTTGTAAAGGGTATGTTTGAGACAAAAAAAAAAAAAAAAAAAAAAAAAAAAAAAAAAGAAAGAAAAGAAAAGAAAAAAGAACAACAGTAGATTGAATTTCAAAATATCTAGTAGAAAGATATTTTAAATATTCCCAACCAAATGTCTGAGGTAGTGGGTGTGTTCCTCACCCTGATCTGATCACTCCATATTGTTTCTATGTGCTTATGTGTAACTCCTATAAGTAAATTTATATGTATATATTTATATATAGTATACATGTTTATATTATATCTTTTTTTTAAATGTCCCACAATTATGGGTATATCAAAAGGAGGTAGGAATACACTGAAAGATCTCAATTATAAAGGCTTAGATTACTGGAAAAGTAAAATAAATGGCTATTAAAGTCTAACCTATATGAGTTTTTCAGATATAGATAAGAAGAAGACAAACTATATACAGTGTTCGAATTATCTGCTTTGCAGATTCTCTACCCTGTATAAGGTTGACCAGATCTCTGCATTCCACACCTGAGGGTTGCAGTGACTTTCTTAAAAGAGCAGTGTATGGAGCGATATACAGTGATGTTACAGAGAGGAAGTCTGACACACCCTGTCTCAAAACAATGATTAACATCATCATCAACATCGACAAGTCATCTTCACAGTCTACCTTTGATATGGAGTGAAGAAAATAATACTGTGTTTGTGATCTTTTCTCTAAAAATCTATCATCTTAATTTAAAAATGAAAGCCCATCAAAATTTAATGAAAGGACATTCTAAAAACACTCAAATAGACCTTGCTATGTTTGGAGAAGTGATCCCCCAAGAGCCTTATATTAATATTTGCCTCCCAGGATATCCCTGCTAGGAGATGGTGGGACCTTGTTGGAGGTGCGTGCTAAGAGAACACCCTGCTGCCGAACTACGTAAGAGTTCGGGACCTTTCAGGCATGTCCAACAAAGCATTTGGGGCCAAAGTTGTTCTCATTTTCTCCTTTCTCTATGACTCAGGAAGTAAGTGGCTTCCTCTTCTGCAATGTCCCACCCACCCTTGTCAGAAACCTAGATCAGTGGGGACCACTCCATCCTGAAACGTGAACTCTAGACTGTGATGCAGTGTAATCTTTTCTGTTCATCATTCATGCATCTGTTCATCTCAGGCATTTTTCTGTAGTGATAGTAAACTAATACAGCCCTCTTGGAAACTGGTACAATTATCAAAAACAAGAGAAGAGAATTTGTCAAGCCAAAGGTAGCTCAGACACAAAAGAACTAAATGAATGCGACATCTCAGACAAAAGCCTGAAGCAATCATAATAAAAGGACACAAGTGAAAACTAAGGCTATGTGAGGGGGAAAAAAAAGCTATTGACTTTAGTCAATAGTGTATTCATACTGTTTAATGATGATAAATGTACTACTCTGATTTCTCTTATTAACATTATTAATGTATTATTGCTACTAGGAGAAAGTAGGTCTGGAATATATAGAACTCCTTATACAACTTTCCAACGTAAATGCAAATCTATACCTATTTTCATAACTAAAATTTAGTTTTTTTTTTAAAAATGACCTTACCAAACTATACCTTAATTATAGATGTGTGAACAAAAAGTAGTTGATGACTGTGAAAGCAGGTGTTCCGGTCAGGGCCCTTTACGTGCTAAGAGAACGCCCTACTGCCGAACTACGTTCCCAACCCAAAACAAATGCTTTTTAAAATTAAACCATATGAACCTAGATGGAATTCAAGAACAAATAGTTATAACAAATGATGCTTTAGGAGAAATGGAAGACAGAAAGTATTTTTAAATCCACGGGCAATTACTGTAGAACTAGAAGGGCCTTAAGAAAAACCAATACAAGTTGTGCACAGTTCCTCTAACAGTTACAGTGAATACTGTGGATAACTACTATTATTCAAAAGAAGATTTCTGTAAATAACAGATGGCTTGGAAGTCCATCTTGAAAGGACACAAGATCAAGCACAGTCTAATAAAATTAATGGATCTAAAGGAACTCCCTGCACATTCAGCCAGTTAGAGACTTGTAGTGGAAAGAAAACTAGAGTTCTAGCATTTTTTTCTGATGCCAAAACATTTTGCCATAATATTATCATGCAGCTTAATTTAAGGAAATAAAATATGAACCATGGCCTGCATGCTCAGCCATATCGGCACTCAAGTGCAATTGACTCCAGGATAAGATGAAGGAAATTCCAGACCTTGGGCAAATGTCTCCCACATAGCACTTCCATAGGAGTTCCTGAAAGAGCAAAGTTCACTCACCAACAGGTCGGCTTGCCCAGTGAGATGGGGACAGAGCAGGGAATGATGTGCTGTCTCCCGTGGCTCCGTATGATGACTTCCTTATCCTTAGTTGTGTTACGGTCTCAGAATGACCGTGGTTATTAACTTACAAAGAAGAAAGGTTTACTCTGGCTCACAGTTTGAGAAATTCCAGTCCATGGTTGATTGATGTAGTTAACGGGCCCATAGAAAAGCCATATATCATAGCAGGAGAGTATGGCAGACCAAAATGTCTCACCACATGGCTAGGAAGCACAAAAGGAGGATGTAGGTCTCACAGTTACCTTCAAGAGCAATTCTAAATAACCTCAAGGCCTAGTAGTATCCCCTACATAAGATTCTTTCACCTCCAGTAATGTCACCCTGGAGATGAAGAATTAACGTACAGGGCTTGGCTAGACATCTAATGTCTATACTGTAGAACTGGATATATTAATGGCATTCCAGGAACTTGATGTGTCTAGTGACACCAAATGGGAGAAACCTGGGTCCCTCCTCATATGCATGAGGCTATGATATGAACAACAAATCAAGTTGTGCTTTTTCAGAACTAGTAATGCAGTTCATCATATTTACAGAATAGATGAGAGAAGTCACTTCATTTTTCTCAGATTAAAAAAAAAAATCTTTTAGGAGCGTTCAGAATTGGTTTGTGATTTTTAAAGCCTTTGACCCACAAGGGACAAAACAACTTAAGAAAGAAAAACAAAGCTCATGGGTAATGAGAAAATGTAAACCTGTTTGTAGGCAAAGCAGACAGCTTCCGTCATGATCTCTGTTCTTCATCCTAGCTGTGAAAAAGGAAAAACAAACAAAACCAAGTGGATGAGGGAAGGAAAGATTGGCAGGGTGAGTGAAGAGAAAACATGGAGAAGACCATGGGACAAAGGAAAATAAGTGCATGGCATCATGCCCAGGTGACATTACCAAGTACACACAGCATACAAAATGATCTGCAAACAAAATTTCAGGACTTCAGTCACTGGACACACAACTGATGTTCTCTAAAAGTCAATGAATTGATTCTGTTTCACCAACAGACAATTAGAGGTTTTTAAGTAGTTTTTAACCATAGCATCAGAAATATTAACTGCCCGTGAGCAGGTCTAGTAAAAGATGTGCAATTACTTCACTCTGAGAAACTAAAGGTGGCTGCTCTGTGTGAGAGATGTTAGAGGCCTGAAGAAAAGGCAGAGAGTGTCGCAGTTCTCTCCAGACCCCTAGCTAACTAGAGCAGCATGCTCCCCTTCCAACTGCCAGGAGGCTACCGGGCAAACTTTTAAGGTCATCCTAACATTTGTATTGGAGAGGAGATGCTCTTGACCACTCGGGGATAGAACAATGCTGGTTATGGAAAAGATGCTGAGTCCATGAAGCAGTTCTGAATAACCAATCTTAAATATGATAAGAGAATAACAGAAGATGGCTATCCGTGTGAAAAACTGCCTGGGCAGCCTGCCTCATGCCCTTCACAAAATCAGATGTAAGTGGCCTATAGATTTAGAAGTGGAGGTCAGAATACCACAGGATCTGTTCATAGCCTTGGGGTAGCTAATACTTCCTAACCAGGATGCAGAGGGCACTGAACATAAAGAATGAAGTAGATAATTTCCTTGCTCACATTAAAGCAAGTAACATTTATTCATCCTGGATACATTATCGTAAAGCCAGTGTCTCACAGTGTAAGTAAAGATATTGGCGATTGATAGAGGAATTAATTATATTGGGAATTCATAAGATTGCCTACAAATCAGTAAAAAGACAATCAACCTGGTAAAGAAAGGGGCTCAATGCTGAAAATGAATCCGGAGTTTCTCAGGAAGCTAAAAATAACACTGCCGCATGACTCAGCAATGACACTCTTGGCACGTACCCAGAGGACCCCCTATCACAGGGATACCTGATCATCCATAGTCAAAGCTGCTGTCTTCTAGGAAAGAGAGGCAGCCCAGGCGTGCAGCAGCTGATGGCTGGATAATGAAGACATGGTAAAATGGTTCAGTGCACAGCTATCAAGAAAAATGAAATTAGCAAGAAAATGGGTGGAACTGGAAAACCTAATCTAAGTGAGGTGATCCAGGCCCCAAAGGATGAATGCTGCATCTTCTCTCTCATACAAGGATCGTTGCTGCAACAATTCAGTGTAGTGTGTCTCACACAGAGTATCTGTGCAAGGCAGGAAATAAGAAAGGAAACGGGGTGGCAGAAGAGGCTATTTAAACGAAGGGGGAATCGTAGGATATAGGTAAAGGCAGGAAAGATAGGGAATGTGGTGGGTGAAAAGATTTAGTCAGGGGGTGCTGGAGAGATGAGTGTATGAGGTGAGGGGCGGATTAACTGGGATCAAGGGAGAATGACGAAACTATTTGGAAAGTAAGATGTGCCCACCTATGCAGCAGTAGCTTGACTCTTGCGGAGGGTGACCGGCTCCCCTCTGCGTAGATTCAAGACCCACCACTCTACATGAGGATGTCCATGGAGGGAACCAATGGGGGAAACCAGAGAGAGAGAGGATAGGTAGAGAGAGAGAGAGAGAGAGAGAGAGAGAGAGAGGGAGAGAGGGAGGGAGGGAGAGAGGGAGGGAGGGAGGGAGGGAGGGAGGGGGGGGGAGGGAGAGAGAGGGAGACCACAGCAGCTAGGGATTTTGAAAAAACAGTTCACACAAAGATTTCGAATTCGACCTTCATATGAGAAGTTACTTCATCTTTAAGGGATTGTGGAATAAACCGCAGGGTGACGCGCTCATGAGAATGGCTAAAAGCTACAATATCTAGGCGTGGGTAAGTGAAATGATCACATTTGTGATGTCCTATTGTGGTCGTAATCGATATCATTATAGTCCAAGATCCTAATAGTTCCATTGCTGGGTCTGGACCCCACAACATGGGATTTACACGTGTGCTCACATTAGGGTTGTCCGTGATAACTTCAAAGTAGAAAGAAGCCAAACGCTCACCAGCTGTAGAGTAAATAGGGTCTGTGGAGCATCTTCTCAGTGGAGTCAGCTAAGAGAAAACAGAAACAATGGCACACAGGGAAGCTCCTGCTGCTGCCTGTCATGACACAGTGCATTTCAGAAACATGATGAATGACAAAACTCGGGAGGAGAGCTATATAGAAAGTGACTCGTTTAAGTCAGTTTAGAAACAGGTCAGAACCGGTATGAAGTCAAGAAGGTGGCTAGCAGTGGAGAGTGGTCAGTTGAGTGGGACGTTAGGGCTTGGGGTGTGTGCCTTCACTCAGTCAGAGTGAGAGTTTGGAAGTTTTTGCTGGGTGGGAAATTGTTCAGTCTGTACAACTTTGGTTGGTGGATTATTCTTCAAAAATAATTTCAAAAGAAACTTAAGAAACAGAACAAGCAAACTGCCTGGGGGACTGTGTGAAATCAGTCTTGGGGAGTTAAAATGTTAAGGAGTTACCATTAACTTTAAGTATGATAATGGCACTCTCGGACCGTGGGAGAACCTTCTTAATCTCTTGAAAGGAATACTGTAGTCCATAGGGTCAATGTCCCCCGTGTCTATATAGTTTGCATGAAAATGGTTCAGTGAAGGGGCTGGAGAGATGGCTCAGTGGTTAAGAGCACTGACTGCTCTTCCAGGAGTCCTGAGTTCAATTCCCAGCAACTACATGATGCCTCACAACCTTCTATAATGTGGTCTCATCATGCTGTATACATAATAAATAAATCTTTTAAAAAGTGGTTCAATGAAAATAGAACTACAGAACAAAATGAAAATCATTGTTGAAATCCTAAGTGTTGGATATGTAAATTCTGATAACATTTTAAAATGTTTTATCTTCAAAATTTTCTGTTAATTATCACATCCCCTGTACAGAGAGAAAATTCTGGCGATCAGAACGTTAAAATAACTTGCCATGTGGGATTTGAATCCATGACTATTCTGGATCCACGTGCTGGGAAAAGAAAACACAGCCTTCAGGAGCTGGAAGGAGATTGAGATACTGTATTATCCAATTTCCTCCTTCTACAGAAAAGGAAGCAGGCTGGAGAGGAATTTGACTTGCATGAAATTTTAATGCAGCATGCAGGGTTTGAAAATATGAGTTGCCTTGGTTTTTTGATGTTTTTTTTTTCCCAAAGAGCAGAAAAACTGTGGTGTATTTAACCCTAACCAGAGTTCACAGTGACTCTTTAATTATTTGTGATACAAATAGGTTATGTATATTTAAACGCATATGGGTGGGAAATGTATTCTTTCCTTAAATGACTGCAGGAATTCTTCTCCTCCTCCCAATGTTGAGAATCCTGTTTGCCCCACCCATGCCAGTGTGTGTGATATTTCTCCACAGACCGCTCAGAAGCCAGACACCCAACAGCCCATGAGTGTGGCCTATCCCTCACTTGTTCTCTTCCAGTAGCACGTTCAGAGTCTGCTCTTTGTTGTTTAATCAGAATCATGGACAGGCTTTTCTTTGTCAAATGTATTGCCAGCATCGTTCACACTTAAATCACCCCATGCTTATGAAGTCTAGCCCGTTTGGGTGTGGTGTATAAGCTAACAATGCCACACACCACTGCGTGTAGATGCTTTTCGGTTGCTTTATTTATTTACTCATTTTTCTGTACCAAATGTCATTTTATTGCAAGATGGTATAAGTAGCTACAAGTTTAAACCATAACTTGGTAATTTTAGTCAGGCAGCAAGTTGCTGCAGATTGCTTATTCAAAAGTGATCACTGGACAACTCCAGATACTAAGCAAGGGTCATAAATATCTTCTTAGTGGCCAATAGGGTTAAACCACTTAATGACCTTGAGCGTTTCTTAGGAAAAGGGCACAGGAATTTCAGTAGACAGCAGTGCAGGAAGAGTTCTTCCTACCGCCTAGATCCCATTTAAGTTAATCTCTCTGGCCGTCTCAGTTGAGATAGACACATTCACATAACTGGCTGAGCCTGAGCCTTCTTTGAGAGCATCTTTAGCTGCTCAATGCCCTTGGCAATCGTCTCCTTTTCCTGCTGTGCAGAAATGCTCTGCACCGCATGCTTCTCCACCCAGTCTGTTGTGTGCGACACTTCATGTCCTGCCCAGAAATGTGATAGTCCAGGCGATTCTTTACCCCCCCCCCCTATATGCTCTGTGCAGCGGTTCTCGGTAAGTGACCTCCAAGGCCACAGCAGTGTTATGCCTCTGAATGTTGAGGAGGCAGTGGCGCTTCTGAACCAGTGCCTGCCGTGCCTTCTCCGTGTCAGTTGCATCCTGGATTTGTTTGACGATCAACTAACTGCTTTTCTTCTTCTAGTTGAGCAGTTTTTTGCTCATTAAGTTTATCGATAAATTCTCCAATGGAGGCGCCATGCTTCTTAATCACACAGACAATCAGCCCTACTACTGATATGGTCGAGGATGACTCTGAGGTGATCACATAGATTTCTTTGGATAAAAAAATACAAGCAAAGCCCAGTCCCAAGCACGCAGGGTCCTGTTACCCCAGTTTTAGGGTAAAGGAACTGGAACAGTTCCTCAGGAATCAGCCCAAGATGTACTTTTCCTCCGTATAAGAGGTGGTACAGGGGCGAGACGTGGCTGTCCTATATGAAAGACCTTTCTTGCCTGTAGTTCCCCTGGTGCCAGGGTGGCCGCGTTCTTCAGGCATGGGGCCACCGCGGCCGCAGCAGAAAGAACCACCCGGGACAGCATTGTCTGCAAAGGTCTAGGCAGCGAGTGGTCTTAGTGTCCCTGTGACCCCAACCTGACACTGTCAGGGACATGAACAAGATGGTCGCTCACATATCTCCCAGTTGCTTTATTTTATTAGTCTTTTTAAAGAAAAATATTCTAGTTTTGTAATATATTCTCTCATCAGCCCTTGGGAATTTTAAATAGGAAGGGAAACCTGGGAAAATATGGACGTAAATATTAAATTTAAGTGTAGTACTGGTAGTTAGGAGAGTCACCTCCTCAGTTTGGTGGACGGAAGTTATCATCTTTAGATGTCAAACGTTTTGATGTCTAAATATCATTTCATAATGGTTCGGTAAAGAAAACAAATACGACAAAGGGAAAGCAATTGCTAAATCTAAGTGGAGGGCATGCATATAATAAGATACTTAAAATCTGGAGTGGGGGGGACAGTTAGGGCAACAGGAAGCTCAAGCAGGATGGCAGGACTCAGCCAGAGCATCCTGCAGGATCACCTCCCTGCATCTCTGAGCTGACCAGGATGGTGAGGAAGAGCTTGTTGGAAGACTTCAGCCTGTAAAACCTTCAAGTATCATCCAGAAGCTGTCTTTTTCCAGAACAAAGCAGAAACATGGGCCAAGTTGTGGAGAGATTTTAAACATCCTATTGTATGGCTTTCGGGGGCCAGTGGGACACAGGGAACATGGGTCCTGGAGTCCTAGCCCACACTCACTGGCTTTTGACCTCAGGCAAATTAATGGACCTTTTTAAGTCTTGGCGCCTTGTCTATAAAATACCCCTATAGCTATATCATATAGTTGGGAGAACTAGATGGCATCCATAGATGCATTTAGGAGGTGTCTGGCTCATAGTAAATGCTTAAAAGCATTTGCTACAGCCTCTGAGGCAGGGCTGGGGGAAAAGAAAGAAAGACTTGATTATATGTTTCTGAGAAGTTGTAAGACAGGGGTCTTCATCTAAGGGCATTTTCAAAGCTTTTTCCAGCAATTTCCTCTCTCAGACAGAACCCACAGCAGCTTATCCACCCCTAGAGAGGAGCAGCAGGCAGTGCTGTCATCCTGTGTGCTAGGCAGTTAGTTTACTTACATCAACTGAGCAGCCACTGCCCATTGTGTTCTCTGTTAGCACTCGGAGTTGTAAGAGGAGACCCTAGAATCTGTCTTAAAGGTTTGCACGGTCCATTAGAAAGGCAGCTTCAGACTCACACACTTTTCAGCCTGGCAGACACCAAATTTTTGAGGGCGTGGCGCATGTGAAGCTGCCCACAGGAGAATGGGAAGACCTTATCAGCGCTTGAACCTAGTCTTCAGTGTCAGCTAGGAACACATAGCCTCTACCATCATGCCAAAGATAATGAATGCAAAGAGCAGGCAAGAGCACCAACAGCTCTTCTCTAGAAGTTTCTAGATGCCTCTACATGTGCTCATTTGGTTAGGGTCTTTGTGGGTACTAGCTGACTACTAACATTTAACTACTAACATTTAAAAATTCACATGGATTCTAGAGTTTGGGAGACATCTCCATCTCAAGCTGAATAAAAACTATTTACTTCACTTATCAGTAATGAAATGTCAGGGAAGTTTCTCCATAGCTCAGAGGAGCATCTACTGTTTGAGGGAGTGGTTATTATTGAGTAGAACGGTCTTTTTGTTACTGCTTTGTTTTCTGAAGATTTACCTTTAAATTTCTTGTTTATGAGTGCTTCCCTATGTGTTTCACATGTGTGCTGTGACCACAGAGGTCAGAAAGCCACATCAGATCCACCTGAACTATAGTGACAGATGATTGTGAGGCACCAGGTGGGTGCCAGGAACTGAACCCTGGTCCTCTGCACCAGCAGCCAGTGCTCTTAACTGCTGAGCCATCTCTCCAGGTCCAAGAATGAGCTTCCAGAGAGTCTTGTTTCTCAGGTTATCATGGAAGAGAAGCATGAAAAAATATCCACCTTGATTGACAGTTCTGTCTCCGTAAACATGAGCAGCAGTGGAAAATGCCACTGGCCTCAGGGTCTGTCAATATCCTGTTGTTCCATGAACAACAGCACTTGAGGATGTGAGACCGAGGGAAGATCATGGCCGTATCTATCACCTCAAAGGCATTTGTGGGTATGGATTCTTTGGAATTAATGGCTGTAGGATGCTCTCTTGTTTCATTTCCTTGTTCCCTTTAATTTTTCCTGAGTGGAGATTGGTAAATACTCCATTAGCCCATTTTCAGAGGCTGCTAGAAGATTGTCTACGTAAAGTTCTCAGAGTGATTGGTGCACATCCCTTCAGGCATCTGGTCTCCACTCCCATCATCCTCGCAGGCCAACAATGATGAATAAGGAGAAAGAGAGAAATTCAGTCGGCTTAGAGGACCAAATGACTGCATTCTTGCTCATTGACTTTTTTCCATCTCCAAGGCCAGCACTTCATGCCAAATACATACCAACTTGGCATTACTGCCTTGTTCTCACATAACAAGTTGCTGAAACACATAATTCTCATCTCAAAAAAAAATGAACTCAGTATATTTTCTCTCTGATAGGAGTAGAGGTGTTTTCAGAAAGCATCCATCTGCTGGTCAGCTGCAAGAGGGGACCAGGCTATATGTAGCATACTGTCATTTTTATCTTTGTCACTGTCTCTTTGTGTAAGGTCACATGGCTTGATGAAAGCTAGCCCCAGCTCCTTTCCCTCAGTATCTTCCATATGAAAGTAATTTTAATCTCACTGGTTGCAGTCTTTCATATGTCCCATTTTCTTTGTTAGGGTTAAAAAATATCTGAAATACTAGTGTTCACATTTTACAGTAAGATTGGGGACATATCGGCCACTTTCAAATGTTTTCCTTTTTACCCAGTGTGTGTGTGTGTGTGTGTGTGTGTGTGTGTGTGTGTGTGTGTGTGTGTGTTCCTTCTCAGAGATGCGGATGTTTGGAATAAAAATGGTAATTGACCTTTAGCAAGGGACCTGAGAGAACTGCTTCTGTATATTATATGGCTGTGAGCTGGATTTTAAATGTTTGATTAAGTTATTAGAGTGTTTTGCTTTGGCATAATGTACTATAAATTCATGATTGCTGGCCAAAGCAGTTAGTCAGCGGAGAAGAATAAATTGTTTTGAGAGGTGCTGCTTCAAAACCTGGATTTTATTCTCTTGGAAAGATGGGGCTTTAAATAAATCACATAATACAAATGAGAATTTCCATAATTAAGATCCTAACTAGGGGGTTTGCTGCGAGCTTTCAGGGGAAGAAAATGAGGAAAGGACACTCCAGGCTGTTTTCATATTCGTTTCTTTCTTTAATTTGTATTTTGAGTGTTCTGTTTTGTTTTGGGGGTGCTTAGAAATCAAATAGCATGAGACAAGAGCGCATGAAGGGAATATTGTCAAAGGCTGGTCTCTGGGATGTGAGGGCTTCTGGGAGACTGACACAGTAAACAAGTCAGGACAGCTCTTGCTTCAGATGGTAGGAATCTTTGTCCCTCTGTCAGTCCTGCCCTCCCTCCCTCCCTCCCTCCCTCCCTCCCTCTCCTTCCCTCCTTCCTTCCCTCCCTCTCCCTCCCTCCTTCCCTTCCCTTTTCTTCCTCTGTCTGCCTGTTTTGTTGTACCCTATGAGTCTCCCTCCCCTTTTCCCACTTCCTGTCTCCTTCTCTCCTCTCTCTCTCTCTCTCTCTCTCTCTCTCTCTCTCTCTCTCTCTCTCCTCTCTCTCTCCCTCTTCCTTCTTCCCTCCATTCCCCACCTTCCTCTCTAGGGCCCCATGCTTGCCAAGCACTTACCCTACCCCTGACCCACAGCGGCCCCATACTCACAGTTCCTGCCTGGCAGTCCTCACTGCCTGTCACCTTGGACAGCTTTGGTGTTTTTCAGCGTGTGAGCTCTGGCCTGGGTGTCTTCAGGAAATCTTTCTTAAATGGCAGAGCCCCTCTCTGGGAGAAGTCTTTCTGGCTTCCATCTACCTTCCCAAGATTCTTCTAGCAGTTTCCTCAAAGCTTCACCTCACAACTTCTTCCCAGTACTGCCAGGCTTACGTCCCAGGAGCTCCTAAATAAATAAAATGTAATTAAATTTGTGTGATCGGTCCTTGGGATTCTCAATTCATTTGATGTATGCACACTGGAGAACTGTGTACCGTCAACTGTGTAGAAATGTGCCATTTATAATGGGTTAAGTAGGGCAACTATGGTCACTGCTAGAAACAACATGCCATCCGGCCCTCCCCTGGGACTGTAAGCACGCCCTCAGACGTGATTCTAGAGGATCAAACAAGACAAAATTGGGACTGATGTCCTTGGCAGAAGATCACAGAGCACTACCCACTAAGATTGGTAACATGCTAGTTTTCATTGGAGATCAGCATGGTAAATAGGAATAGGCCAAGTCCTCGGGTAACCTCCACTGAATTACAGATCCACCACTGGCCAAGTGGGCAGCCTAGGCAAAGCCTTCATCCCTCCATCTGCACAGACACATTCCAAGTGCCTAGCAAAGCAAAGGACCCAAGCCCATGCCTGTAATCCACACAACACAAATTACACCATCATCCTGGATATCAGATTTAAGTGATGTAATGTAGTAGAGGAAATCTCTGCCAAAATGTAAGCATGTACAGGTCACGAAGCAACACTATCAGCTATCCCCTAGCTCAAGAGAGTACTCAGAGGTCTGTGCATCTTGCATGTGCCAATGGCCATCTGGGCATGGCTGGGCGTCATCCCTTGGCCCAGAAGCACTTCTCTGTTCCCTGTGACCTGCATATCTCCTGTTTACCCATGGTCTTTTACATTTACTAACATCTGGGACAATCTTTTCCAAGTGAGTTAGTCCCCTCTTCTAAGGTGGTATCTCCAGCTCGAGGACTGGGGGGGAAATAGGCAAAGAAAGTAGGAATTTAGGAGAGATTACTGCTGGCCCAGGCTCAGCCTTCATGGACTTCAGCATCCATGGCGGGTTGGTTCCAGGAGCTCTGTGGATGCTAGGATCTGCACATGCTGAAATCCCTGAGATAGGCTGATGTAGTTTTCATTTGGGCTCACGTACATTTTCTAACATGTGATAGGTCTTTTCTAGACTACATATAATGCAAATGCAATAGGAATGTCATGTGAATGGTCGCTGTACTATATTGCTCAGGGAGTAAAGACGGGATGAGTGTTTGTTCCTGTTTTAGCAAAGTCACACATTTTTCCATACACGTTTTTGTTCTGCATTTGCTTGGATGTGCCGAGGTAGAACTTGTAGATGAAGAAGACTGTCTGCTCCTTGTTGGGCATTCTCCTGTTGTAGTCTGTAAAATGTCCTTCCTCCGGCACCCTATGCTATAAGATGTCCAAGGAAATCAGGTTCTAGACTGTCGCCCGAAAAGTTAAGGTAAATCTGATCCAAGACCTTAATTATCCTGAGGCCTACCACTGCCTGCTCCGTAGATGGTGACAAGGTAAGAAGTAGGGCCAAGGATACCATGGCTTCCACCTGTGCCACAGACTAGAAGATTCACACTGATGTTAACGAGATACCTCGCCTTGGTCAGCCATTGCATGTGGTGACCTGTGCAGTGCCTGATTTTATTCCTCAAGGCAACTGGTTCTACAGACAGATGAGGAAACAGGAAAGTGGGCTTGCTTGTCTCCAGCTCCACAGAGCAGAGAGCAGCTCCACCAGGAGTCAGAGCTTTCCTCCTTTCATGGTGCCCCAGGTCTATAGGGGCCTGTGCTTAAGTGGGGGCGGAGAATGCTTTAAAAGCCCCTGTGTTCTATCCTGAAAGCAGGGCAGGGCTTAGCTTCTCCTCTTGACGAATCTATCCTGCCACTCAAAGGCAGGAGACCCTCCTCTGCACAAGCCTGCCCATTCCCCTTTGCTCCCCATTTGTTCCACAGAGCTCTGGTTTGCACAGACCTGCACCCCCATGCCTCCAAGCTGGCAGTGGTGAGTCGAATAATGGTGGGAATTCAGAGTGTCAGGGGCTAGAGGAAACTCCGTTTTCTGAGCAGTGTTTGGGGGCTACCTGCTCCTTCTCGCCTCTTGTGGGTCTCTTTGCCTCCGTCACTCTATCATCACCTGATGCTGGAGGGATAGCAGACCTCTCTTCCCTGACTGATTCCACTCTGGCTACGTGGACAGTGTTCTCCATACCAGAGCCACTAGGGCGAACATCTCAAGCAAAGGCTGCATGAATCCCATCCTCTGTCTCCCTGGGCTAACAGAGTCAAGGTCCCTTTCCTTGCCACGGTGCTCTTTGAAGGGGTCTGACTCTTGCCACCCTCTCCAGCATTACTCTCCCCTCACTCCGATTTTCCCTCTGCCAGAAGCTCTCCCCTACTGCTCTCCCTTGGTAGCATAATCCAGCTTTTTAGTACTTAGTGGCTGACTAACCTCAGGGAGACCTTCCCCTGACCACAAGCTTGCTTGTGTATGTATGTGTGTCCCTGCCACATCCTTCTGAGATGGTTGGCCTCAGGACATTTCAGGTCCTTTCCCCCTCGCCCCCCCACCCCTGACCCCGGATTACTGAAATTGAGTTGGAACTTGTCAACCTGGTTGGATAGTCCTCACAGTATAGATAGATATACCTGTACCTGTCTAGAAGGTGCGTGCATCAGATGCCACAGGATGTGAGCCGGATCCTGCTTTGGAGTCCCAGTGAGAATGTCAACCAGCTTGGCCAGACCCCCACACCCTGCTCTTACTCCACATTCTTGTTCTTATTTTCTCCTTGTTAGAGAAGATTTGCTTGCTTACTCTTCAGCTCGTCCCTTCCCACCCACCCCTGAATGGAAATGGCGAGACATAGAAATGTCTTCCTTGTGAAGGCATTCTCCTCTCATAGTGAAGCAGCCACTGGCAAACCATGTCTTCTAGGACGGCCTTGACTGTTTCCAGGCTGTGCTTTAAAACCAGTCAGATAACAGGCCTGAGGATTTGGGGTGGAGGAGATGCCCAGCGACATATTGCCTTAAGCATCCTTATAAGCAGCATTTCCTGTTGAGGCATTATTTATGACAAATATAATAAATGGATTTAAATGTTATTTGTTATTTTCGTATATGCATTTTATTTTTAACCATTTGAAGCTAGGTAGAATAAATATAGTATAGTAAACACAGCATATATTTATATTATGTAATAAACTGGGTAATCTCTGTTTTAATATAATATTTTATTGGTTCTTTGAGAGTTTAATACAATGTACTTTGATCATATTCATTCTCTTGTGGTCCCTTTAACTCCTCCCAGATTCAGCCTCACTTCCCTCCCCCCCCACACCTCTCATTTTAGTGACCCTCTGATTCCCATTTATAACACCCATGTACTCATGAGTGTAGGGCCATTCAGAGTCTTAAAGAAGACTGACTTTCTCCCCGAAGTTGTCAGCTGTCAGTAGCTCATCATCAGTCAAGGGTGGGAGCTTTTGAGCCCCGCCCCTCTGGACAATGTCTTATCGCAGGAATTTTTTTACTGTCTAATTTATATGGTGTCCTCTTATGGTGTGCTTGCATCTGTTTGCATATTTTATTCTTCCCATGATTGCATGTGGTACATGTTGATATCCTCCATGTTGCCAGTAAAAAAAAAACACAAGCAGAAAACCCCACCAAAGTCTAAAATCTCCTTGATGTGAACAGTAGAGCCCAGATTTGAAAGCAGCTTCCTTTACCCTCAAGGGAATGAACTTGCCACCCCTCACATGTATAGACAGCCTCACCCTCTGTGTCTTGTATAACTAGTAATAGGAATGGTGTGACTAAAAAGTCAAAATCCCACCTATTCTTTCTGCTTTGTAAGTGGACTCCGAAGACAGAGCCAAAGACAATGCAGGAGCCACCTCTGTCCTTCCCCCACGTTCTACAGTCTCCTCCTTTCCCTCTGTGATGCCGCCACCGACGATCTGGAAGAAAGATTCACAGGCATTCCTACAGAAACAGACCTCTGGGCCAGCCCTTGGGATAAAAACAAAGTCTTTGCTGGATTTGTTTTTTCTTGGTTGATTTATTTGACAAGGACCCATTCTGTACATCTTTTTTTTTTTTTTTTTTTTTTTTTTGGAATTTCAAAACCCTTTTCATCTGCAGAGGTCTCTCTTAGAAGCTCAGGGAGAAACGGGAGAGAGCTGTGTATGTGATCTCCGATGCAATGCTTTCTGGCCTCCCCACCCCGAGCTCTGCCTTCCGATGTGTCTTCTGACCTTGAGATCACACAGGTTGTGGATCAAGGTCTGGAGAGCGCTGAAATCCCTCATCAAGTAGGAGTCTGATTTGCACTGATCTCTAAAGGGGCAGCTCTACCACCTTTGTTTGACTTGGCAGGACACCTACCTGCTAAGCCCATCTAGCAAGAGCACATGAATTATTCACTCTCTGACAAGACTCTTTTGGTAAGATGAGGTGTTACAAGCAGCCAACAAAAGGAACTGTCCCTGCTCCGTCTGACTGCCGATTGAATTACTACACGGTCCTTCTGAAGACACGTCGTTCCAAAAACAACCTTTCTGCAGATTTCAGGCGACAAGTCAGCCTTGGAAGCATCCTTCATAGTGGCACATAGCATGTCAGATGCAATCAGAATGGGCACCAAGCTCCCTGGGAACTCTCCCCGGCCTCACATATGTTTCAGCTATGGGAAAGACACATGCATAAAACAGTCGGGTTGAATAGACAATTGCTTTTAATAACCCGTGCAGCTAAATTTATTGGATCACACTGCCCCCTTTGAACTGGGGTATGGAATTTTCCATGTAGCTCAGTATCTCCTGTGAGAGGACGACCTTCCCGTTTGGGTTGTTTGTCTCCTCTGTGCGTGAATTCCCAGGCTTTGGCTGGGGAGGGGGTGGCAGCGGCGGGATGGGGTTGGGGGAACCTTTCTGCCACCATTCCAGGTACTTGTGTTAGGATGACAGTGGCTGCAATGTGAGTCCTTAAGCCAATCCTCTGACTCTGCATGAGCATTCTGAGTGTGAGGCTCCAGACTTCCTCCGCAGAAGATCCTTAAGGCAGCACCCTTTCATCACTTTTTGACTATTCTGCTCTCTTGTTTTGCTAGAAGTAAGCTGTAGCTTAACTTTGTCACTTTCCTCGCACCCTGGTGTTTAAATCAAGAAAATCAGAGCGAAGGTGTTTACATAGTAGCTTAGGTCTCTCTAGGCCTAGAGATGACGGAGATTGTCTGCTTAGAGACTTTCCCTCCCTTACTCATCACAATCCTGACAGATAGTTGCCACCAGAGATCAAATCAACAATCATCAAATTGATACTGAGCATCTGCTGGCCACACGGTTCCTTGTTGGCAACAGTGGAAAAGAAAGTCACAGTGTTCTGTCAAAGTCTGTGTTACTGTTTTTTTTTTTCCCCAAGTGCTCTGAGGTGTAGCAAGGTACACAAGTGCATGGCATTTTCACTTTCACTTGTTTGGATTGCTTTCGGTGTGTGTGCTTGAGATGTGTGTTAAGTAAAGAACTCTTTTTAAGCGCATAGCCTGATAGATTTGTTTGCTGAGAATGAGGCTCCACTCAGTGTTTAAGTGAAAAGTCGAAAATGCAAGTTAATCTCTGTGTGTGCGTGTTTTATTTCTTATCATTTATTATTATAATTTAGATGATACTGAAGAATGACAAGAAGACGGTATATGAATGATTAAGACTCTTGGACACCGCCATCCTAAATTTAATTAAACACACACACACACCTCCCACGGAACAAGTCAGTTTATTATTCAGGGAGGTAAGCCAAGAGGCTTTGAGTATCTGACAATACCTGGTCATTAGCTTGCATGGCTCACCACACAGCTGAGCCATAATGGCCTTTTAATGAAACCACTTGCACACACGTCCTTGTGTACTTCCCATAGTGCTCGGCATAGTAACATTAAGACATAACCCACGCCCCTACAACCTTGACTCTCGGGTGAGCAGACGACGCTGTGGAGAAAGAAACAGCATCCCGTTGAACTGTACACTTGCCATTCTGCATTATCCTTGAGAGGGAGACACCAGAGACGTGGCAAAATGCAGATGTGCCACTGGGAGCTGGTAGGTGGAGGTCAAAGAAACACCAGAGCTAGAAAGGCATCTGGAGGCAAGGGGACTGCTGATTTAATATGCCACAGCCCAAGAGGAGAGCGTTAGTGGCAGCCAGCATCTGCAACAGAAACAGCAATCAAATTTCTCCACGCGCCCCTCTGAGAAGCCTTAAACCCATTCAGAGGTGCAATACTGTTGAGTGCAGTGAATAGCCGAACATGGTCTTGGCATCTCTGTGGTGACTAATTTGTGGGCTCCCTGATTTTGCTCCAAGTTAAGTGGCCTTTATGTTCCAATTCTGGCAGCGCTGAACAGTGATATATTGTGTCCGTGATTCCGCCTGGTTTGTTGGCGCTCACATAATGACAGCCTGTTGAATGGGAAGAAATGGTGTCTAAACAAAACGGCCCGAGCAGAGGGGAAGCACTCATTTTCGGAGCCATATTCACTCTGAGTCATCATGGTTTCTTCTGAGGGCGTGGGCCAGGTTTCTGACCCTGGTGTGGATGATTCACTTTTGCCCTTAGGATTTTTACAAGAGCTTAAGTTTGATTACACAAGAAAGCCAGCAGCTAGCACATGGGGAACGGGGTCCAAAGGAGAACGTATTGGCTGAAATCCTGGCCTCTTGTAGTACCAAGGACGAGAGCAGCCTCTAGTAAGGACAAGCCTAAGGGGATGTGCATCGGGGCAAAATACGTTCTCAGTAGAAGCCAGACCAGTGTTTAATTGAAGACTGGGAGGTGGAAGGAAGCTGGAACTGATAAAAGCTCGGATAAGCAGGAGACGATGTTTGTGGTAGAATTGAGGAAGGACCTCTGTGTTTGTCCTGAAAGGCGCGGTCACCTGTCCTTTGAATCCTGTGCCGTGTTTTAGGGAATCAGATTGATTGGAAGGGCCAGCTTGGAGTAGACACGCGACAAGTCATGTTTTTCTCCCCAAGAACACGTGTTTTTTTTATTGTCTCTGTTGACTCCTGTGGAAGTTGAAAGAGAGAAGGTATTGCCTGTTCACGGTGCAAGGCCGGCAAGGATTAGAAGTCAGGAAAAGGTATGAAAAAAGACCACTCACTTATCTGGGTCCTGGTTCTCCTTCCAAAAGTACACACTAGCTCCTTTCTTTTATGTGCTTTGGGAAGGTATTTTTCTTATACAAACTAGAAAAAGGAAGAAGGAGGGGGAGGGAGATGGGGGGAAGAAAGGGGGGAAGTGAGTGGAGAAAGGGTGGAGGGAGAAGGAAGGAAGAAAGTGGAAAGGTCATACATCACAGCCAGCTTCATCTGTAGGTGAAGAGGATAACCATTATTTTGGTGGAGTTGAAGAAAGAAAGAAAGAAAAAAATACCCCAGTGCTTGTCCAGAATACAGGGTTCTGGAAACCATTTGAAATTATTCTTTAAGTGTTTTTTGAGGGTTTTCTGTTTGTTTGTTTTTTGTTTTTGTTGTTTGTTTTGATTTTTCTGGTTTTGTTTCTTTGTTTATTAATAAACCTCCAATTAAGACTTTCCTTGCCTTTGTTTAAGACCCATCTTTTAGTGTGTACTAAAGAGGGCTTGTTTACTCTGGGTTGATTTTAGCATCATCACGTGGTCTGGTGTCCATGGGACTCCTGGCCACACAGAGCCCCAGAATATTCCAAACAGTGCATTCCTCCGCACCAGCTAGGAGCTGATTGGCCAGGTCAGGAGAGGCGCAGCCTGTGTGAGGATGATGCTGAGACACAGTGTGTGAAGTGCACTGGATGAGGACCGCTGCCTCCTTGGGCTACCTGGCGAGTAAGTGAGTATACGTTCACTGAAGATGCATCCTGGAGCAGAAGCTCATAGCGTGCGGCAGTGGTCCTGAAGCGATTTCAGCACATGCAGCAGTGGACTGAGGAAAAGTAGCTGGGACATGTCAGGGTCTCAGAAGGCTCTCAGAGTGAGTGGGGCGGGGAAGCCACAGGGTGAACACTCGGCTCTCACAGTGCTCTGCTGTTGGGTGATGCCTGTCTGTATAGCTACAGTGCTAAACAGCCTGTGATCCTCTGGAGAAGCCAGCCTCTGAGTGGGTTCAAGAAATCCCAGGATGGAAGCTTACCCCCATTCAGCCTTCTCCGGGCAGCTCAGGTGACCCTCACACACAGGCAGGCCAGCCAGCCAACAGGGGGTTTTGGTCATCAAGATACAGATGTGGAAAAAGCACCGCGTGTGGCACTAAGCAGCGCTCTGAATTGTGGGCGGGTGTCTTCAGCTCTCGAAGCCAGATGGGGTCTGGACCTTGTAAGGAGATAGGGAGGATTAGCTCAGCTAAAACTTGTAAAGCAGGGAGCTGGTGTCATGGTCAAGGAGCTCCCCCAGAAAGCCTTGTTGGCACTGCTGCCGGGTCTCTGCAGTGTGATAAGCCAGTGCCAGCACCTCTGTTAGAGGTCCAGTGGTGCTCTGGGGTGGTCGTTCCTGGTTCTTCTGGTTCTGAGCCTCTGCCAGGCAGACTTACAGAATCATTCATCCTTAGTGCCCCTGACCTCAGAGATTGGGCCCTAAGGCTGCAGGCCTGGTGTCTACTGATCTTACCAGAAGAGTGGCTGGAGCCTATTTCACTATTGATGTTGGCTCTGGCCTTAATCTTGTTGTCCTGAGCTGCGGCCCATGTCAGTGGGCCAGACGTAGTTCTCCGAGGGCTAGAGGCTCCAATGCATTGAGAGATAAATCTCCACACCTGGGGGAGGATCCTGCATCAGTGGAAGCCTGGAAGCCTCCTCTCGTCTTAGTTGGTTTTGTTGTTGTTGTTGTTGTTTTTTTTTTTTTTTTTACCAATTTCATCTCTTCATGGGCAGCTTGTTACCTAAAGAGTAGCCAAGTGGACCATTACTCTGCCTCTGGCCCGGAGCACCGTGTTTTCAATAACCGTCACTAGCATTAACTCAACACTTAGCAGCCGCACGCCTGTGTTAACCACTTCCATATGCACAGGGAAGCCTCAGCACGGCCCCGGGTGTTAGCTCCCTTGCTTCCCATTTGGCCAGATGAAGAACGGAGGCCTAGAAAGGTCCAGTCATTGCCTGAGGTCAGTGAAGCAGTAAGTGCGCAAGCGGAAGTAAGCAGTCTGTCTGCAGGACTCTAAACCCCAAAGCCTGGATGTTCATGCGAGTCACTTGGAGATGTGGCTGACAGACCGACAGACAGACAGGTTCAGTGCATCTGATACAGGCCTGAGTGTGTGTATATATGTGCATGCGGACTCATGGTGAACAGAGGACAACTCCAAGTCTTATCCTTTTGCGCATGCGTACCTCCCTACCGCACTTCCGGTTCCCTCCTTCCTTTTTTATTTTATTTCACAAGCTCTCTTACTGGCTTGGAACTTGCCATGTGGACCTCACATGTAGGCTAGATTAGGCTAAGACCTCAAGCTAGTGAATTCTGTGGGTCCAGGCTCTGTGCCTCTCAGCACTTGGAGTACAAGCATGCACCAGCTAACACCCGCCCCCTTCACGTGTATTCAGGGGGATTGACTTCAGCTCCTTATGCTTGCGAGGCATGGACTTGACTGATAGAGCATCTCTCCAGTCCATCGTTCTGCTTCCCAGACGCTCCTGGGTGATGCTGATGCTGCTGGTCCCTAGATGATGTCCTGAGTGACAGCGCTGTATACCAGGAAAGTGAACAGCTCTGGCTGCCTTGGCTAGTTAGCCAGCTGTCTGCCCATTTAATCAAGTCTAAGGTGTGATCTGCCCCCCCAGACATGGCCACCTGGCAGCCATGCCACATGGGCTTGTCAGTAGGTGGAGAGTTGAAGCTTAGGCAGCTTTGGGGCGGGCATGGGGGGAGCACTCTATGATGTGGCTTTGGAAGTTTTGGCAGCTCAGCACCATCACTTCTTGATTGTCCTGTGGAGTCCTGTGGAGCCTTCAGTGTAGCTCTGCCTCCCTACTCATCACGGTCTCTGCTGGCCTTCTCGGTTGAGAATTCAAGGGAAGTCCCTGATCCTTATTTGTGTCACCCAAGCCTTTCTTCTCTGCGTTGCCTTACATCTGCATCACCTGCAAACTTTGGTTGCAGTATCATTTGCCTTTCCACTCCTTTCCAAAACTTTCCAGGAACTCTGTTTCTTTCCTAGGCCCAGTTTTCCTTTTGATGTCAAGTCCTAACATGATCCAAACTACAGAGCATCTGTCATCCTTGCCTCTGAAAACCTAGAGAAAGAGGCCGAGTTCTATCAGCTTCTTCGTAAACTCCATTAGCTGTTATGGGCATCAGCTACTTCATTAAGCCCTTATTGTTATCCAGCAAAGGATTGTTGTTGTTGACGACATTGGTCAGACCATGCACACAGAGCTCAAAGAGACAGGTTCAAGGTTATCCTAGAGTGCTCCATTCTGAAGCTGGCATCACCCTAGCCTTGCAGTGCGCTAACCTTAGCCCTCTCTCCCTGTCTTCCGTCTCCTCTGCAGCTTGAGGCATTTCTCCAAAGCAAATACTAATTCAGTGCCTGCTTTTAGCATCCCCAGCCCACACGGAGGCTGGTGATCCTGGCGCCTGTGTTCCGTTTGCCTTCAGAGCTCCATGTCAGTGGCCACAGTGTTACCACTTCTCAGCCATGTGGCTTTGTGGCAGCTTACTCAGCTCACTTGACCCCATGTGACTCACAGAAACTCAAGTTTTTATTTATGAATGAGGATCCTTGTAGGAGTCACGCCACAGGTATGCTGCCCACGTGAGATGGGTCTCACAGTGTCCGCTGACAGCAGGTGCACAGTACTCTTACCCCTGAAGTTGCAGCTGAGTCAAATACAGCAGCCTTAGCTTCCCATTCAAGATCTCCAATATGTGCATTTATATGGTGCTCAGGATAGAATATTGTTTATCCACAGACATGATCGTTGCGACAGTTGGTTTAAATTGTCAATTTGACAAAAGTCTAGAGGCAGCCGAGAAATGATTCTCAATGAAGGACTGTTTCAATTAGGGCAGCCCAAGGGCATATCTGTGTGGACTGTCTTGAATACATTCTTAGATGTTGGAAGACCTTGTCCACTGTGGGCGACATCATTCCCTAGCATTGCATCCTGGACCACATATGTATAAGGATAGACAGAGGGATGAACAGAAATTATCTGTGTATTCTCTCTCTCTCTCTCTCCCCCTGCCCCACCTCCCCGCTCTTCACTCTAGATTTGTTTTCAGAGTTCTGCCTTAACTTCCACACACGATGGACTGCAACCTGTTTTTGAAAGCCAAATGGACACATTGTCCCTTAAGGCTTTATGTCGAGGTAGTCTGTCAGAGCAATGAATGTGAAACCAGGACAGCACTCTTGGCTGAAACCACGGCACTGCTCAGGTGCTGTTTTATCTCTAACGCCACACTTCTCTGCTGCCAAACTCCTATCCAGTCTTCAAAGCCCAACATAAATATTGCCTCTTCTACTCAGTTTTTACAAGTCTCACATATGAGGATAGTTCTGTTCTAGGAGACTCTTTGTAGCACTGACTCACATTGACTTGCTCACCTTTCTCCATCCCAAGAACCATTAGATTCTTGATCCGCTCATTTGTCCATTTTGACTTTATGTAGTGCAGCACTGTTCAGCAGAACATTCTGCAGTGTGTGTGTGTGTGTGTGTGTGTGTGTGTGTGTGTGTGTGTGTCTCTCTCTCTCTCTCTCTCTGTGTGTGTGTGTGTGTGTGTGTGTGTGTGTGTGTTGGGGAAATGTGTCCAGTATAATTGCCACTTGACATGTATAGCTATTGAGGACTTAAGATGTGGCCACTATAGCCAGAGGGCTGAATTAGAGATTTTATTTCATTTCAGTTAAGTAGCCACATGTGGTCAGTGGATAGTGTATTGGACACTGCGGAGACTTGTTGATCAAAGAGTCACAAGGAATGAATGGAAAATAGCGATTGTAACAAGCACCATGTGGGAACTCAGAGCTGCCAAAAGGCATCCTGGGTTTGATTTGATGTGGTAGGAGAGTGCTAGTCAGAGAGAACTTCTCTGAGGTAGTGATGGAGGCGGAAAAGGTCTGAGGGCGTTAAAAATGTTGTGTAAGGGCATGAGGCTATAAGTAAGCACAGAGCACATGTAAACGGTCTGTGGTTGAAAGGAGCATGGGTTATGAGCAGACCTCCAAGTCAGTCCAGGAGCACGCACCACTCCCCTGCCACTTCTCCGCTCATTGTAACCTCTACAACATGCCCCCACTCCGCGGTGTACATGGTAGACTTGGAGCCAGATTTGGGGTTTGGCTTTGAGACACACCATGCTGAACCTTCCCTTCCTTTACATGCTGCTTCTCTGAAGGACCAGGAAACTGGGCCGTTGCTTCCTTCCCTCTCCAGTACAGAGCTCTGGTTTTTGTTTGTTGGTTTTTGTTTTGTTTGAAACATTCTTCTTCACCCTGAGGCTCAGCTGGTGGTTTTCCCTTTTTTTTTTTTAGGACTATGGGTGATATTCTGGGTCTATTCTCAATGAGCTGTGCCCTCAGGTAGGTGCTGGTCTCATCCTCCAGACCGTAATTCTATTCACCAATTCGTTCATTCAGCAAATGTGGAGTGCCTTCAGCAAGCAGAGGCTGTTTGTGGCGTGGTGATTAGTTAGAGAAAAAAAGTTATCCTGCTCTGCCACTAGAGACGCTGCAGGTGTGGGTGCTGTGTCACCTGTGCATCAATAGGTGGCAGAGAGGAGAGAGGCTATGTGTACACTTAGTGGTCTGACCTAAGAACGTCTGAATGATTAATAGGCTAACATTGCCTGAAGAAAAAAGAAAAGCAAAGAAAAAGAAAAAAGCAAGCCTGAGATGACTACCAGTCTGGCACCAGGGGCCCAGAAAGTTAGCCAATGTGACTCCAGGCAGGCCTGGATGGGATCCCAGGACAGGGAGCAAGCCAGAGAGAGACTAGAAGAACCCGGTCTGGGACTGCAGGCTCTGAGCAGGAGTGAGTCCAAGTCAGACAACACTTGCAAGTGGTCACTTGGGCAGGACGGGTAAGGAGCAAGCCTGAGATAACCACCAGTCTGGTACTGCGCAGGCGTGGGGGGAGCAGACAATACCCGAGGTGACCCCTATCAGGCACCATAATGCATGAGTGGGCCATAGGACTCTTGAGAACACTCCTGAGGTGACCTCAGACACTGAGAGACGCTGGGAGTCACTAAGAGGAGCAAAGTAAGTGGTGAAGGAGAAATGGAAGAGAAAGTGAAACAGAAGGATGTGGAGAGGCAGAGCTAGAGAATCGAGGGTAGAGAGGAATAGCCTAATGTGAGCAACCAGTAACGCCACCTGAGACCCCGGTGGCATCCTGGCCTGTGCCGCCACCAGGGGACCACATATGGGTTCATGGCCCTGCAGCAGTAGGGGTCTGTTACCACCAAAGGCCAGGTGGACTTCTCTGGTCTGAGCCGCCCCCAGGGACATGTTCATGTCTGTGGGCTGTACAGAACCAGCCCCACCCCTCACCAGTGCATCTTGAGAGAGTTGGCCCTGTGGGCAGGAGAACAGAAGAGCTGACCCCCACCCCTAGCCAAATGTGGGACTCTGGAGAGCAGGGCCCACACATTGTGGGAGTTGTAGGTGACCCAGCCCCTAGAATATGAGTGTGGTAAAGCTGGCCTGTGCAGTGACATGGGTGAAGGAAAGATGCCCCTCACCTCTCACCCCTTGCCACCAATGGCAGACAGGAGAGCTGGCCCCTGAGGTCCTCAGCACCAGAGCAGGAGAGCTGGCCCTGTCCTTCATCTACTGCAACACCTGGGAAAGCAGGCCCTGCGTCTTGCCTGGGCATCAGGGTAGAGCTGGCTCTGGATGTGGAGGTTGCTGGTGAGCTGTCCCTCAGGGCAGGAGAGTAGGAAAGCTGTCAGGCTGACTTCTCAGGCCCAGGTCCTGGGCTTTGGATTGTCCCACTCCAACATCTATCCCATCGGGGAACTGTTGGGGTGCATGAAGGGGCCTGTCCTACAGATCCAAAACTTCAGAATCTCCATGGCACAGGGCAACAACAGGGTATCCAACAAGAGTCCTGGTAAAGTTCTAGTATTGACAGAGTAGCAGAAGCCAGAGGCTTGAACCAGACCAACGAGTCATTGCAATGATTATTTGCAAGCAAAGAAGAGTGAACAAAAGGGCACGCTGAGGGGCACACTATGGCTTCCGCAATGAGTTTTTTTTTCTTTGTTGGAGGGGAGGTTGCAAGGATGGAGAACAGGGTTATCAGAGGGGGAGATGAGTGGGATTGGGGTGCATGATATGAAATTCGCAAAGAACCAGCAAAAAGTAAAATAAAACCAGAAATGTTATTCTGCCTCTGACTCCAGGGAACTTACATGGGGTTCTCTAGGCAGCTGGGCCACCAGCCGTCCCGGTCACTGCTTAGTGGAAGATCTGGTGTCCCATTCTCCTGCATCTCTGTACAGTTCAACCATGAAATTTTCAAAATCACTCTATATTGATGTCCCAGTCTCTCTGCCACAAATGTGAACCAGGAATTGCCAAATACTCTTGAGAAGAGCTGTCCATAGCTTTGTGTATTCTCTCCAGGAGCTCTTCTTCCTTCTTACAAGTAGGCAGCGTGTGCATTCCTTAGAAATCTATGGTCTTTTGATGAAAAGAAACAAATATTTCCTTGTTTACAATGAGCTTGTCTCATACCAGTTTTCCTTACATCTTGGGCGCGTACACACACACACACACACACACACACACACACACACACACACACACACACACACACATACACTCAACGTTTAGTTCCCTAAGTCTGGCAGGAGGATAAGAAGTAAAAATTTAAAAAAAAATTATCCAAAGTCTTGTCCAAACGAGTTGTCACTAAAGAATGAAAGCCAGATGTTATTTTAGTGAAGAATAACCGTGTGACCACACTGCAGATTGAACCTGGGGTCTTCATGGATGGTTTCCATGTGCGCCGGTAGCTGGGCTCCCAGGTAATGGTGGCTCACATCCTTAGTCTTGTATCTGAGAAACAACATGCGTAGATAGCTAAGGAACACTGATGTCCTCGTCATGCCCCTCACCACAGCCAAACTCACTCATGCAGGTAACTCAGACTTAAAGCATCGCAGTGAGCTGCAGTGGGCTGCGAGATCTGGCTGGGAGGCAGAGACCCATTGTGAGAAAGGGGGGAAAGGACAGGTTCAGACCAAGCTGCCTCCAGCTCCTCAGCCAGGGATCTGCTTTTGTTGGGAGCCCTTCCCACCCTCCCAGTAGCACGCTTCAGATAACCATCTACGAATTAAAGATGAAATCCGGCCTTGGAGTGAAGAGCGGCCCTTTGGGGGTTAGCATTACAGCCTACTCTACCCCAAGGCTGATTCAATGGCAAGCTTTTGGGCCAAAGGAAGTGTTTCCTATAATTGGCTAAATCTCCGCTGGAAGGCGACTGCGCCTGCTACTGCCGCCTCCATCGCATCTCTCATCTCTCAGGTTTTTCTCACACTTTTCAAGTTTTGGATACAATCTATTCTCCCCTGGCCTTTGAAACGTGGCAGGCTGGGATCAGAACTTCCTTAGAGGGCAGAGGAAAAAAAGAGAGAGAGAGAGAGAAGGAACAAGTGATGAAATAAAACTCAAAGGGTCCATGGGGGCCAAAGTAGAGGTGAACCCAGTGGGCAGAGGTGGCGGCAGCGTCACTACACCCTGGAGATGAGCTGGTCACAAGTGTTAGTCAGGCAGGTATGCACAGGTGTTCTACCCCAGGCTGGGGTCCTGGCTCATGGGCCAGGCCAGGGCAAGCTAACCATGAAGATCCTGGGGGAGGAGCCCAGCCAAGGTGCTATTTCCAAGAGCCTGAAACGCCTCCAGGGCAGGGGCTCTCAACCTTCCTAATGCTGCGGTCCTTCAATACCATTTCTCATGTTGTGGTGGCCGCCAACCATAAAATTACTTCGTTGCTACTTCGTAACTGTAACTTTGCTACTGTTACGACTTGTAATGTAAATATCTGTGTTTTTCATGGTCTTAGGCCATCCAAAGGGGTGGTGACCCACAGGCTGAGAACTGCTGATTAAATAAGTGTACATGTGGGTTCACTATACCATGAAGAGAAGACAACAAGAAAGGCTGAATATAAGGGGTAAGGAAGGGCTGAATGTAAGTGATGAACACGAGTTATGAAAGAGAGGTCTCAGCATTGGGAAGGCTGAGAACCACGGGTTTATATATATGTACACACACACACACGCACACGCACGCACACACACACGCACACACACACGCACACACACACATGCACACACGCGCACACACGCACACACTGGCTAGATTTCACACTTAAAAGAGAACGTACTCAACAAATATGGTTAATATTTTTATTATTTAAACATGAAGAAACTACAAAAGACCGCTCCTTGTACATGAATGTTATCCTGGGAGTTCTTGAACAAGAGGAGCTTGGCGCTTATACCACCTATTAATTCACACTCACTTCCGTTTTCCTCCTTTGTTCAAGTGCTATTGGTGAGCATGACACTCTTCTATATGTAGAGATGATGGTGATGTGGAAATGGCAAGCTGCAGCCCGGGAGACAAACCCAGTGTGCTGCCTGTTGTTTAAATAAAGTTTTATCCTAACTCAGCTGTGCACATTCACTTAGGATTGTCTATGGGTGCTTTCATGCTTCATGGGCAGAGCTGAGTAGTTGTGACTGACAGCGTAGAGCCTGCGAAGGCTGACGTGATTACTTACTGTCTGACCCTCTTTACAGAAAATGTTTGCTGGCAATAGCAATGAAGTTTTTAAAAGGAAAGAAAAAAAAAGGAGAGTCCCAATAGCCAAGAGGAGTGTCCAGCAGCCATTTTACATGAAGTGCCCTTTCAGCCAAGACTTAACAGGTGCACAGAAGTGGACAAAGTAGGAGAGAAGAGAAACAGACACATGGGACACTGTTTGCAAACTCAGAGGGGTGATGACGCAGACTAAGTTCATGAGCTGAGTGAAATTCCCCAAGGCTGAGAGCAGAGGGCATATGGCCTAGATAGAACTTGCCAATTTTAAGGCTTGAGGGAGCTACTGAAGGATTTAATTATAGGGAGCTATCTCCAGTTGAAAGTATGACTTTAAGAACTGAGGGGGAAGCTGAGGAGACGGGGCTGCAGGTGAGGAGACCAGTGGAGCCCATTTGCACAAGGCAGAAGCAGCCAGGACCAGACATGGCAGCTGAGTGGGGAGAAAGGAACGGTTTCGAAACATGGCAGGGGGCTGAGCTCCAAGAACCTGTCAGAGAGGCACATGGGAATGTCACATAGAATATGGTCGCGCTTTCTGCTGATGTGGGAAAACAGATTCGGGATGGAGGAGGTGACCATGTCCACACAGATGTAGGGGAGGATATCTACAAGGAAAAGGCTAGTTGGATTTTTTCCAGCTGCATGTGGCCCTCGTTCCACTGTGTTAATACCCTAGGAATTCCTTACTAAATGTTGGGTTATACATAGGCTCTTAAGCCCATCCATTCATCCCCACCCCATCCTCACTTCCACAGAAACTGGCTCTCTTTCTCCTTGGATTCCGTTGCTACTCTCTGGGATCTCAGGAGCCTCTTTCCAGTTTCCCAGACCAGCCAGGCTGTTCCTACTTCTGTTTGTGGTTCCTATCTTCTCTTCTGCTTCATACCTCTAATCCCTTTCAGGCTCTTTTTTTTTTTTTCAGGAGCTTTTCTTTTTTTTTTTTTAAATAACCGCTCCCTCTCACAGTACCTTCCTGTGACCAGTCATTGGTGGGTACCTGTCTCCTGCATGACTCGGGAGCGAACTATATGTTGCATCCCTCCCTTTTGATGGATGCTCCATGTGTCGGCACTTGGTAGATGTTTGTGATTTTTCACTTTAACTGATGAGGAGACAGATTTGATGACTTCACTCAGTTTCCCTGAATGGTGCATGGTAGATCCTGTGTCTATGGCTTATCTCTGGATACAGGCTTGACAAGGCCTTCTAGAACATGGTTCTTCACCCTTTGCTTGCCTTCTTGCTAGCTTACTATTATGCCTACTGTATTATGATAGGAATTTAAGGTATTAAGGGTTTGTGTGGATCATGGAATGATCAGATCTGTGCTAAGCCATGTTCCAGTCACTATTCTTGCTCCTGAGTATAATAAGATAGAAAAAAAGTCCTTTCCCACGTGGACCTTATAGTTCACTGAAAAATAGTGCATGTAATTAATTAGGTAAAATAAGTAACCAGTGAATAAAGGGAGAAGTTCAGAGAGTGCAGGGCAGGAACTGTAGTTAACAGTGGGTGGGAAAAGAAGATTTCTGGGTGAAAGGGACATTTGAACAGATTTCAGAATGAGGTAAAGATGTCACCTATTGTAATACAAGAAGGATGTTGTTGGCCTGCAAGAGAAAACAGGGAAGATACCCAAAGGATGCAGAGAGGCCCAGCATATGAGAAGGTATGAGAGTGATGAGATAAATTGTTGAGGAATCTGGGTTGGGAGGTGGGTAAACATGTAGAGATGCTTGGTAGAAATTTACTCTGAGTGAATGGAGAGTCACGGGGAATTTTGAGCCAAGTAATGATGAGTTTAACATGGGGACAGTTGCTGTAGCAACTAGTGGGAAATGGGGTGTCAGAGATAAGAATAAAAAGGACAGTCATAGGACAGATGTCACCTCCACGTCCCATTTCTCTCATAAAATAAGATTGATCTGGTCTTTTAGTAAGTATCCACCAAGCCTCAGTGGTTTATGAAATATGTGTTCTTTTTCATCATATTTGGGTCATGGGTTGGTTATGTGTGGCTGGTTTCACAAGGTTCAGGATAGCCTTAGTATGTTATAGAATAGGTCTAGAGAGGATGGTGTTCTGATGTCAGAGTGTTGATTGAGATCAAGTCAAGGTATCCAAACATGTCGGAAGCTTTGCCTCACATCACATCAACTGAGCCTCTATTGACCAAGTCAAATTATCTGGCAAAGGTTAACATCACCAGGGCAATGGTATCTGTATGCAAAAGACATCACACACATGCACAAACACACACACATGAGGTATTGAAACAGTAGACTCCCCCTGCCACACCCTTTCTTCATACTAGTGTTCTGTGTCAATGACCTCATGCAGTGTTCCCTCACATCCTGAGTTACTTCGTGTTTCTTTCATCCATTCTTAGCTCGGGTCCTTTTCACTTGCATCCTAACTCACAGCTCACACATTGATGTCCTTCCTGTCCAACCTCCATAAACTCCCACTCTTTGGTTACTCTGCCGTCCAGTACAGCCAAATAACTTTCTTCTTACCATATGGCTTATTCATCTCACGTGTATTTAGGAAGCTCCAGTGAGCCGCTAAGCAGCACAACATTTTGTAAATGTTATTTCCGTACCCTCTTCAACAATGTCAATCTGTGTGATACCTGATTGTTGCTAAACTTAACTTCAAGTCAGCTTCTTTTCTTTGTCTTTTTGATAAAGGTAAGCATTTTATACACATAAGCACAAGTAAAAGGACATTTCTTGCCCTTTGAAATCTTGCATTTTGGAACCCTGGTCTCTTACCATCTTCTTACCCATTTAGTCTTCCCTCTTATATTAGTCAGGGTTCTGTAAAGAAACAGAACTGATACAATGAATACATGTACATACTTAAACACACATGCTCACACACATGTGCGTGTGCATGCGTGCACACACAGTTTATTAGAGTGGCTTGCAGGCTTTGGTTTGGCTAGACTAACAATGGCTGTCTCTTAAGGGAAAGGTCAAGAGCCCAGTAATTGTTCAGTCTATGAGTCTGGATGTCTCCACTGGTCTTCAATATACACTGGAATCCTGGGGAATAGGTTCTAATACCAGCAAAAGAATGCCTCAGGCAATAGAGTGGATGAACTTGCCATTAAGAGTGAGAGCAAGCAGGCAAAAAAACTCAAAGATTCCTTCTTCTATGTCCCTTTATGTAGACTACCACTGGAAGGTGTGGCCTAGGTTTAGGATGGGCCTTGCCGTCTCAGATGATCCAATGAAGATCTAGCTGATACCAGATGGAGTCGAGCTAGCAACCAAAGTTAGTTATTAGACTTCTGATCTCTTTAGGTCCCAGCAGACTTCTCACTGTGTGTATGGCCATCAGAATCACTTGACTGTAGCTTTGGCCCCATCATCCTCTGAGCCTAGAAGACTCTATCCTTTTTCCTTTTCCCGTCCTTCAACAACGGCCTCCTTGTAAGTCCCTTCACCTCCAGTTAGTCTTCCGTCTTTTTTACTTTTACAGTACAAGCCATTGCCTGATATTATGACTTGACTTGTAATTCATTGTCATTGATCTTAGCATTCTGGGTCACAAGTACATCAAGTGCTTCCTCATCCAGCCCATAATTATCCTTTGCCTTTCCCTCTGCATATTAAAAAGGGTGTTCTTTCTGGGGCATTATATCTCGATGTTTGTGACCACATACTTCTCCTATATTGCCCCATTCCTTGGTTCAGCCCTCCTTTCCTTTGCAGATGTTAGCCAAATAGCCCTATTCCATGAAGTCATAAGCATGTGTGCCCAATCTTTCTGGACAACATGAGGTTGTCATCTGTATTATTGGCTCACATCCATAACCTGCCTTGGGACGCAGGGGGCTTTATGGGCCACAGGATGGACATAGTAGTGTAAATTCTTCTCCCAGGCTTTCTGGATCTCCTTCTTAGCACACCTCACATATGCCCTAGGATCTTCAGTGGACCTATTTGCCTTTCTCATCAAACTGCAAGACCCTTTAGAAAGAGAGATTGCTGGATGTGGTGTCTCGGATGTACTGAATAGGTACTCCAAAAAGCACTCTTTCTTCCTTAGTGTATAACTGAGTGACTTGAGTTTTGCTGTTTCAACAGGAGCATAGGTTCCCGGAGGGCCGATCTTGACATCGCTCTTCTTTACTTCCGGCGCTGTTTTCTAGACCAGAAGTAGGAGCTTGATAGACTTGCAGTAAAATGGGGGTGCACAGTGTCTTAGTCCTTGTGGACAGTTGCAACAGAATCCCGTGCTCTGAGGGACCCACAAACAGGAGAAAGTTCTTTCTCATAATTCTGAAGGGTAGGCCGCAGATCGGCGCCTGTTCTCTGTTCAGGGATGGTGTCGTCCAGCTGTGCTCTCAAACAGTTGAAGGGCAGGTGGTGCTTATGGTCTGTCATTAATCAGGGCACAGAGTCCACCCGTGAGCGCTGTCAGAGTCATGTGTCAGAGACCCCCTTCCTTCTACTATCCTCGTCTTCGGAAGTTAGGGCTTCAACGTGTGAATTTGGAGGGACACGGACATTCATACTGTAGAAAACAGGAAACATAGGAGACAGCTAAGGCGAACAATGGGAAGGGCTGGTAGTAGGTCAGGCTAGCGATTTTAAGCCCTTATGGGTCTTTAATACCACAAAACACACCATGGTTTTGAACACTGCAGGCAAAAGAATGTGTTTTGAAAGCTCTTTACCTCTGTTCGTAACTGAAAAGGTGTCATTTAAGTGAGGCAGCCAGCTGTGACCATTGCATTCCAGCTTTACATCTGGAGGTGAGTTATTTTCTAGACAGCACTCGTTTTGGTGCTGGTGGTGGTGATGTTGTTGTTGTTGGTGGTGTGTGTGTGTGTGTGTGTGTGTGTGTGTGTGTGTGTGTGTGTTCGTGTAAAATAGAGTGGGAGAGACAGTGTTCCAGAGACCAACACACCTGGAATCTATTTATGAGGATCACTGGTGCAGGCCACAACTTGGGCCATTCATTTATGTCTCACTAAGTGAACATCTGGGATTAAGTTTGGAAGCCAACAAGTTTGGATGGAACTTGAAGCTGTTGTTGGGATGTGGAACTGCTCACCAGAGCTAGGGGGTGAACAGGGTGAGCAGGGTGAGCAGGGTGAGCAGGGCTCTTAAACTGCGCAAATGCAACAGCCAGCGAGTTGAGAGGTCCTCTCCATACTGGAAAAACAGTCCAAACGAAAAGAGGTAGTAATTTAAAGAAGACCCAATTGCATCAAAGTAATAATACAATCAGAAAAATGCCTCCTTCCCCTTCTTGCCCTGTTCCCTTCCTGTCCAATACTTCTAATAATATCCAGGTAGTTTCCCTTTTCTAGGAATAGAATAATAAGAAAAATTCTTGGACTTGGACCAGGGAGGAAACGCTGCGAGAAAGTAAAACTCTAATTAGTTATAGATGAGATTTGGTCACAGATAATTACTCCACATTCTTGGGCTCGTGCCTTAGAGGACTTAAGATCTTTATTTTTTTCCCGTTGCTAGGTTTGTAGATATCTCTCTAAATGCCTGGCTAAACACAGAGCCTTACACCATAATTAACAGATCTTCTGCGGCGAGAGTGTTTAGAGCAAAAAACCAAAAGAGAAGTTTGTCATTCACAAGCTAGGAGTGCTGGAATCTTTGGCTGTCAGGACTTTTCCCAGCAACCCCCGCTTCTCACTTTGAACTTACTCAGAACAAAAAGAAAAGGCCAATGGGTTCAAACAGGATCATTTGAAGCAATACACTTTGAGAAATTTTGTGCTGAGTTGCACCTGCCCTCTCTGACATCAGCCAGCTCTAGTATTTCTGTTTCAATTTACATCTGTCAGTCTCCTACCTGTGTGGGTTGAAGGGGTTTGAGGCACCAAGAAAGGGCCTAGAATAACCCAGAGAGAATTTACAGTCTATGGTGGCCCGTGCACATGTCATCATGTTTAGACCCAGCTTTCCTGCATTTTTTGAGGGATTTTAAAGTAGGAAAACATTTTCATAACTGCCAAAAGTGTTTTCTCCTTACTTTCTAATAGAAATGTCTTGACATTAACCATAGGTGTTACACACATCTCTACACCCATACACACACACACACACACAGACACACACACACACACAGAGAGAGAGAGAGAGAGAGAGAGACAGACAGATAGACAGACACAGAGACACAGACACACACACACACACACACACACACACACACACACACACACACAGAGAAAGACAGACAGACAAACAGACAGAGACACAGACATACACAGAGAGAGAGACAGACACAGAGAGAGAGAGAGAAACAGAAACACACACACAAACACATGCATGCGTGCACACACGCATGCACACACACACGCACATGAAAGTTAGGCTTTGGGGGCTGTCTGACTCTTCCCCTGCATCTCTCACTGTGCCGTTTAGAAACCTATCTCTGTGTCTTAACTGCAATAGAAAACTGACTCCCCCATCTCTGTTAAGATGCTACCTCTTGACCTCACCTAGCTACAGAGTCCAAAAGACCTCGCCTCATCCCCAGACTCTCACTCTGCTGTTGGCAATGTGCAGTCGAGTGTCTCATCTCTCTCGTATCTTTGTTGACATAGTCCTGAAGGTTCCTAATAAAATACTCAGATTTTTCACAGTCAGAAGAGAAATCGCCAGCGTAGGGGTGCGTGGGCAATATTGTGCAATAATTTACAGCACTTCCAGGTTTTATAAAGTTATATTCCTAATGTGTGATTGGTGAAGTATGTATTCTTTATGTGTGTATAGAGTGAGTAATGCATGTACATGTTCATGTGGGTTTGTACACATGCATGGGCAGGTGTGTGCACATGTTTACAGAGGCCAGACTGTCGATGTCTTCCTTAATCGCTCTCCACCTTGTTTTAGATAGGGATGCTCACTAAACCTGGAACTCATCACTTCGGCTCGGATGGCTGGCCAGTGAGCTCTAGGGAGCTGCCTGTCTTTGCCACCCTAGCACCGAGATGACAGGCACATGCCACTTCGCCTGGCTTTTATGTGGGTGCTGGGAACCCAAACTCAAGTCTTCAGTGCTTGCACAATAGGTACTTACCTGACTGAGCCACCCACCCAGCCTTTGGAAACACCATGAAACCAGCCACTCGGCTAACCAACTGACTAGCCGGCTAGCACTCCTCGAGCTCCACTGGGTGCTAGAAGCTGTTCAGTGTGCCATATAAACAGCCCCCAATTTCATGGCTTTTAACGTTTGACAGGAGGCGTCATCATTCGATCCTTTGGAGGAAGAGATGAAGACGTAGGGAGGTTAAATTGTAAGCTTTGCTTAGAACTCAAGTGCTATCTTCTCCAGACCTGAGACTGTGGCTGCCCAGAGACTCCAGAGGGCCAGAGGGGCGGGGCAAAGATGATCTGTTCCAGCTCTCCTAAGCCTCATCCCCATGCTCTGACCAAGACTTCCTGGACCCCCTCAGGGGCCTCCATAATTCACAGGCTGTCCTTTGTCCTTATTGCCACCTTTCTCTCTTCCCTCGCCCAGCCCAGATCCCATGGCTGTCCTTGCTGTCATTTGAAATACCTTCCAGTCCTCACCCACCTTTTCTTCTGTCATCCACACTTGGATAAACCTGAAGCATGGCCAAATCCAGCCTGCTCCTGTTTGTACTCTTTCAGAAAGGGGACTTTATGTGGCTGAGTAAAAGCATCTATGTGGGCAGATTGCAGTTATTGGATCACTGACCACAAGTGGTCATTTGCTGCTGCCTGCCCATCCCCCAGCCCTTCCTAGACAACTGTATCCTACTTTCTTTGCTCAGTCACCAACCCCTCTTTTTCCTCCCTCATCCATCTCTGCTTAGAATCTGGTTTCCTCTTTGCTCTGAGAAAACAGAAGTGGCTGGAAGAAACTTCCAGAGGCTCCTCAACCTCTGCTTATTACTGTCCTCTGACCTCCGTCTTCCCTGCTACAGCCTAATCACCTGCACTTGGCCCTGTCACAAGCCATTGCCTTCCGGTTTGCACCGAGTTCTAGTCTCACTTTACCCACATGCCAGCAAGCTATGGTGGTGTGTCCTTGTAATCTTAGCACTTGGGAAATGAGGCACAAGTGTCGTGAGCACAAAGCTAGCACGGACTCCAAAAAAGTCCCTGCGTCTTCCATAGCATCAGCTCACCATCTCTTCTGGATAATTATTTGCATGTGTGTGTGTGTCACAGTTTTCTCCATCTGAAGATCAAAACAAAACAAAGCAAAGCAGTAAACTTCCTTCTTGAGTGTGTATCGCCTCCTGTTGTTTCCTAGTCACAGAGGATGTCTTATTGTTGTTTCTTCTCTTTATTTTCTCCTCCCACTCTTTTCTTGAACCACTCTAGTTAATAGCTCACGCCCATCTCTGGACCATGCTGCGATCTCAAGTCTCCAGTGAGCTCCATTCTGCTAAGATGAGTACTCGGCTCCTCTATCTCTATCTCCTCATTCTGTCCTTTCTTCCTTGGAACTCTGTCTTCACTTGGCCCCACAGCTCGACTTGTTGTTGTTGTTGTTGTTGTTGTTGTTGTTGTTGTTGTTGTTTTTTACACTCCCACTACACTGGGCTCTGTTTCCTTGTCATCCAGTGTCTGCGGGATACCCAGACTCCCAACATTTTATCATCTTCTCCGTGGAGACCAAATCCAGACTCATGACCTTAAATGCCACTCTGAGTCTTAGTTCCAAACCCCAGGTCTGCATATGTGGTTATCTGTGCAGTATCTATACTCAGACAAACACAGGCAGATACAATTTAGCACGCTTGAGTCTGCTCCCTGGCCCCTGGCCCCACCCCACCCCCACCCCCACCCCCTACCCTGCCGTCTTCCTCATGCTGGGTAATAGAAATTCCAGAGTATCTGATGTGCTAGCTCCATCGCTCCTCTCATGCCTTGCCTCTGCTCCTTCTGTATACTCATCTCCTCCGCCTTAGGTAATTTCATGAACTTGCTCACCGAATATCACCACAGCTGCCACCCTAGTAGGACCAGGGCAGATGGCATTCCCACTGAGCAGATGTGGTTATCTGGTTTTTTCAAGACAGGATGTATCCATGTCTGTCTGGAAATTCATCCTGTGGACCACATTAGCCTCAAACTCAGAGATTTGCATGTGCCACCACTGCGTGTTTCTTTTTTCAGAGACAGGGTCTCTCCATTAACCCGCAGCTTGTGTCTCAGCTATACTGACTGACTAGGAAGCCCCTGTAGTCTCCTCTTCTCTGCAGGCCCTGTGTGGGGTCACATGTACATACCACCATGCTTGGCTTGTTACATGGGTGCTGGGGACCCAAATTCAGGTCTTTGTGCTTGTACCCAGTGAGTTTTACCCAGTGAGCCATCTCCCAGTCCCACAGCGCACTTGACTTTGGTCACTCACAAGGCAGCCTGCTGATTACTGTCTCTGTTTCATCTACATTGTTCTAGGCTAAAGTGACTTAGACCACCAGAGAGGAGGCAGTACCCGTCTCATTCTCTGAAAGCCCACAGGTCTCTACTGCAGCTGTATATGCCTTCTTGATCCCCTGCCCCACTTTTCTGCTCAAAATCAAAGTCTTCTGGTTGTAGTGATAGTTAGGCAAACAGTGACAGCAGGGACAGGGGTCAGAGGCAAGTAATCTACAGCGTTTGGAGTGCTCAGAATTTCCCTAACAGCCATGTGATTGGAGGAAAATTGATCCAATGTGAGGTGCAGGAAAGTCAAAGGGGTTTGTTGTGGGGGAGTGGGGACTTGGAGCTTATTTTCTCTTTAAGTTGATCTGTGTAAGGAAAGATCCTAAGAATGGCCCCCGAGTTCTTCAGACCCTAGCAAACATCACCCACATGGGCACCCAGAGCTGCCTGTAAGAGCTGAGACCACACACGGGGTTGTTCTGGATGGAAGTCCCATGAGGTCTGAGAGAAACAAGGATAAGTTCTCCTAAGAGATGCTACAATCTCTGGGGTCCTGAGAGCCCTCGGAAACACAAGAGCAAGAGTGGGAACAGGTACCATCAGGATCAGTTTTCTAGTCTGTTCTGACTCAGTTTCTCCAGCTCTAGCATGGCCAGAGTATCTTGTCCCTGGTTCCCGTTGGAGATTATCGAGCGGCCTCCCTGCTACCCAAGTAACAGAGTCATGAAAGCAGAATGGCAGAGGGACCAAGCCCCAGGCTTCAGTGTCCAGGAGTCCTCGGCTTAACGCCTCATTTATAAACTGTGCGATTTTGTTCGTGTGGGTTACCTAACCTCTCTTGTGCCTCAATGTCGACTTTAAGAGTTGCTCAAAGAGCAAAGTGGAACATCCATATAAAGTATCTAATACATCCCAGTGCATAGTAAGCATCCTGTGTTAACATATAAAAAAAAAAGGAAGGAAAGAATGAATGAATAAACAGAGGAAAAAGACAAAGCGACACTGGTCATTATGAGAGGCCCTGCCTGGTATCCAAGGCTACCAGTAGATTCCCAGCTTCCTATGCAATGAAGTTTGGGTCACGTGACTAGTTTACAGCCAGTAGGCTGAAAGCAGAAGTTTTATGAGTCACTACAGGGACAGAGAGTTATGAGCTGGCATGGTCCCTCCTTCCTTCACTTCCTCCCTCTACCTCCCTCCCTCTCTTGACCCAACAGTTTTGGTGACCATGTTTTCCCATGGCATCACAGAAGAGGAAAGGAGCTGTTGTCATGAGTGCAAAGTCAGTGCCCACTGTTAGCTCAGTGAGGTCGTGAGGCTTGTTTGTTACTGCCTTGCTGACCAATACAGTCATCTGTGAGAGAAAAGACAAACCATACTTGTGAGCTTCTGCTGCTGATGGTAATAACAGTAGCTGTAACTGCTACTGTTTATTGAGCCCTGGGGAGACACTGCAGAGCTGTTTGCAGACGCTAAACCATTCAGTCCTCCCAGGTATCCTGCTAGGGACATGTCTTGCTATTACATAATAATTGTATTCTTAAAATAATCTCTTTTAAGGTTTGGGGGTTTTTCTTTCTTTCTTTCTTTCTTTCTTTTTTTTTTTTTAAGTTCTCATAAACAACTTCCATGGTGAAAAGACTGCTCAGGGGCAAGAAATTTAGTCTACAAGAGAGTCAATTCTCTACAGAAATCTCAAAAACAAAGGCTTCTAATTTCTCTTAGGTTACTTGGGAGTTGCAAACTAGAAATAACTGATCTTAAAATTTGGCAGAAGCCAACCCAGATGTCATTAAGCGCACATGCTGACTGCCGTGGATGCCAATGCTTAGTTAACTTACTTCTAAACCAGGGAAGACAATTTTGCATTCGTCCTATTGCTATTATATGGAAGACCCTTCTTCTGTCACTAAAACTGTCTACTGTCACCACCACTAAAAAGGGAGCCCAAAGGCAATGAACAACAGACACTCAGCTGAAGTGACCCCGTGTATAGAGGCTATTGGCCAGTAGACTGCCAGGCCTCAAACACAGGGTTGCATCTCATTGGAAGTGGCAGAAAACATAGGCTATTGGAAGTCAGGACGCTTACCAAATCCATCGGATAAGGCCTGTTTATATATCCTCCATGTAGCAGGATGATAGATAATCATCTATGCTTTAGCAAGCGGCTGATGGAAGCAACTCCTAATCTGGTCTCCCACAAAGTTTTATCTTACTTAACAACTGACAGTGATGGCTGTGAACTTGCGGGGTGGGGTGGGGGTGATGGTACCAGTGTGGAGCTGAGGTCTAAAGTTTCTCCAGTGGATTTGGCCCTTGCCCTGGAGTTTGCTGTTATCCTTAAGGCTTCCTAGCCTGGCTCCTCCCTGTCTCTCCATCGGGAAGCCTCTGTCTTGGAGAACAAAATAGCATTGACGCGTTCTGTGTAGACAGAAGGGTGTTTCTGAAAGTATCAGTAGACTGAGAGTAAACACAGGCTGCTTGTGACTAAAGCAAGCAGTCCTGGTGACCTTTTCGGGTCAATACACATTGGCTTGCTCCCTCCAGGGTCTAGCCCAAGACACCTGGACATTCCACAACTCCCAGTGTAAAGAAGGGACATGTTCACATGTGGGTGGTCCTCGAGGGACTGTACCCAGTCGTTTTCCCAGTGAGGTGAGTTGGTGTCCCCTTCTCACTTTGTACAGCCAAGTCTGGAAGCTGGGGGCTCTGGGGGCCTTTCCTCCACTCAACATGCTCCCCATACCTAGCCCAGGGAGCATCTGCTGCCTCAGACTCCCCCAAGTGGCCACTCCTGATTTTTGGTTTATACATCAAATTGAACAAGCCCTTCTTAAAGGTCCCTTGTGAGCCTGGTGCTGTGATGGCTGTCCTAAGGACACAGACTATGTTAGACCTATTTCTCACTCTGGGAAGATGAGACTCATATATTAAGCATTGATGTATAATGACGAGCAGGTTTAACATCAGGCATCCGGTTTCACGTCCCTTATCATCAGGTTGGCCGCTTGGATAATGGGTAAGCAGCAGACCCTTCTTATTAGAGCATTGCATCTTTCTTTCAGAGACGCTAAACGTGTTGCCCTCCAGGCATTTCTATGGGAACTCAGGGAAAGAACGTGTGCAGTGTCTCAAATGGAGGCTGACTCGGGGTTTTAGTGTGAGTGCTAGGCTTAAGTGAATGAGACACATCTGAGAGATCTCAGTGGTACAGATGTTCTGAGCTGTAGCACACTCGCCTCTGTCCCCTGCCTCTCCCTTTTCTCTTCTGCTCATTGGTGACTAGCGATGATGACTGGTAAGTCATGCAGGCTTGCCCTCAGGGACCCACTTTTACTACCTCTGTTGCTTCCAGTCGCTCGCCCCTCACATTCAGTCATTCACAAACCCTTGATGATTATAACTGGTATCTGTCTCCACATTAGTACTTGATTAGTACTTAATCAAGCCCACTCTGGTCACTCTAGAGCCCTCTTTAACAGTCCTCTTTCATTCCAGTGTCACCCGCTTCCAAGTCACATTCACGGCTGCTAGAGAGGACTTCCTCAGATTCTAACCAGATGCTTGCTT